>NW_027362769.1:154188490-154743617 GCF_046119375.1 Phyllobates terribilis
AGTTACAGGTGATGGTGAATTTATCAAAAATTGAAGTAGATGGCGCTGAAGACAGACTTGCCCACCCGGAGTTCGGTGGGGCGTACCTTTTCGGATGTTGGAGTTACCGAATTTAATGGTTAAAAGTTTTTGGATATACTAAGAGAAACAATAAACAAAAGCTGTGTCCGACCCCGTCCATAATGTCACAGGTGTGTCAGGTTTGACAGACAGTCATTCTGTATCCGGCTGTAGAAGGTCACTGCACTTGGCCTTGCAGGCACCTTCTTGATCCTTTCATCATCCCTCCCCCTCTAAGACACAGCAGTGATCTCCATCTTCTGCTGCTAATTAACACACCCTTGCTGGATCCTTAAATACACTAAGTTTCTCCAGAGAGTTGCCAGTTGTTAGGATCATTCAGCCATGGATGGTCCTTGTTGGAGTCGGGGTATCCCCGTAACAAGAAATACACAGACACGTAGTGTATAATCAAGTACTGGGAAGCCCCTGAGCGCGTCTGCCTCTATAAGTGCTGTCCCTTTATTTATACTAATAATCTTAGTTTTTTTTTTGTCACACATGCGCAGTAAAATGCCTTTGTTTCACAAGCAGTGAAGTGATGATTCATAACAGTGGAATGTTGATAAGAAAGTTTCATAAACAGAAAAGTGATAGCAGTAGAAGGTTGCTGAGACAGCTAAAAACAAGTTACAATCTAATTTCTGGGCGTCAGTCCAAATGTCCAGATAAGGGAAGAATAACTTCATCTGTGTCTTACATCGTAGTCTTGGGTGAAGTATAACTTCTATCATCCTCTCAGTCCCCCCTTTGATTCTTCCTTATGGACTTTTGGTAGAAGACCTGGTCCGGGAGTTCTTTTCTTTCATATTCTTGAATCCGTGTTACAAAGCTTATTTATGCATATTAAAATAATTTTTAATCCTATTTTAAACACTACATATATGACTACTATAATTAGCACAATCTGTAATATACCTTGCAGAATTCCAGCCACCCAACCTCCAATACCCTTAAACCAGTTCTTTGGGTTGAGAAAGGAGAAGGTGTCTGACCACCAGCTATCTTTATTTTGGTCATTGTGTCTGTATTTTTCTACTATATCAGGTTTAAAAGGTTGAGAAGAAGATACTGTGCTACTAAAACTGAGTTGTATATTTTCTGTAGGAATTAACCCTAAGTCTGTTAGTCCCGTCTTATTTCTAGGAACCCATACACCTCCTTTAAACGCTAAATATTGTAAGTTGTTTATTTTTCCGGTCATATTACCTTGCCACCAGGGAAATCCCACCCACCCCACAACTGGGATGGCAACAGTGGTGTTCCATAATCTAGAATTAACGGTTTGGTTATTTGCTAATTTGTCTGAGCAATTAGTCCATGTAAACACTTCCAATTTTACTGCAGTTGGAGTTGTCAATAACACCTGATATGGACCCTCAAATCTGGGTTCTAGCGTTCTTCTGTTATGTCTTTTTACGTAGACTTCGTCTCCTGGTTGCAGCTTGTGCGTTCCCTCAATGGAATCAGGATCTGGAATGGAAGAGAACACTAAAGAGTGTATTTTAGACACATGCTTACATAAATTTTGTACATAAGCAGTTAAGCTTTCAGTTTCTAACATTAAAGTCTGTGGGAAATACAATCCTGTATTGGCAACTCTACCAAACAATATTTCATGGGGGGTGAGTTTGCTCTTTCCCTGGGGGGTGTTTCTGACTGAATACAATGCTATTGGGAGACACTCAGTCCATGGTTTCTGTGTTTCTGCCATGGCTTTCTGTATTTTTAACTTAAGTGTTCCATTCATTCTCTCAACCTTACCAGAACTCTGTGGGTGGTAAGGGGTGTGTAGTTCACTTTTTATACACAACATTTTCATTACATTCTGAAAGATCTCTCCAGTAAAATGTGTACCTCTATCTGACTCGATCACTTCTGGGATACCATAACGGGGTACCAGTTCATGTGCTATTTTTACTGCAGTGACTTTAGCCGTGGCTGTATGAACTGGATAAGCCTCTGGCCACCCCGAAAACATGTCCACACATACCAGTACATACTCATAGTGTCCATGCTTAGGCATCTGGATGTAATCGATCTGAAGTCTCTGGAACGGATATAGTGGTCTTACATGGTGCTTCTGGGGGGTCTTAACAGTCTGTCCTGGATTGTGGGCTAAACAGATTTCACAAGAACCACATTTTGCTCGAGCTACCTGGCCGAACCCTGGAGCTAACCACTTCTGTCTGACCCTCTGTATCATACCGTTTGCAGACACATGTGTAGGTCCGTGGGCTTCACTGACCACAACAGGGTACCACGCTCGGGGGAGACAAAGCTCATCTCCTTTTCTCCATAGTCCTTCTTTTTCTTCTGCCCCCTGTTTCTGCCACTCTTCTTTTTCTTCTCTACTCACCTGCTGGTGGGCTTCTTTGAGCCGTGTAATTAAGTCAAATTCTGATACTGCACTAATAGTGTGGTCAGTTGTCAGAGGTTTTACTGCAGCTCGCTTAGCAGCCTTGTCGGCTCGGTCATTACCCCTAGCTATCTCGGTGTCGAGTCTTACATGTGCAGGTACTTTTATTACTGCTACTTGTTTGGTTGAGGCAGCTGATTCTAGGATTTGTCTAATCATCTGTCCATGTTTTACTGGTTGACCTGAAGCTGTCATGTAACCTCTAGCTCTCCATATACATCCAAAATCATGTACAATACCATATGCATATCAGTAAAAATATTAGCGGTTTTTTCTTTTGCTAACTGTAATGCTCGTATTAGAGCTAATAGTTCAGCTTCCTGGGCTGAACAGCTGGCCTGCATTGGCTCAGCTTCAATAACATCATGATCTGATACAATGGCATAACCTGTGTGAAAGTTACCAGTTTCATCTGCATACCTACTACCATCTATATACATATGTAGGTCTGGATTGTCAAGAGGGGTGTCCTGTACATTAGGTAGCCCTTGTGTTTCTTGTTCTATACACTGTAAGCAATCATGTATTATATTGTCTTGTTCGTGGTATTGTAAAAAATTTTCATCTTCGTCTTCCTGACCTCCTTCCACTCCCCCCTTTGTCTCTAGTGGTAACAGAGTGGCTAAATTTAGAGACAATATGCGGCGAAAAGTGAGGTTTGGTGGCATTAGTAAGGAGCATTGTAATCTAAGATGTCTAGCCATTGAAATGTGTTTTGGCAATACCTGATTCAGTATGCCATGTACATCGTGTGTAGTTTGTACTATTAGGGCATGGTCTAGTACTATTTCTGAGGCTTTTTCTACCAAAAGAGAGACAGCTGCTACTACTCTGACACATGATGGTGCAGCTTTGGTAACATTATCTAATTGAGCAGAATAGTATGCGACAGGTCTTTGTTTATTTTCATGTTTCTGTGTTAGTACTCCTGTAGCATGATTAGACATTTCCGCAGCCATTAATTGGAATGGTTTGGCGTAGTCTGGGATTCCCAAGGCCGGGGCTGACATGAGACCTTTCTTGAGGTCTTGAAAGGCTATGAGCGCTGATTCAGTTAACTGAAAAGGCTCGATTTTTAAACAATCATATAGAGGTTGCATAAGCTGACTAGCATGTATAACCCATTGTCTGCAGTGTGATACTATTCCCAAAAATGCTCTTAATGTTTTGTAGTTCTTGGGAGGAACAAGATCTCTAATGATTTTTAGTCTGTCGGCGGTGAGGTGCCGAATACCTTGTGAAATGCAGTGACCTAGAAATACTACCGTAGTCATACAAAGTTGTACTTTTTTCTTGTTAACTTTACAGCCCATGTCTGCTAGAAATATTAACAATCTTATTGTGTTGCTGTTTGCGGACTCTTGAGCAGGGGCACATAATAATAGGTCATCAACATATTGAAGAATTACAACCTCATCCGTAGGTTTGAAATTTTGAAGAACTGATCTCATAGCTTCTGAGTACAAGGTAGGTGAATGTATCATACCCTGTGGTAATCTTGTCCATGCTAATTGTCTATTCTTAAATGTAAATGCAAACAGTTTGTAACAGTCTGGGTGTAATGGTACTGAAAAAAATGCATTTGACAAGTCTATGACAGAAAATACTCGTGCTGTTGCTGGGATCTGTGATAGCAACGTGTGTGGATTTGGCACAACAGGAGTAATAGGTTCCAAAATTTTATTTATCTCTCTTAAATCATGTACCATCCGGTATCTAGCAGCTGACCCCTCAGTAGATTTCTTTTTTACGGGGTACAACGGTGTATTGGCTGGTGACTTTACTTCTATCAGTACTCCAGTTTTTAGATAATCTTTTATCTGTTCTCCTATGGCGTGTTCTTGTTGGGCACTAATAGGATACTGTCTCAATTGGGGTAGTGTCACACCTGGAACAGGAGAGACTTTTACTGGAGCTATTGGCATTAGTCCTACATCGGTGTCATGTTGTGCCCATAATTTTTCTGGTACCTCAGAAAGATCTAAAATAATTTGGGTAGGGGCAGGATCTTTCTCATCCTCTAAGGCTTGGATTTTTACAATGTTTTCTAGAGACTCTTGGTCATCAGGCACCAAAATTTGGACTCTACCATCCTCCAAAAATTGGATATTCATTTCTGTCTGCTTTAATAGGTCTGTACCTAGAAGACAAGTAGGTGCCCCTTTGACAAAAAGAAATTTAGATAAAAATATTTTAGATCCTATCTTTGTTTCAAGGGGAATACTATATGGGAGTGGCCTGATTCCTCCATCATACCCTTCGGTATAGGTTACATCATCTGATAAACAATCAGCATTTGGTAAGGCGTCTTCATTGAGGACGGAGGAAGTTGCTCCGGTATCTATTAGAAAAGGGCATTGTTTTCCTGCTACTTTTACCTGAATTATTGGGCGCCTTCCAGTCAAAGTGGTTTGCATCACGTCTAGTCACTCGCTTGCTGCAGGAGCAGAAGCCTGTACTGTCTTTTCTTGTGATTCTCTTGGGACATAGGTACCATCTTCTATATCCCTGGCTTTTTTCCTGCATTCTCTAATCCAATGTCCTCCCATAGTTTCCTGTTAAACCTGTCATGCCTTGCTACCTGAAAAGTTTTGCAAACTTTCCCTAAATTCTTAGTTGCTTCTACACCACACCTTTCTTTCACGATTGTATAGACATCTTGTTCATCATTTGTGGTCTTAGTCTGTTTGTTGCCCATTTTTCCTGACTATTCCTACCTTAGGAGGCTTTTTGGGTTAGATAAAATATATTCTATATTTTACCTTTCCTCGTTACCTATTCTGTCCTAAGGAGCCATTGTTGCCCATTTTTCCTGACTATTCCTACCTTAGGAGGCTTTTTGGGTTAGATAAAATATATTCTATATTTTACCTTTCCTCGTTACCTATTCTGTCCTAAGGAGCCAGTATCTGAAACGGTTTCTCTGGACCGTTTTGTCTGAAGTGTAGAGTAATTCTAACACATATATATATGGCAACAAGGGCAAGACCAACAATACATAAAATGAACCATACAGTCTCCATTATATATCGTGTCCCTGGAGTATTATCATTACTTCCATGGGCTCATTCTGTCAATCTCTTATCCGTCAAAAAGGAGGACAAAGGTTCGGGAGTTAAGCGTGAGCGAAGGTTTCCCCGAAAGGACACAACCTTATGACTCAGTTAGGCAATCTCCGTAATACTTATGTCATCTACCTTAGTGCGGCTTATGAGGCTATTCCCGACATCCACATCTCTTTCATACCATCCATTTCATAACCTTCTCTGACCTCTCCTTCGGCAGATCCTACAGTATATACATGAATGACCCGAGCTATAGGTATCCTTCTCTACTAGTTCCTCAATCCCAACACAAGATATGCATGAAATTTACGGACTATCGCAGAGCAGATGTAAGAGAACTAACAGTGTCTCTTACCTGGCCAGGTTTGTCATCTGCTGTTCCGATGTCCCAATCTCAGCGGTTACTCGTGCCGGTCGATGAACTTGAAGGAATACGCAGACCTCGGGTCCCTGTTTCGGGCGCCAGGAATTGTTAGGATCATTCAGCCATGGAGGGTCCTTGTTGGAGTCGGGGTATCCCCGTAACAAGAAATACACAGACACGTAGTGTATAATCAAGTACTGGGAAGCCCCTGAGCGCGCCTGCCTCTATAAGTGCTGTCCCTTTATTTATACTAATAATCTTAGTTTTTTTTTTGTCACACATGCGCAGTAAAATGCCTTTGTTTCACAAGCAGTGAAGTGATGATTCATAACAGTGGAATGTTGATAAGAAAGTTTCATAAACAGAAAAGTGATAGCAGTAGAAGGTTGCTGAGACAGCTAAAAACAAGTTACAATCTAATTTCTGGGCGTCAGTCCAAATGTCCAGATAAGGGAAGAATAACTTCATCTGTGTCTTACATCGTAGTCTTGGGTGAAGTATAACTTCTATCATCCTCTCACTGGTGATAGGGTAAAATCCTCTGTTCAGGTTTGGAGCTCTGGCGCTCAGCTGGATTCTACTTGGAGTTCCCTTTTGGATTGTAGTTGTGATCTCTCTGGTGTCTTCTCCAAGCTAAGTGTATCCCCTTGTCTGTTTGACTTGTTTGTCTTTAGTTGCAGTGGGACTGACTAGAGCTCACCTCTCCCCCTCCGTATCAAGGGCCTAGCTCTAGGGTCAGCCAGGGCTAAGTTATCCTGCTCGGTGATAGGTGAGGAACCTATTTAGGGATGATAGGGGAGATAGGGTGTTGTTAGATCTGCCTAGGGGTCTACACTCCCCCCTTTCCCTAGTTGCGGGGCTTCCCCCCTTTAAATGTCGTCGTGCCCTGGGTTCTTCCCATACCTAGCATGACACATAAAAAGAGCAATGCGTTAGTAATTTATTCAAGTGTCGTAACAAAGGAGAGCATTAGAATTGGTTAGGTGTTCGGTTTATGATCTATGCAGTCTTTGGCTCCATCTCAAGCCATAGCGACTTGATGGATGAACGATCTGTAGGAAGATCAATCTTGTGCAAGCCTAGATAGGTCCACCAGGGTCTTCTCTGCCGTTATCTTAATAGTATCAAGCCATTAGGTTACTGGTCTTACTCTTCGTTCTCAAGAATGATGGGGACACAAGAGGTTGGTTCCAAATTGATCATAAAGTGATAACATATCCTAAAGGACTCATCACCTGCCTTGTGCAATTTATAATACAGTTGTCTACATATGTGGTAGTAATGAGGCCACCACCAGCATCGGGGCCAGTTGCAACTGCTACCTATACATCCCCTACCTATGACTTTATGCTGTTGGACCCCATGGTCAGCTTGTCTCCCAAGTACCTAACCTTACCCAAGCCAATTTAAGATAAACTTTACTAACACTAGTTGATAATTGGTTGATTGGTTGGAATTCCCTTTTTTCATTTTTTTTTCATTTTACAGATATTTTTACATTTACGAGTTCTCTCTGTGCGCTGATGTTTTACATGTATTTTCATCGCAATGAAAAGGTTAAAATATTTCCCACATAAAAATGAAATAATATCAACACATTTTTTCCCCGTAATCCTTTGAGTCCTTAATGTTTTATCCATCGCTTCAAATACACCATGCTCATTATGTTTTATCCTTATCATAAAATTTGTTAAAATGAAACACCTATTTTTTTTAATGTCCTGGCTCTATTATGCAGGCCTATACCTGCACCAACAGCAGGATCCCTTTCTCACCTCATATTGCCTCTTGCCTGAGAAAAGAACTCCCGGGGAGTATTTGAAACGTAAAATTTAACAGAAAATAAGTTCATGGCTGGGAAATGAATACAAATTCATATTTCATCTTGGTTTCCATTCATCTTGGTCACTGCATAGCGCTTTAATTTATACATGGAATTAGTGTCTTGATATTGTTACTTGGCGAAAGCTTTTGTGAACTTCTACATTTTAGATTCTTTGTGGTTGTTGCGTTTGGAAGGTTACTGCTGCGGTGGAGCGGACTTTTATCTATTAATTGGCAGATTGTCTATAGATGGCGGATAATTAATTGAAATTCCATGTTTAACATAATAGCCAGAGGTCCGAATTTCTAACCTATTAATGTTTCTCGTATCGCACAAACTTTATGCAATTCAGAGCAAGTGGGCGTCCTTTTTAATTTAATTAAAATGTATAATTTAAAATATTAGTTAAACAATGAAAATGTAAATGGAAAATCTTTGATGACTTTGGAATTTGAAGCTTTTTCTCATCGTGTCTCACAAACTCACCTGCACCTAAATCAGACAACAATGATTACAGTTGTCTCTGTAAGGCCACGTTCGCACGCTCAGTATTTGGTCAGTATTTTACATCAGTATTTGTAAGCCAAAATCAGGAGTGGAACAATCAGAGGAAAAGTATAATAGAAACTAGTGATGAGCGAGTGTATTTGTTACTCTTCGCTATTCGCATGAATAGTACGGTATTCGGGTTAATCGTTATTCTGCGAGTATTTGTGTACTCGCCTCGCTATATTCGGATGTCCCGCCCTGCCGTTTTGGCTCCTTCTTTTCAGCCACTAAATATGCTGGGCTTCTTAACCAATCACAGTAATGCTGCAGACATCTTGGTTGTGGCATTACTGTGATTGGCTGGCCGCCCAGCGTCATAGGGTCTATTTAAGCCCTGCCGCAGCCATTTTGTGCACATTGCGTTCGGAGCGTTCTATAAGCATAGGGAGAGATCGCTGAGCTGTTAGGGAGTGTTTAGACCTCTTGATAATACAAAAGCCCTTTTCAGGGCTACCTGCAGTGTGTACTAGTTTTGTGTTTAAAGGAGCCGCTCACTATCTCCATAATACCACCAAAAAAATAGCTCTTTTCAGAGCTGAAGCCACACAACAAAGTCAGAGTACAAGGAGGGAGAGATTGTGTATTAGGTAGGGAGAGTATAAAGTATTCTTCCAGTGTCCATCTTAAAACAGCTCTTGTCAGAGGCAAAGCAATATTTTTCCAGCACACACAGTAGTAGCATTTTGTGCTGTCTTTTTTTTTTTTTTTTAGCACCGGTCTATTTTCCCCGCTGTTTTAGGGGTCAGAGCCTGACTTCTGCTTTCCAAATTAGTCCACTTAAAAAGGCGTTTGGTGACCTATGCAAAAATAGTAGTCCAAACATCTCCTACTGCCTGCTACCAAACACGTACCAGGCCATTTTCCCCACTGTTTTGGGGGTGACAGCCTGCCTTCTGTCCACATTAGTCCACTTTAAAAAGTGTTTTGTGCCCTACACAAAGCAGTAGTCCAAACATTTCCTACAGCCTGCTACAAAGCACGCACCAGCCCATTTTAACCACTATTTTGGGGTGTCAGCCTGCCTCCTGTCCATATTAGTCCACTTAAAAAATCATTCAGTGCCCTACACAAAGCTGTAGTCCAAACATTTCCTACTGCCTGCTACAAAGCATACACCAGCCCATTTTAACCACTATTTTGGGGTGTCAGCCTGCCTTCTGTCTATATTAGTCCTCTTACAAAATCATTGAGTGCCCTGCACAAAGCAGTAGTCCTAACATTTCCTACTGCCTGCTGCAAAGCACGCACCAGCCCATCTTACGCACCAGCCCATTTTACGCACTATTTTGGCTGCTACAGCAAGATTGACTTATGCCATCAACATCTGAAAATCTGTCAACAAAACCCAAAATGCCAAAAAAGCCTGTTGTTAAGGGACGTGGATGTGGTGTTGTCAGTGGTGCGCGAGAAGGCACTCAGTCTGTGTCAGATCAGAAGAAGCTTGATGCATCCACAATGTTCCTTGAAAAATGTCCCCACCTGGAACATAAATGTGTGTGGAAACCAGAAGAGCGAGAGCAGATTCTGTCTTGGATAGCAGACAAGGCTTTTACGCATTTGTCGAGCAACAACAAATCTTCCGTGACCACACAGTCTACTGTGGATACACAGAAGGCTGGCCCATCCAATCCTGAAGCTGGTTCTCCTTCCTCCCGCCATTATCAGTCACTGGAGACATATGACCCCAAGCTTGGCCACTCCGAGGATCTGTTTGGTACATATCCTTTGGTTGGCTCTGGCCTATCATCGTGCAGCACAAGTATTTGAGGACCTATGGCCAGAAGAAAGCCACTTGGCGGAACATCATTTACTGTCTCCAGAGGTGGAGGCTGATGATGATGAGACACAGTTGCCATCAGGTCAGCCTACAATGTCAACTGGGAAGGAGGATGAGATAGAAGACGAGGTGGTCGATGATGAGTCCACTGATCTGACCTGGACCGTTGCATGCATAGCCATGACAGCAACGCAGAGGAAGATAGATATGTAGTACTAACACAGGCACCATGGGGTCGTGGTTTGCCCAGAGTGAGAACTGGGTCAACTGTTCCCAAGAGCACCCCTGCTGTGCGCCAAGTGAGGGCAAGGGGGCGTTCAGCTGCTGTGTGGAATTTTTTCTCTGAAAGTCCTTCAGAGAAAAACATTGTAGTCTGTAGCATCTGCCATACCAAGTTGAACAGAGACCAAGGCAAAGGCAACCTAAGCACCACCAGTATGCGAAACCACATGGCAGCCAAGCACCCCAGTAGGTGGGCGGAACACTAGGGTACCAAACCTGCGTCTGCAGGTCAAACCAATGCCATATCGCCTGGGCTTTGTCCTTCAGAATCTGCTGTTCAGGAAGCAGGCGCTCATACCTTCTGCCTACAAGCTGCGGTTGCTCACACACAACACACATCAACCACATCCACTTCCTTGTCCCAGCAAAGGGTCCAATGCCTGAGAGCTTGGAAAGAAAGCGTAAATACCCAGCCACGCACCCACAGGCAAAAATACTAAACTCGCACATTGCCAAATTGCTAGCTGTGGAGATGTTGCCATTTAGGTTTGTGGGAACACAGTCTTTCCATGATCTCTTGGCTGTGGCTGCCCCACGATAAGGTGTTCCAAGCCACCACTATTTTGCCCAGTGTGCCGTCCCTGCATTACACAAGCACGTGTTAAACAATCTGAACCGTGCTCTCACCAACGCCATAATCGGGAAGGTCCAACTAACAACAGACACCTGGACAAGTTGTTGTGGACAGGGACGATACATTTCTGTCATGGCACACTGGGTGAACCTGGTGGAGGGTGGGACAAAGGCGCAAAGGGGAACATCACACATCCTTCCCACGCTAAGAATAGCGGGCCCAACTTCTGTCAGGGTTTCCACCTCTTCATATTCCACTTCCTCTCTCCCCTCCTCTTGCTCCTCATCCTCTGCTGAATTACCCTCCCCATCACTGCCAAGCTGGGACATGTGCAGCAGCGCATCGGAAAAGCAGCAACACGCTCTGCTGAAGCTGATCTGTTTAGGTCGGAAAGCACACACTGCAGCAGAGTTGTGGCAAGCTTTAAAACAACAGACCGATCAGTGGCTCTCCCCGCTGCACCTCCATCCCGGTCTGGTTGTCTGCGATAATGGGCGTAACCTGGTGGCAGCTTTAAAGGTCAGCAAGCTGGTACACGTGCCATGCATGGCTCACATGCTGTACCTAGTTGTTCAGGAATTTCTGAAAACTTACCGTGACTTGCCATACCTACTTGAGAAGGTGAGCCATATTAGCGCCCATTTCCGCCATTCCTCTACCTCTTTTGCTGCTCTTACAGCGCTGCAAAAGCGCTTGAATTTGCCAAGTCACTGACTCATTTGCGACCTGCCCACGTGGTGGAACTCGATCTATCATATGTTGGTGAGGATTAGTGAACAGCAGAGGGCAGTAGCTGAATACCAGCTTCAGCATGCCGGTCAGACTGAGAGTCAGCCACCACACATAACAACTGTCGAGTGGGTGTGGATTGCTGACATTTGTGAGGTTCTTGAGAACTTTGAGTACTGCACCAACCTTGTGAGCGGTGATCAGGCTATTATCAGCGTAACCATCCCGCTGCTGGGTCTCTTGAAACAATCACTGCATAATCTCAAAGAGGAAGCTTTGCGTGCCCAGCATGTTGGTATGGAGCCAGTTTTCCCAATGGGTGTTACTACCCAGCCCAGCCAATATTCTGAGGTAACAATGGGTGATGAGTAGAGATGAGCGGTGATTGACTAGAACTGTTCGCCAATCTCAAATTCGAGCTGTTTTGGGCAGTGTTCGAGTCATTTGACGAACGCGAACGATTTGCAAAAAATTTGGCTGTTTGAGGTTATGTTCGATAATTGTTCGTGCACCAAAAGCGTGTCCTGCATGTCTGGCGCTATTTAGAGCACCAATCATGCAGGGATTGTCTGCCACTCACTGTAATGCCACAGCCATGGTGGTTGTGGCATTACAGTGGTTGCCCAAATCGATGGGAACAGTGCTCACAGTGAAACATGAAAAGCAGCGGCATACACCGGTACCCGACAATTTAGAACCAAAAGAATAGAGTATCACACATAGATTAGATAGATAGAAACATGTCAGTCACATATATAAGAAGTACAGTGACAGTGTTGGTTACTGTACTTGTCATTTAGTGTTAAAGGATTTATTAAAAAAAATATTAGTGTTTTCATGCACCGTCTCTTTAAAAAAGCCGGCCGGCAATTCAGCATCTGTACCCGACAATTTATAACAGAAAGAATAGAGCATCACACATAGATTAGATAGATAGAAACATGTCAGTCACATATATAAGAAGAATATTCATGGCACCCTTCCTGGGCTATTAATATCAGCCCCCAGCTGTTTGCCTAGCCTTTGCTAGCTATTAAAATAGGGGGGTCCCCACATCATTTTTTGGGGAGTCCCTGATTTTAATAGCTAGTAAAGGCTAGGTATTCAGCTGGGGGCTGATATTAGTAGCCTGGGAAGCTCCGTGGGTGTTACCCCCTTCCCAGGCTTCAAACATCTGCCCCAGCCGTCTGCTTAACCTCCGCTAGAGACTAAAATTACGGGGAACCCTGCGCCAATTTTTTTGTAAATAAATCCTTTATTTTAACACTAAATGACAAGTACAGTAATCAACACTATCACTGTACTTCTTATATATGTGACTGACATGTTTCTATCTATCTAATCTATGTGTGATGCTCTATTCTTTCTGTTATAAATTGTCGGGTACCGATGCTGAATTGCCGGCCGGCTTTTTTAAAGAGACAGTGCATGAAAACACTAATATTTTTTTTAATAAATCCTTTAACACTAAATGACAAGTACAGTAACCAACACTGTCACTGTACTTCTTATATATGTGACTAACATGTTTCTATCTATCTAATCTATGTGTGATGCTCTATTCCTTCTTGTCTAAATTGTTGGGTACCGGTGTATGCCGCTGCTGAATTGCCGGCTGGCTTTTTTAAAGAGAGTGTCTTCTGAGCAGTTTGTCAGCTTTTTGACACCTTTGAAGGTGTTTTCTATGTGTTTCTATGTGATTTTGTTTGCCTGCCATTGGTTTTAACGGTGTTCGACGGTGTTCCAAGATGTTCGACGAACAGTTCCAAGAACATCCCGGTGTTCGACGAACCGAACCGAACCCGAACACTACGGGGGTGGCTCAACACTAGTGATGAGGAAGATGAGGAGGATGAGTAGGGAGAAGACTTGTTTTACTGTGCTACCAAGGGAACTCGTAATGCTACAGAGGGGGCCACCCAACCCAAGCTTCATGTCTGTCCAGGCGGGATAAGGTGGAGAGAAGGACGAGGAGGTGGAGGAGGAGGCGAGTCAGCGTGAGGAGAGGATGTGTACTTTTTCTACTGATGGGGACACAGAACATTTGCCTTTTTGAAGCTTGGCCCACATGGCACAGTTCATGTGTAAGTGTCTGTGGCAAGACCCTTGCGTGATACACCTTTTATCCAACAAGCTATACTGGTTGGTCACCTTTCTCGATCCACGGTACAAGGAGAAATTTCCTTCTCTCCTTTTAGAGTCACTAAAGAGTTTTACAATGGAATTGTTCAAGAGGGCCTTTGTAGATCAGTTGCTGAAAACATCACCCTCAGACAATGCTGGTGTCAGTGGTACCAGGTCTTTTCAACACCAAGAGATAATGGCGAGAGACACGAACACCAGCTCCAACAGAGGTGGGGGGAAAATGTGCACAAATTGGGCAATTTTCAATAAACCAGCACAACAGCAAGGGCTATCTGTGCCTGTAACAATGCCAAGGAGGGATAAGTTGCAGAACATGGTCAAGGGGTACTTAAGTGACCATATGTGCGTCCTTTTTGATGCTTCAGTTCCCTTTAATTATTGGGTGTCTAAGCTGAACACTTGGCCCGACCTCTCCTTATATACCTTGGAAGTAGTGACCTGCCCGGCTGCTAGTGTGGTGTCTGAGCGTGTTTTCAGTTCCGCTGGGGCAATCATCACTGATAAGCGCACACGCCTCTCCACGGAAATTGCAGACAGACTTTCTCTGAACAAATTCAACAAGGACTGGATATCTCCACAGTTTGTAATCCCTCCAGATGAGAGCAAGCCAACCTAAATTCACCAAAAATGCAGATTCGTGCTACTGTTGTTAACGTCACCCCCTTCCCATAAAAAACAGTTTCCTTCCTTCGTTAACCATGACTCAGCCCATAGGGCTAATTTTTGCAAACCTTATGCACATTGTGCAGTGGGCAAACCAGGACAGTATGCCTACTCTAGCCTAACTACTATTTGTGATTGGAGGCCCTTGGGATGGTGGCTTCCTGCGTCAACCATGACTCAGCCCATAGGGCTAATTTTTACAAACCCTATGCACATTGCGCAGTGGACAAATCTGGAATGTACAGTGGTCCTACCAAACTAATATTTGTCATTGGAGGTCCTTGTCATAGGTTGTGCCACATTGTGACTGAGATAGGGGATACATTTTCAATAGAAATGTACTGTAAGTCACCCTGTTTGGCAAAAAAACATGCCTGGCTTGTGCCACATTGTGACTGAGATAGGGTATACATATTCAATAGAAATTTACACTGACTATTGATGACCGACTGATGGCCCTCTGAAAACTTGAATTGAGGGCCACAACTACTACAGTACTCCATCATAAATAATGTTTGACATGGGAGGCCCTTGTCATGGAATCTCCCCGCACCTATGACACAGCCCCCAGGAGTAATTTTTGGAAATACGATGCACATTCTGCACTGGACCAAGTAGTACAGTATCAAGAAATCTTCTCTTGCTATATAATCTGGGGAATATTGACAATCAAAATCTCTGAGCCATTTGGAGAAGCTTCCCCAACCCATCCTGGAGGGGGGGCACCATATTATCCTTTGTCCATTGACTTGCACAAGTGATATATTTGGGCTCGTCATCCAGTTGACTAGTGCAACTTTATTTTTCCGTTTCACAGAGTTCAGCCATACCTGAGGATCACAGGCCGCACTCACTGCTACCTTCTAGTACTCCATGTCTCTTGACTTTTTCCTCTGTTGTCTTTGCCCTTAAATGAGTTAAATAATAGAGTGAGGGCCCTACAATATGAATAAGTGAGGGCACTCTCAAATGTATTGTACACAATAGGCACCTCCAAAATTTCTAGAGGAGGGCACTTCAAAATGTATGTTACAAGGCCACTCGAGGGCTCTCAAAAAACTCAGCTTTCCTGCCTACTGCAGGCCCTCTGAACATTTGAATTTAGGGCCGCAGTATCACATTGTGGTAGAGGAGGAGGAGGATGAGGTTCAAGCCTAACGCTACAATGGGCACATTGTAAACTGCTATGGAATATGTATTCCACTATCTGAGTGTCAATGATGGAGGGACCGCCCAAATGTCTAAGTAACAGCTGCCCCTCCAAAACTCAAGTTACAGAGCCACCTGAGACCTCTCAGGTCAAAGATCAACATACCTATCAGTACGTTCTAGCTGTGCTTGTAAAGTGCTGGGGAATAGCGAACTAAAAATGATGTATGACAGAGGGACCTACAAAATGTATAAGTCAGGGTTCTCCCAATTGTAAAAGGCGAAAAAAAGCCACAGCAGTAAGTGTGAACAAACGGCTAAAAGGGGTATTTGTTGGTTTCTCTGGCTTATTTAGCCTTATATACTAGTGATTGTGCAGGGAAAACTGTTTCTCAACCTTTTTGGCCTGTTAAATGCAATTTAGGTTAGGTTTGGTAGTTGTTCTTGTGTGTCTGTAAAAGTGGCGTAACTTATTCCCAGAAACCATATGTGAGTCAGAAATGCATGCAGGCATATTCTCCAGGCTCTTCCCACTCTTTCACCACTTTCACCTCAGGCCCCCAGACACCTTTGTAGGGTCCAGCAGAAAATGGCTCACATTTCCCATGGACTTACATTGTACTCGCTATTCGGAACGAATACGCGATTATTACAAAGTACACGTTATGGGTATAGTGATTACAAATATTACGGTACTCGCTCATCACTAATAGAAACACATCACCACTTCTGCATTTATCACCCACTCCTGGTTTTGACTTACAAATATTGATATAAAATACTAACCAAATACTCAACATGTGAACATGGACTAAACACAGCTATCTGACAGAGATTATTCTTTGTAACCAGTTAGGAAGTCCAACTGAGTTCGGTGGCCAAAAAATAAGTTTGGTGGCCAATGGACACTTTATTTAAAATGCCATAGCCATTTGATCTATGCCACTTATTGTATATTTTATTTATTTATATTTTGTGTTTAGGGGCTGCTAATTCCATATTCTAACTTCCTGATTATTTTAATTAACTCCTAGATGCCCACTCTGGTTTAACCCACTAATGCATGACCACTCCGACTGGACTCCGATTCTATCTGATTCAGTCCTTGGCAATGACTTTCTTGTTTTGTACTTTCTCTCATCTTGCTGGATCGGTCAGTAGCTACGCTGTGGATGCAACCTGGGGGCTTCTGCAGAAGAGATCAGGTCTCTGTAGAACACAAAGGAACCTCTTTGAACCTGATAACCAGACTGATGATGTATGGGTGACACATGTAAAGTGTGAGCAACTTGTATCTTATGTATGTGATGTCTGTTTAACATGTATGTGATAGATATTTCTGTTAAAGTACGTGCTTGATATCAGCGTATTATGTCTCCCTTGTATGGGTGTGCAGAGGATTGGCAAAGACGCATGTTTTTCAATTTGCAACTATAGCCTGCAGTTCAAACTACAAACACTGACCTACAAAGTCGTCCATAATCAGTCTCCTCTGTATATCTCCGAATTAATCTCCTGATATCTTCCAACACATAATCTCCAGTTCTCCCAAGACCTTCTGTCCTCTACACTCATATATTCCTCACCAATTTGTCTACAAGACTTCTCCCGAGTGTCCACCATCCTCTGGAATTCTGGGTCCCAACATGTCCGATTAGCCATCATAATTGGATCCCTCAGACAGAACTTGAAGATGCAACTCGTCAAGAAAGCCTGTAATAACCCACCTCACCACCACCGGAGCTGCCGCAACCTCCAACCTACTGTCTCCTTCCTCATTATCCTGTAGACTGTAAGCCCACAAGGGCAGGGTCCTCTTCTTTCTGTACCAGTCTGTCATTGTTAGTTTGTTCTCCGTAATTTATATTTCTATCCTGTATGTAACTCCTTCTCATGTACAGGACCATGGAATCAATGGTGCTCTAAAAAATAATAATAATATAGCCTGTATAGTGCCAGCCCAGACCAGCATGAAACAAGACTGGTTATCTGGCCCTCCTCCTTTCCCCACCTCTACTCACTGGAAGTTCCCTATCTATGTGTGTGGATAGATTGTTAAATGAATAAGATGCTCCTTTGTCTATACATAGCGATTCAAGTATATTGTGCCAAGTACTGCTCATATAAGAGGTTGGTGGCCCACCGGAGGATTCTCCTCCTCTCCTGTGGGCCAGTCCAAGCCTGCATGTACTAATGCAGCCAGTGCATTCCCTGCTTGATGCTTCTCTTTAAATCTTTCCCTGTTTGTTACACAATGCCTCCCATAAACGTTCCTATTATTTAACAAATGTAACACTGCACAGGGAATTGTCAGGGCAGCTACTGGTATACTGGAACTTACAGACACTAAGAAGAGCTTTGCAGCTGCTGTTAAACAGGGACCTACAGACATTAACCGTTTTTCCCCTGAGCTGCAGTGGACTACAATTCCCAGGGACCCTTGTTTCAGTCAGATGACACAGCCTGGAAGGATAGAAGGAGAGAGAGTGGATTGGATGAGGAGGGACTTGGGGGAGGGAGCTGGGCAGGAAGTGAAAGTGAAAGTTCAGAGGAAAAAGAGGGTGGCAGCTTGCTGTGAGGGACGGAGCGGTGTGGATCTGCATTCCTCTACGTTGCCGAGTGTGGCGGCCCCCTCTGAGATACCCACGCTACTGGAGAGAGCGCGGTCTTGTCACCCTCTGAAGCAAGTTACACTCAGGACTCGGAGAGTTCTACCGGCACTCCCACCGTATAAAGGCCTGAATCCTGCCGCCCCCAGCTGGTGTCCAGAGAACCATCCAACCATTTGAGACACACAGTGAGTGCCCTTCTGAAACTTGTGGTTCTACCAGCGCTATTTACAGTGAGTACACTACAACCGAGACTATTGACATTAATATTCATCTAAGTGCACCAACAGTTCTCATTTGCGCACCAACATCCACGGCAACTGGGCCCCAACGTTTGGACTGAGTTAATACAAAAAGGGAAAACCTGCTACGTTATATTTGCAGGGTCGGAGTAGAAGTAGATTGTGATGTGTATATGACTTTTATAGAGCACTGTTACTTGTATTGTATGTTATTCTTTTAAACTCACCTAAATTCTGCTGCATAGTAATAAACCTGTTAAACGGTTTTACTCCTGTTCCCTGTGAGTGTGTACTGAGCTGTGGCAGGGGCTTCCCGAATCAGCCCCTGGCAGAAGATAACAGTCCTTCTGCAGTCCTAGAGAGAGAGCTCCAATCAAGATTCGGGTGGAGGCACTGCGCCCTAGAGAGGTGAGACCCCCCATAACACCCAGTGTACCGTGGTAGCCCTAAAGGGGTGTTACACAAATATACAACATAAACAGTCTTTTTACTTCCTGCACTTCTTCAACACTGTTTTTTTAGTCTGAGAGAGACCTAAAACAAGTTTGTGTAAACTGTATAGGCAGTATAATGTTTGGCAGGTAGAACCTTCTATAGCCATATCTTGATATGAAATTCACATGAGTTTGTAACAGTTAAGGTAGGAAGGTGAGTGTGGTTGGATCTATAATTTTCCATGAAATCAAACCTTCATGGTTCATGCTCTCAAGTAGGAGGCAACTTAGAACAAACCTGTGTAGAATATATAGGCAGTATAATGTATAGCAGACAGAAATCCCTATGACCATATTTCTTCTGTGGTCATATATCATTACAAAATAGTGATAGTCCAGACAGAAAGTCAAGTAATTGGCTCCATCCAAACTTCCCATTTCTTGCTACCTAATGTAATTGCCCTGAAACAAGCCTGTGTAGAATGTATGAGCAGCTTTAAGTATAGCAAGCAGAACTTATGGGCAGATTTCTCCCGTGATGAATTTAATGGGCCTGAGAGAAAGCCAAGTGGTTGTCTCCAAGATTTGTAGCGCTATCATGCTATTTTCCTGTCTCCTAAAGGAAGGGACCTAAAACAAGTCTGAGTAAATATATAAGCAGTATAATGTATAGCAGATAGAACTCCGGATGAAAATGTGATAGACGGAAATCTAAGTGGTTGACTTTATTATATTCTGGGCAATCATCCCATGCTTTCTGCTTCCTAATAGAAGGGAACAAAAATGAGCCTAAATATTATGTGTAGGCAGTATACTATATAGCAGATGGAATCTCCTGTGGTCATATATCTTCTGTGGCCATATCTAATTATGAAAATGTGATCGCCCAGACAGAAAGTTAAATAGTTGACTCTATGATATTCTGTGCAATCATCCCATGTTTCCTGCTTCCTAATAGAAAACCCTAAAACAAGCCTGTGGAATATGTTTAGGCAGCATAATGTATAGCACATAGAACTGCCTGTAGCCATATCTCATGATCAAAATGTAACAGCCAGATAGAAAGTCAAGTGGCTGGCTTTATAACATTCTGGGCAATCATTCCATGCTTCCTGCTTCCTAAAGGAAGGGACAAAAAATAAGCCAGAGTAGAATGTACAGGCAGTATACGATAAAGCAGATAGAATCTTCTGTGGTTATGTAGCGCCCCGAGGGTTCGGCCGCTACAGTGGTATTTGACCTCAACCAGAGGTGTGGTATTCCACTCCAAGGTAAGGATGGAGTATGGACCAGGGCTCAGTTAGCTGCATACGTCACACACACCCCATTTCCGGGGGACAGCTCTACAGTGCTCCCATTTATATATTTATGCAGGCACATCTATGTCCCCGGCTGGAGTGGGGAGGGGGGAGGAAAACCCAGTGGTGTAGGAGCAGATAGGGGTTGGTTTCTGAGCATAGGAAGGAGCTCATTGGGTGCTGGTCACCTGAGCTCACACACAGAGGAGGAGGTATAAAAGGTGGGCACCATCTTAGTTCTGGATGAAGTTCAGTCTGTGAGGAGAAGACAGGGAGCAGAGGCTCTGCAGGAGCTCTGCTCCAGAGCCAGGCCCAGGGACACGGGCAGGGCGAGAGAGAGGAACAGAACAGAAAGAGAAGGAACCAAGAAGTAGAAAGGCACAGAAATACGAAGGTAGAAGGGACCCTAAGGACCCAGGAGATAACGGGTGACGGGTCAGGCAAGAAAAAGGTACCGGATCCTAAGTTGGTGGAGGCAAATAATCCTCAGCCAAGAACCGGAGGTCGTGATCATTTATTGGTGCGACCCCCCGCCAAACCTGCTAGGAAGGCACCATATAGGATAGCGGAAAATGGGGCCCATGTTTGCCCGCATAGATCCGCTTCAGCTGGACAGAAGGGAGTCCTGTGCCATACTCTTGAATTGCCTGGGGGTTGACCGAGCCCCTCACCTGGTGGACGCAGCACGGCTTGGGCAGTCATTGCTGACAGAAGTGGCTTGGAGTATACGAACTGTGAGTAAAAGACCCTGGACTGCAACACGTTGTCTTTGTGTTTCTTACCGCGCCAGCACTAACGGTACTGGGAAGCCCTGCACCACCACCCCCAGCATTCTCCTATACTGCCCTGAGGCTACACTCTTCCCGTGGGGAGTTATCCTATCCCTGTGCTGCATATTTACATCAGCCTCAGCGGTCTGCCTTGCAGCGACAGTCCTCCCTGACCACAATCCACGGGTGGTGTAGTCGGACATTACAAAACATATAGAAGACTGCCACTGGTCTGACCACCCTGAGCCACGGGATCAGGTTACCACTACTACTCCCAGCATTGCCCTGAAGCCCGGTTCCGAGTGCCCCACGGCCCAGGGGGCGAGTCAGCTTTATTTCTTCTGTGGTCATATCTTATGATGTAATGTGATAGTCCAGACAGAAAGTCAAGTGGTTAGCTTCATCATTTCCTGTGCAAACATGTCATTTTTCCTGATTCCTAGTGGGAGGAAACTAAAATAAGTCTGTGTAGAATGCATAGACAGTATAATGTATCGCAGATAGAATTTCTTGCGGTCATATTTGTTCGCTGACTATTCCGTCTCATAAAATTGTAATAGTACAGATGGGAATCGGTTATTCGGTAACTTACATTAACACATCTGTATAATTCGCAAAGAGGGAGATTCAAGAAGAGAAATTGGCTTAGATGTTGCAAATTTCTAGAAGAATATAAACCATTTAATTAAGAATTTATAGTAGTAAAATAAAATCTCCTGACATATATGATAAATATATAGCGCCAACGCATGAATGCTACATGTATTGCCACACTGACTTGCCCATATATTGAAATATTGAAAACGCTAGTCATCTATGCTTTCAATAAGGTTAGTAAAAGGTGCCAGCTAAACAGATGCCTAATGGCTACTCTACACGAGGCTCTTTAGCCTTTGGGTATGTTTTATGCATTTTTGGGAGATTTTCTCAGCATATGATTTTGTGTATCAATACAGTGTATCAATATTAATGTTTTTTGTTATAAATTTGTCCACCAGATGTTTCTTGATCTGTTGATCTGACAATCGCACATGAATGCTTTTCACGGCCCATTTTGTGATTCGCATATATTAACGCATCAACACAAATTTGCTTAAAAAAGACCAAAATCAACTTTTTTGTTGCCAATTAATGACCTAAAATAATGAATGATGAGTTCATTAATCCAGCTTTGTAAATACATGCTGGATCGAAACTTTCAACCCAATGGTTGATTAGAGGACAAAATTATATGCAATCACATAAAAGCAAGGTCTCATTAGGGCAACACAGATAATATTGCTGTCAGGCGCCCATGCAAATACGGGGTTCAAAATCACACTGGGGTTACGTGCATCTCACTACCCAAAAGATCCTGAATGTGAGCTCCAAGATAAAAAATAATTATAAAATAAAATGGGTCAAAAGAAAATATTTAATAGGTAAGGATGGCAAAACCTGGTTCCCAATATGGTTCTCCTATTTTCATATAGATGAAAGAGTCACTAACTAAAGAGGTTGACCAGGACTACATAGTTTTTTTACTATTGGCTTAAGAACTAACAGGCAGGTCGGCTCCGATCTCTGCCGGCATAGAGTGGTCACAGATAGAGATGAGCGGATTTGTTCGGCATTTCAAATTCGTGTTCATGTTTGGGGTTCTGGCTTGTTCGTGCCAAAAAATCACATAGTAATTTAATGGGCTAGAGAGAAAGCCAAGTGGTTGTCTCCAAGATTTGTAATAGTAATAGTAATTTAATGGTGTTAACATCTGCGTGACAGCGTGGCAAATGAGGGATGTTCATGGGCGGAGCCGATTTTTTTGGCGCGAACAAGCCGGAACCCCGAACACGAATTTGAAATGCCAAACAAATTTGCTCAACACTAGTCAAAGATCGGTCCTGCCGGAAATTAAGTGGCTTCCACTGACGTCACGTTGACAGATCAGCGGCTTCTCTGCTGTTTTACTCTGTTGACAGAGCATCACTGCCGACATCATGTTGATTGACAGCTGGCTCCCCGCTGCCTAGCTGCGGGGAGAAAGCTGTTAATTAGCATGACATTGACAGTGACACCCCATCAACAGAGGAGCCCAGAGGAAGAAGAGCTGCTCTGTTGATGTGGAGCAGCTGGATCACTGGAAGGAGCAGTCGGTGACCGCTCTGAGCAGGTGCCGGGTAGAACAGGCAGACAGTTGCTTCTGTTAACATTAACCTGCCTGTTAGTTTTTAGGTCCATAGTAAAAAAAATAATAGCCCTGGACAACCCCTTTAACATTATGGATACATAGATATACTAAGCTTTTGGTATTAGCTTGAAAAGCTCCATGAATATCAGATCTAAGTCACTATGACAGGTTTTATTCAGGTGGCCACAAAGTATATGTAGCACCCCGAGGACTCGGCTGCTACAGGGGTATTGCACCTCGAACCAGAGGTGTGATATTCCACTCCCGGGTAAGGATGGAGTGTGGACTAGGGCTCAGTAAGCTGCATGCACCACACACACCCCATTTCCGAGGAACAGACCAACGGTGCTCCCACTAGACAGAGTGCAGGCACGACAGCTTCTGTTCCTGGCTGGAGTGGGGAGGGGGGTGGAAAACCCAGTGGTGTAGGAGCAGATAGGGGTGGGTTTCTGGGCATAGGTAGGAGCCCATTGGTTGCTAGTCACCTGGGCTCGGGTGTCAGAAGGAGGTATAAAAGGTGGGCACCATCTTAGGTCAGTGGTCAGTTCAGAGAGGAGCTCAGCCAGAGAGGGCTGACAGAGAGCTGTGGCTCAGTCTGGGCCCAGCTCCAGAGCCAGGCCTGGAGTAGAGGCCTGAGACAGCAGAGAGGGAGAGAAGAGAAGGAACAGCAAGGAGAGTAAGAAAGGAACTGAAACGGAGGAGAAAGGAGGCAAGGAACACAAAGAAAGGCCCAGAGACACGAAGGCAGAAGGAACCCCATATTCCCAGAGGAGATACTGGGTGAAGGGTTGGCAGAGCAGGGTACCGGAACCCGAATTGGTGGAGGCGACTAATCCTCAGCCAAAACCGGAGGTCGTGACCACATCTTGGTGCGACCCCTCACTACATCCACCAGAAAGGCATACCGCATAGGGTCAGGGAGACCGGAGAGAGGTTTCACCAACAGAAGGCCCGAGGAAGCTGGACAAAGGTGGGTCACTGGTGGGGACGGCCAGTAGAAAGGAAGAGAGGGGAGCTTTCAGCCACACTCTGGAATTGCTTGGGAGTTGACCGAGTCCCTCACCTGGTGGACGCAGCACGGCTCGGGCGGTCACTGCTGGCCGAAGTGACCGGAGCAACAACTGTGAGTAAAGCTTTGGAAACTGCACCACACGTCTCTGTGATTCCTTGCCGCTCCAGCACCACTAGCACTGGGACCCTCACACCATCACTACCACCATCATCCACATTAGCTGCCCTGAGGCAATACTTCTCCCGTGGGGGTCATCCCATACTCAGCTGCGCAAACAACATCAGCCTCAGCGGTCTGCAGTGCAGCGGTCCCCACTGACCGCAATCCACGGGTGGCGTAGTCGGACACTTATTACCATACAAATAGACTGCCACTGGTTTGACCACCCTGGGCACGGACCGGGTCACCGCCACGGAGAACTACAACCCCCAGCGATCCGGCTCCGGGTACTCCCCCTGCACAGCAGCAGCGCACAGGCCCAGGGGGCGCGTCAACTTTGGCGTAGTCGGCAGGATCATTACCAACCCGCCACAAACGGGTATTGCGTGCCTGAAGAAAACTGCACATGTACCTTAAAAAGAAGTCTCCCGCCATTTCCAGAAGTTTCCCTTTGTCCGGAGTCGTTTCCCGCCATCCGGAGCCGATTCCCGCCATCAGACGCCATTTTGGACCGTTTCCCGCCATCTTCATTTGTTTTTCCCGCCCTTGCAGAGCGGACGCCATTATGTGCGCACCAAAGGACAGCAGGAAGCCACCTCCCATCGTGGGCCAGGTCCCAGAGTGGCGCCAAAGAAGGAGCCCGCCCCCACCAGCCATGAATGCAGCAATGGAGATGTCCATCAACGTGGGGGGGCTGCCCCTGAAGGTGATTGTCAGCAGATGCCCCCAAGACCAACCCCCATGGGGGCGGATAGGAAAGAAAACTGAGGGGCTGGGTGCGGCCTGGATCAGTCTGGACCTGCTGCACCCGGAGATGGAGGGAGCAGAAAACTCCACCAGCACCCTGGCCCGCAGCCTGCTGCAAGCTGAACCACCCTGCAGCCTGACGGAACTGCTGGCCCAGCTGCCTAGAAACCCGGACCGTGCGCGCGCAGCGCTGGAAGATCTGAACAGGAGAATGGTCCGGGCGCAGCGGGATGTGTTTGCCGGGTGGAGAGAGGAGATGGCCCAGCAGCACGGAGGTGACCAGCAGAGGACTCCGCCGGGACCGGGCAATGCGCTGACTGCTGGGCGCGGAGAAGAGGGACCGGCAGCTGCAGATGACGCCGCGGAGGAGGCCACGGAGACTGAGGCAAGTAATGGGGATGCCACCACCCCAAGCCCGGGGAACACCAGCCTGCCCTCACTCTCCGTTGCGGGACCCGAAGCCCCGGGGACCGTACCTGACACCACGCCTCCACCGCCACCAGCTAGGCCTCAGGCAGCAAGCACCATCGTCACGCCCCGCCCCGCGCTGTGCCCTCTGAACCCTGGCGCCGTACAGCGTGAAACGTCACAGGCCAGGACGCAAGGCCCAGCACACCCGGGCGCCGCTGCCTCACCAGCGCCCCCTACCTTGGCGGTGCCACCCCCGGGCACGACCGACAAGCGACCGCCGGCCTGGTCGCAAGGCCGAGTGCTCCCGGGCGCTGCCACCCGTCCGAAGCCCATAGTGCCACCCTTGGGCGCGGACCTGTATGCCCAACATACCAGCCCGGACGGGCTACCCTTTGAATGGCCGCCGGAGTTCGTCAACCCCCGTCTCCGGAAAGAGCGACCCTTGAGTGAGCCTCTGATCCCGGCCCCGGAGCCCGCCAACATCGCTCCACCCCTGCCGGAGGATGCCCAGTTTGCATGGGACCCCACTGGTGAGAACCTCATGGGCTTCACCCAGGAGACCCGGGCAGAAGAAGCCCAGCGCCTGGAGTGCTGCCGTCAGCAGCTAGCTACGTATGAGAGAGAGCGGCGGCAGAGGCGCATCAGGGAGCAGCGACTCCAGGCCAGGACCTCGGAGCAGAAGCGCAGGGCCCGACAAGACACCCACGCCATCCGCGGACCCAGAGCCACCGGGACCGTAGTCAAGTTCCAGCTGGAGCATGGCTGGGGCTTCATCAGAGACCCGGAGGCTGACACCGACGTCTTCGTCACGAGAAGGGACGTTGAAAGCCACCTGCCAGAGGGACATCACGGACGTGACCTGTACCCCGGCGACGTGGTCACCTACACCCGGCACAAGGGCGCAAAGGGACTGTATGCTCTCCATGTCCACCGTCTAACTGAGGAGGAGCTGCGGTACCGCCCAGACATGGACTACCCTGAGGATCCGGACGGGTCTGAAGAGTACAAGGAAGAAGCATCAGGAGGACACCATTATTAGAAAATGGTAAAGTGGAACTGTACATAGTTACCCATCAGGGTACAAGAGCTGTCGTGAAATTGTTGATTGTGTGAACTGTTACCTGTGTGCCCCTAATCCCTAACCAGGCTGAGGATTGTGAGCAGCCATTCCCCTATTCCCACTGGCCGAGGACTGAGAGCGGCCATACCCTTGTAAATAGTTGCGCTTCTTAAAACGCCCCCTACTGGTTTTATACAAAAACCGCAACGTCTACCTCAGGATTAAATGGACTGTTGCACCTTTTCCTGGTCGCAAGTTGCACAGCGGCCAGAATTCAAGAATGTTCTACTTGAAAAAGTTTTATATTGAAAAGTTTTATATGCTGCTAGAATAATAATACAAATGTTTTATGTGATGTTTTATATGCTAAAAGAGTTACAGTGGCATTAGCAAGATGTTTTATGAAAAGGAGTACCAGTAACGTTAAAAAGAGAAGAGTACCTCCCATAAAGGGATGAGTGAAAAGTTAATGTCTTATATACGAATGCATTCTAAAATTTTGTATGTTTTAAATTGTTTTGCTCTTTTCCAGCCCGAGGACGTGCTGTGATTTACCAGGGGGGAATGTAGCACCCCGAGGACTCGGCTGCTACAGGAGTATTGCACCTCGAACCAGAGGTGTGATATTCCACTCCCGGGTAAGGATGGAGTGTGGACTAGGGCTCAGTAAGCTGCATGCACCACACACACCCCATTTCCGAGGAACAGACCAACGGTGCTCCCACTAGACAGAGTGCAGGCACGACAGCTTCTGTTCCTGGCTGGAGTGGGGAGGGGGGTGGAAAACCCAGTGGTGTAGGAGCAGATAGGGGTGGGTTTCTGGGCATAGGTAGGAGCCCATTGGTTGCTAGTCACCTGGGCTCGGGTGTCAGAAGGAGGTATAAAAGGTGGGCACCATCTTAGGTCAGTGGTCAGTTCAGAGAGGAGCTCAGCCAGAGAGGGCTGACAGGGAGCTGTGGCTCAGTCTGGGCCCAGCTCCAGAGCCAGGCCTGGAGTAGAGGCCTGAGACAGCAGAGAGGGAGAGAAGAGAAGGAACAGCAAGGAGAGTAAGAAAGGAACTGAAACGGAGGAGAAAGGAGGCAAGGAACACAAAGAAAGGCCCAGAGACACGAAGGCAGAAGGAACCCCATATTCCCAGAGGAGATACTGGTTGAAGGGTTGGCAGAGCAGGGTACCGGAACCCGAATTGGTGGAGGTGACTAATCCTCAGCCAAAACCGGAGGTCGTGACCACATCTTGGTGCGACCCCTCACGACATCCACCAGAAAGGCATACCGCATAGGGTCAGGGAGACCGGAGAGAGGTTTCACCAACAGAAGGCCCGAGGAAGCTGGACAAAGGTGGGTCACTGGTGGGGACGGCCAGTAGAAAGGAAGAGAGGGGAGCTTTCAGCCACACTCTGGAATTGCTTGGGAGTTGACCGAGTTCCTCACCTGGTGGACGCAGCACGGCTCGGGCGGTCACTGCTGGCCGAAGTGACCGGAGGAACAACTGTGAGTAAAGCTTTGGAAACTGCACCACACGTCTCTGTGATTCCTTGCCGCTCCAGCACCACTAGCACTGGGACCCTCACACCATCACTACCACCATCATCCACATTAGCTGCCCTGAGGCAATACTTCTCCCGTGGGGAGTCATCCCATACTCAGCTGCGCAAACAACATCAGCCTCAGCGGTCTGCAGCGCAGCAGCGGTCCCCACTGACCGCAATCCACGGGTGGCGTAGTCGGACACTTATTACCATACAAATAGACTGCCACTGGTTTGACCACCCTGGGCACGGACCGGGTCACCGCCACGGAGAACTACAACCCCCAGCGATCCGGCTCCGGGTACTCCCCCTGCATAGCAGCAGCGCACAGGCCCAGGGGGCGCGTCATATACACAAGATGATAGAACATATAACCGAAAGCCAATGATTAAAAACTTTCCTCACCTTAGAGTGGATGCAGAGATCACTGTCAATCACTGATTAGGACCACCCACTGGACTTTTAAGCCCAGGAATGCTTTCCCACATGTTCAGGTTCTCCAGCTCTATACCCTGCTGACCACAGCTTGGACTGTTTATATAATGTATCAGGGTCACTTCCTACACAATTTGATTGTTTCATGCACCATATAAAATCCTCCAACCATTACTAATTTTTGTCAAAATGCTAACGTTTTGAAGATGCTCTTCTGGTATTTGTCTTGTGCATATAATCGGTTATACTGGTTAACTTGTCTGGTCATCTATTTAAAGAAACAATGAACCTAAAAAAATTTATAAATGCCTGATGTTAAGACCTTGTAAGAGAAGAGATTGGTATTGATTTAAAATATTTTCCTGTATTAAGATCATGGAGTCTCAATGTTACTCCCCGACATCTGTCCCTGTCTATAAGTAAAAGAAGTGAAAGCATGGAGTAACACGTGACTGCAAAATCATCCTACATAGGAACTGTACACCCAAAAAGACAGGATATTTTTATGCAAAATTAGTTCATTTTTATTTTGCATTGGGCATATTTAAAATTGTTGCAAAACTACAGATGTTCAGATTGATTGAATCAAATTTATGTTGACTTTTTAGGAACCTGGCGAATTCAAACAATATGCAATTTGCTTCACAAAAATTGTCTAGAATGAACATCGACATTTTACATACAGTATTGGAGAAGATTGCATCAGCCAGGGAAACATCATATAACCTCGGCACGGCCACGTGGACTTCCGCATAATACCTTACAACCATTATATCACATGGTATAGCAGAGACTGTATAAAAGCCGAGGTAGGGAATGCAGCAGACATTTTATGGCGAATCTGGATAGTGAGAGGACGTCACAGCTCAGCAATAGAGATAGGGGAGAGAAAGCTGTAAAGCATTGAAGAAACTGTACAGATGATGTGTGATCGGACAGAAATGAAGAAGATTATTGCGGGGAACAGAAAATAGTCCAGATTTAACTGATCGGGAGAAATATGATAGGAGAGTCACTGTATCGGTGAGGCAGCGCCAAGAAGGAATAAATATTTGACAGCTGCTAGTTGCTTGATTAGTATGGTAAAAGAGCTGCTGTAATTCAGTCACATATACATTCCTTTTCAGGGCAATAAGAGTTTTTGGAGTACTTTTGCGGCAAATAGATTCACTGCAAATGGATTTTCCTGGCAAAATTTGTCAAAGCTGGCAGCTTCACATTTCAAAAGATCCACTCATCTCTAGTATGCACCCATTTAACTCAGATACAACAATGACATCACTTTAAGGGCTTAATCGTTTGTTTTTTTAGTAGTTAAAAGTCCATAAAAACATTTCTTATTATTTTTTAGCCCTTAAAACTAATTTTTTTTTTTTTACAAATAGGGCAACAAAGTAAACACAAATAATTTTGCTTGGCAAAAGTAAAAAATGAAATTCAATTAAATAAAAACAAATTAATACCGTAAAATTGAAAGTATCTATTGAAACTAAAATGATGATAATAATAATAATGATAAAATATTAGCAATAGATTTGTTCCCAGTAATATTATATTATATTTATTATTCTTTTAGTCAGTGGTTATTTTGCTACTTTTTTATCATTTTCCTGCCTGTGATTTTTATGTATTTTTTCTTTACAGATGCACCTTTTGCAAAGGAAACTGTTTCAGATTTGTCCTTCCATCTTACTCGACGTCCCCCCTATTATCACATGGTGTGTTACACATGATAAGCTATTCATTAAAGCATTGCCTACTGTTATTTTCCTGCTCAACACCAGCTAGTAGATGATCTGTCTCTGCATGAAGACATTGGACCTCTGACCTCTTTTGTAGCTGATTCTGGCAGCTGCAACAAACAAGGTTCACTGGGTTTCTGTAAAACTCTGTGTGTATACAAATCTGGAGCATTAATGTTACAGAAAAGCCTCAAACATCTGCCCACAAGTTGGGTATTTGGCATGAAGCTTGCTGCCATGATGGTGAGGAAGAGAATAAACCTCGACTGCTGAGCATATACCTTATAGACACATGGTATATTCAACGCAGATCTGAAGTCTAAAAAAAACATTAATATAAACTTATTGGAGTTTCTTAATATATGAAATGAATATTTCAGGGTAAGAATGTAATTAGGTGCCCCCATTCCAACTCTGGAACCTGCAGATAGCAGTTTTCAAGTCCTTGGTTTCCAAGGATCATGGAGCTGTCATTGTCATAAAGAAAGGTGTTGGAGACCTTAGAATGAAGATATTTGCCACATTTGCCGCTCGATAAACTGCTTTTGCTTCTGAGGTATCGTCATCATCAGAAGATAAAATGCCCAATATACCCAAGATTGAGGAGGCCCATGCAGTGGCATAGCATGAGTTACCATCGCCCCCGCAAAACAATTGTTTTGCACCCCCTAACTTGTGGCTGTTAGACATAACATTTAGTGGTGAGCGAGCACTAAAACGCTCGGGTACTCGTTGCTCGGGTCGAGCAAATTGGAATACTCGGGTGCTCGACACGAGCAACAAGCCCAATGTAAGTCTATGGGAAACTCGAGCATTTTTCAGGCGGCTCCCCCTGGCGGTCTGCAGAGGGCCTAAAAATTGCCCAAATCGATGGGAACAGTGCTCAAATGACATGGGAACAGCATGGGGAAGACCCCTGGTAGCATCTCTGACTCCCAGATCACTGCTGTCAACAACGTTGTCAGAGTATTATGCCACTTTTACGGACTCACAATAAAACGTTCAAAAACGAAACCAAAATGGATTTTCCTGGGAAATATGTTAAGGAACATCCTTTCCAGGGTAATGACTTGTATATAAGGCAAAATAAATAACCAAATACAAAAATACTCCTCCACACCTTGGGCTAAGTTCACACGTAGCGTTTTTGATGCGTTTTTGCACTTTTGCATTGCTTTCAACCAAGACAAATGCATTCACCGGGAAATGTCATTTTAACATTTTACAACCTTATCTGGCCATGTGCTGTGTGACACATCATCAGACACATGCATACAGTGCTGAAAAGACATGGAAACAGCATGGGGAAGACCTCTGGAAGCATCTCTGACTCCCAGGTCACTGCCTAAAAGTGTACCCATCATAAGTGATCCTTGGCGCATGCGAAGATGCCTCCCGCCATGCACCTGTCGTTGCAGACTTGCAACAATCACCGTCCACGTCCTTGTCCCAGTGCAGCATTCAGTTTTCCCTACCCCACCATGCAGTATGCAGGCAGCCACCCACCCACCCACAGGCGGCAATACTATACTGCCAGATTTTTGACAGCTGCTTGCACTTGAAATGTGGCCTTTTAGGCTCGTGGAGGCGGAAGCTTTTCATAACCTCATGCCGGCGGCGTCCGGGTGTCCATACTTGGTCCCCAGCTGCCACTATTTCTCCTGGTATCGTCTCCAACTTCCACAAGCACGGGTCCCACAACATTACCCGTGCCCTCCCCAGTGCAAAGCAGCTTGTGGCAGAGGCAATGGCAGCCCATCCAACATCAACTCGCACTTGTCGTTGGTGCTTTGACACACAAATACCTTTCTTTGCGCATTTAATTTCATGAATACAGAGTTGGACAATGGCCTGATCTGCAATGCGGTTTAAGAAATAACATGCATAAGCCTATCTGATCCACATTAAAAAAACAGCCATAGAGTGTCCTTCCCCCACACTTTTCTTAGCCAGGGCTGCTTCTCGGCAGGGTTGGACGGGCCCACCAGAGAGCCAGAGACTCCTCCGGTGGGCCCTGGCTTCTCCTTCAGGAGAGTTCATAGTGCCGAGGTGAGGCCATGATGATGATAGAAGCCACCATCTGCTTAGTTTTCTGTTACTTGGAATGCAAGTGCAAGTATGCAGCCAGCCAGCCACCCACAGGCCGCAACACTAAACTGCCAGATTTCTGGGCAGCTGCTTGCACTTGAAATATGGCCATTTAGGCTCGTGGAGGCAGAAGCTGTCCACAATCTTATGGCGGCGGCGACCGGGTATCCATACTCGGTCCCCAGCCGCCATTATTTTTCCCGGTAGCCAGTCCACAGCTTTTTTTGCTGAGAGTTGTATTTAGCTCAGTAAAAGGACTGACATAAAGGGAAACCGTATTTACTCCGGCTGTCATTTCTCCATCACCAGGTTCCGCCCATTGTCACACATGATCATGCCTGGCTGTATGTTCAGTGGTGAGAGCCACAGATCAGGCTGCTGTGTTACAGCTTTAGACAACTCTGCAGCGCTGGGCGGTTTGTCAATTAAGCATTAAGCATGTTATCTTCAGCACAGCCTGTTGCCGCTTGGCCAAGGCAGTCCTGCAGTGCTGTCAGCTTGTGACTGATGTGATCATTTCGGAAATGGAGGAGGAGGTGCATGAGCTGAACAATGTGATTACATTGAGGTTAAATTGGTGACGCTGTTTTTTATACTAAACAAAGATCCTATTGTTTTGGGGTTTTTTACGTTATTTTTTAAGACAGATGCATTCACCGAGGAAATGTCATTTTAACATTTTGCAACCTTATGGGAATTTTTTCAATAGTTCCGCAACAAGGGCCTTCTGGTACAGCCCCATTTTTGTAGACATATCCGCCTCAGGAATAAGAGATACAAAGTTCTCCTTGTAGAGTGGGTCTAGAAGTGTCACCAACCGGTAATGACTGTCATCCAAAATTTTGAGAACGCGGCGGTTATGGGAAAGGCAGCGTAACATAAACTCAGCCATGCGTGGCAGACTACTAACAGGCAAGACTTCCGTGTCCTCACCAAGAGGATGACTGACCATGCTCTCCTCCTCCTCTCTGTCCTCTGGCCATCCACGCTGAACAGACGGTATGACAGCTGTGCAGGTAGTACCGTCTATAGTGCATGAAACTAGCTCCTGTCCTTCCTCCTCCTCCTCCTCTTCCTCATTGTCATCCAATCCACGTTGGGATGAGATGAGGCTTGGCTGTGTGTAATCACCCTGAATGGTTCCTTGCTCCATCTCATCGTGCTCCGCCTGCAATGCATCCTCTATTGATTGTGAGCAGAGAACATTTCAGAAGACAGAGAAGCGGGATGGTGATGCTAATTATGGCGTCATCGCCGCTCACAATCTTGGTGGAGTCCTCAAAGTTTTGGAGGATGGTACATATGTCTGACATCCATGTCCACTCCTGAGGTCTTATGTGTGGAGTCTGAACTGAATACCAACGGCTTTGTTGATGCTGGTACTCAACAACTGCCCTCTTCTGCTCAGAAATCCTTCCCAACATCTGCAGTGTAGAAGCCGGAAGCTGCAAACGCTGCTGAAACACGGCAAGGGCGGCGGAAGCTGTAGCTGACTTTCTAAAATGGGCACACAGGCGGCGTACTTAAACAAGCAGATTCGGCAGCTCCGGGTAGGATTTGAGAAACTGCTGAGCCACGAGGTTAAGCACATGGGCCAGGCATGGTACGTGTGTGATCTCGCCTCGCCTCAGAGCCGCCATCAGGTTCCGGCCATTGTCACACACGAACATGACTGGTTGTAGGTTCAGCTGTGTGAGCCACAGATCTGCCTGCTCTTTCAGAGCTGTCCACAACTCTTCAGCATTGTGCGGTTTGTCACCAACGCATATTAGCTTCAGCACAGCCTGTTGACGCTTGGCTGAGGCAGTGCTGCAGTGCTTCCAGCGTGTGACTGATGTGGTCATTTTGGAGATGGAGGCTGAAGAGGAGGAGGAGGCTGAGGAGGATGAGGTGCAGGAGCTGTAGACCATGGGGGCAACCCTGATTGACCTAGGGCCCGCAATCCTTGGCATTGGGAGGACGTGTTCCGTCCCAAGGTCCGACCGGGTCCCGGCTTCCACTATGTTAACACAGTGTGCCATCAGCGAGATGTAACGTCCCTGCCCACAAGCACTTGTCTACGTGTCCGTGGTCAGGTGGACTTCCTGGTAACTGCGTTGTTGAGGGCACGGCTAATGTTTTGGGACACGTGATTTTATAATGCGGGGACGGCACACCGGGAGAAATAGTGGCGGCCAGGGACCGAGTACCGAGGGACGGCCGCCGCCATCAGGTTGCGGAATGCTTCCGTCTCCATGAGCCTAAAAGGCAACATTTCCAGCGCAAGCAGTCATGAAATGTGAGAATTTAGTAGTGTGGCCTGTGGGGCGTTGGCTGCATATTTGCGCTTGCGTTCCAAGTGCTGGGGTATGGACAACTTAACGCTGCACTGGGACAAGGACATGGACGTGCTTCCTGATGCTGCTACTTGAGAGTGTGCAACGACAGGTGCAGGGCAGGAGGCATCTTCGCATGCACCATGAACAGGGGATTGTATTGCATGCACAATAGTGGAAGAAGCAATGGTGCTACCTGCAGACACTGTTCCTGGTCCCAGGGGTTCGGCCCACAAACTCGGATGCTTTGCTGCCATGTGCCTGATCATGCTGGTGGTGGTCAGGCTGGTCATTTTGCCACCCATGTTGATGTTGGCCTGGCAGGTGGTGCAAATGGCCTTTTGGGGGTTATCGGCAGAGTCTTTAAAAAACAACCAGACTCGGGAAGACCTAACAGTTGTACTGGCAACTTCCTTCGTGTTGGTGTTACGGGGAACGGTTGCCTGCCTTCTTTCTGCGGCCACCACACTGCTTCTTCCTGCCTGTTGGGATGCTCTGCCTCCCTAACCCTGTGTGCTGCTGTCCTCGATCTGCATGTCCTCCTGCCAGGTTGGGTCAGTTACTATATCATCCACCACCTCGTCTTCCGCTTCCACACCCTGGTCCTCCTCCTGACTTTCTGGCAATTGTGTCTCATCATCATCCACCTCTTGTGACACTTTCCAACCGTTGCCTTTGTGTGACCGTGGCTGCTCAAATATTTGGGCATCGCTATACGCAATCTCTTGTTGCCCCGCTTCAAGTGGACCGGGCGAGTGGCCCGAATCTATAAATGGAAAAGTGAACAGCTCTTCAGAGTGTCCAAGTGTGGTATCAGTTGTCTCTGGGTACTCGGCATGGTGGGAGGAAGGAGGATCAGGGTGAGGAATATGCGGTCCAGACTCACCGCTACTGAGACTTGACCGTGTGGAAGACTGGGTGGTGGTGGTGGTGGCTAAGTGACTGGAAGCATTATCCGCTATCTAACCAACAAACTTTTGACACTGCTCTCGGTTCAATAGTTTTGTGCTGCGGTCCCCTAGAAATTGGGACAGGAAGGTCAGGCGAGAAGATGTGGGTGTTTGTTGTTGCACAATTTCAGCTTGCCCACGGCCTTGACCTCGGCCTCGGCATGCACCATCACCATCACATCCAGTTTCCCATCTCTTGCCACGTGCGTTGCCCATTTTAAATGGAGGACAATATCTTCCACGCTCACTACAAATGACTGAGTTTGGAGCAAACTTGTATGTGATCCGTGTGATAGAGAAAACAGAGTTTTAAATACCTGGCCTGTAGGTAAGTAGTTTGAGTAGCAAACTGGTGTGAATTGCTTCACTGACACAGTAAAGGAAATTTTTAATAGAGGCCAGAAGTGGCAGTATTTTCTGACAACGTATATGTGATCCGTTTGACGGAGAAAACACGGTTTTAAATAGCTGGATTTCTAGCGCTCTAATATGGAAAGGACCTGGCTGTATTCTGCAGTGCCAACAAGCAAATGGCGCAGAAAAACTGTGTTCTCTGGATTGCTTTTTAAGCAAATAATGAGGATTAAGATCCAAAAAAAAGTATTCCTGGGCCCTGAGACCTGGGCCTTTGTCTAGATATATCTAACAGCAGCAGAAGGCAGAACTGAAATGGAGCATCTTGTGCTATATGCACTGCAGTCTGCTATATATACTGTCTGCTATATACACTGCCTGCCTGATATCTCTGTAGATGGATTAGTCCTCAGAAGGACTGTTTGTTAAGATGGATATGTGTAATGTACGTTTTTTCTCCCTACACTACCTAATACACAAGCAAATCTCTACCTGACGCAGCAGCACCTCTCCCTACTCTGTCTGATTCCGGAGTGACTGTGACGAGCATATCGGATGAGGGGCCACCCAATCACTGTAATGCCACAACAAACATGGCTGCGGCATTACAGTGAGTGGCAGGCAATCCCTGCTTGTTGATTGGCGCTCTAAAGAGCACCAAACCTGCAGGGAGGGGACCTGAGCTCCCGCCGAGCAACCCCGGAAATACTCGCGAGCACCGAGCATCTCGAGCAGTGAGATGCTCGGGTGAGCACCAAGCAGTAGCGAGCATGGTTGCTCATCACTAATAACATTTTAAAATAAAGTTATACTTTGTTATATTTTTTTACTTTATATTTTTAATTCCATTATGTTGTTTTTTATAGAACTATTTTAATACCCTAGCCCTAAACCTAACCCTTTGCTAGCACTATTGCTAACCATAGGGCTTAATCCTAACCTTAACCCTAATCCTAACCCTAGTTCTATCCCTAGCCCCAGTCCGAAAATGAATCCTCATCCCAAACCTAACACTAGTCCTAACCTTGGCCCTAGTCAACTTCTAACCTTAAAACTAACTCTAGCTAGGGTTCAAAAAAGTATGGAAAACATTCAAGTTTATTATAACATCGTTTTTTTTTAAAAAAAAATTAGCACTTAATTTAGGATAGCTCCCCCAGCAGATATCTGCCTCTCCCCTCACAAAATAATAAGTGAAAAGAGAGGTGGGGAGCTGTCGGAAAGCACAGTGCAGCATTTATTATCTCAGTGGCTGCCTATGCAGAGCACATGAGATTAATTTGTCATCAGCTGCTGCACTCTGCATAGGCAGTGACCAAGGTGACAAAGCTCACTGAGAGGTTTGTTAACTTGGTCACTGCCAATGCAGAGCTCAGCAGCTGATGGCAAATGGATTTTGACTGCTCAAAACTGCCCCTGGCTGCCTCAATCATCTAATTAGTCAACAGACAGGTGAGCACTCTCTGCATCTCATTACTGCTCCAAGAAAAAGCACCAGTGTGGTCAGGTCATCCGCCAAAACGCGCGTTGGGGTTGACAGCGTCCGCCTGGCAATGTATACTGTTTGATTCCTGTATTATAGGTAAATGTGTTTCTTTCACTACAAATTTGTGAGTGACATGATATAACACTCTATATGATGTGCTGGTGCTTTCTAGGAATAACTGAATATATGAATATGCTTAATTTGTGGTGCATCAGCTAGTTGGGCGGATTGTCTGCCCATTATATTTGAACTAGTCATGTGTATGTAGTGTCCGAGCACTTTGTCTCTATATCTTATCATTATTAATGAAGTATTTTCACTTTTAGAATAATTCTTGTGTTAGAGGACTTTTCTTGATGGTCTTTTTTCTTGATCGTGACCTCTCAATGATAGGTCTGATCCTGTGTAGAGGTGAACTTGCAGCTCAAGACAACTCCTACGATGGAATAGCGATACCACTGACCCCATGCTATAGGGACACCGCACACAGAACTGCCATCCTGAAAAATTCACTGATGCCGAACAAAACCAATCATCAGTCCATTGCATTAAGATGGCGATCTAGATCAGTCAGTAACTTACCCAGAAGTCTCTTTTCTATAGTAAAATCCCATATTTCATACCGGAGTGGTAGATCTGGAAACATTGTGTATTCTATTTGTAGAAACTCATTTATTTCCTGTAAAACACTTACGGGAACACCTGATTGTCTTCCTCGCCAAGCTGCGTGATTTTATCAGTGTGCGGACTAGCACAAAACTCCTTTTGCGCAATTTTCCATCTACTTGAGCTGTCAGTTTTGGATGAGATCATGATGGATGGTAATATTACAGTATGTCACAGTGTAATGCTAGACTGTGATGTAAAATTGAGTATTGCCACTGTTGTTCCATCCTGTTTTCCGCCATATGACAGGGTTTATTGTGCGTTGTGTTGCGGCTTATTCCTCTACTCACACTGTGTGCTGAAGTGTAATTATGACTTGTCTAATGTGTAAGACAGAGCTGTAACTGAAGGAAAATTCTGCAAGTGCATTTGATTTATGAGGGCAGATTCCGATTTGTATTCTTAATCTACCTTTTCCCTTTTTCGCCCCAGGAAGAAATCCTCGTATTGTGTTCTTTTCTTTTTTGTTTTTTTTGATGAGTCCCGATGAACAGACAGCTACCTTAATAAGGTTTGTTATACTCCATTCACATCAAGGTTTTTTATTTCTAACAGAATGAAATGGGCAACCAGGAAAATATATTATTTTAGTGGTTTATAGAAAAAGGAAGAACTACAAATTCATCATGGAATCATCACTATATTTTTCTCACTGAGCGCTTGATAGTTACTGGAGTGCCATCATTACACCCAATGGGGTAAAATATCAAGGAAGTTGTTTTCTTCTTTTATAAAAAGTGTTGTAACATAGCCGTCAGTTGTTCTTTTCTGTACTTCTTTTCTATGGTAGTTATAAAAATGGACAAAAATGGAGAAAAATTGAGTAAAACCACACATTTGCAGTCACCTCTACATTACCAGTGGCCCATGCTCGGTATCTGACCTGCATCTATCAGATATTTATGTCATATCCTGTCCATATACCATAAATATCTTAGATGGGAATAATACTTTAAAGGGGTTCTTGAGCCTTAGGCTACAAGTCTGCATTCACTCATGTGCACCATGTGAGGATTTTCCAGTGCTGGCTCGGGGAGCAACAAGCATGTGACCGCAAGTATTATTATTATTTATTATTATAGCACCATTTATTCCATGGCGCTTTACATGTGAAATGGGGTATGTGTGACACCCCAGGGGTCTGGTTGCCACAGTGATAGAGATGTTATGTCTGAGAGCAGGTGGGAGGTCCTTTGGTCAGGGATCCTGTGCATGCCACACCTCCTGCCCAGTCTTGGGAGGGGAAGAACTTCCCCTATATAAACCCGGGGCTGAAGCAGGGTTAGGAGTCCAGGAGAGTAGAGACAAGAAACAGTCATAGGAAGAAACAGCTGGAGCTCAGTGGGAGCAATACTACTACGAGTCAGGGGCTGGCAGCTGCAGAGCTCGCCCTGACTGAGAAGCTTTCTTACCGGACCCGGCGTCCGAGGCTGTGGGGACTAACTCTTACCCAGCAGCAGAAGCCGACCGGCAGGGGATTTCAGGTCCTCAGGCCCAGAAACCCGAAGGCACGGTCACACGTGTGGGACCAGCACCGCCATCGTGGAGCGGAAGCCAATAGAAGGCCCCGAGTCACCGGCCATACGGGTGAGCACCACATGGTACACTCAGGGACGTGGGCTACTTATATCCGCTTCTAGCAAGGTAGCCAGAAGAGTACAGTCAGTTTGGGAGGCCTACAACTCCGCCTGGCCAGGGGAGATCCCATCTGCTCAAGGACTGACCAGGCCCCGTTCGCTAGCAAGTACTCCGGGAGGGTCTATCGTTGTTACGAGTAAAGACCCTGAATTACACCGCACCGTCTCTGAGTGGTTCCTGCTACCCCCATCTTCCACGTCGGCTGCCCTGAGGCCATACCCCTCCCGTTGGGGGTTATACCATCCACGCTGCACCATCCTTCCACCGGCCTCAGCGGTCTGCCCTGCAGCGGCAGCTCCATAGCTGCATTCAACGGGTGGCGTAGTCATCCACCATCTACTGCTAATAGACTGCCACTTATAAGACAAAAAACTGGCCAACATAAAACTAAAGTATGAAACCTGGTATCAGGACAAGTAGTCCAGTACCGGGTTCAAATTGCCTACTCATATCAAATGGGGGAAACACGGAGAGCACAAGAGTAGTTAGCAAAGAGGCAAAATCTTTATTAATGATACATGATCACAACAGTAAAAAGTAAATAAAGAAATGACATAGCAAGGGGATCAGGAAAACACAGTGCCGAAAGCTAGACCGCCCCTGGCAAAACACTAGCTAAGCAATCCAAATTACAAAAATGCAAGTAAATCAACAGGCATAAGGAACACTCCATGGGTATATAACCACAGATAAGAACAGTAGATAAAAATGCAAGTAAATCTACAGGCATAAGGAACACCCCATGGGTATATAGCCACAGATAAGAACAGTAGATAAATATCACAATTAACCCCTTTAAAAAGTCAATGAGGCAAATATACACACTCAGGGTAAGTATAACAATCACTGAGTAGTGACAATTTATGTAAACATCCAAGATAGGAGTGAGTTACGTAACTACCCTATGCCATGTAGTGCTAGATAAAGAAATGTATAGAAAGAGTACCCGGACCTAAATGAAAACACTCACCCAGTGAGAAAGTGTCCGGGATACAGAACGCTCGTTCAAGTTGCCCAGTGTCAGAGTGTCCAAAAGACAGGAAGCTCGCAAGGTGCCAGGGGAGTCAAAGACCGTGCTGCATGTGAGGACGCGCCCCGACGCGCGTTTCGCTTTCTTTTTCAAGAGGCGCTGTATGTCTGCCTGACAGGACCTGATTATATACGCCCACAACTAGTCATGTGATGCTTAAAACAGAAACTCATTGGAGTATAGCGGCGCGTGTACCCGAAGCCGCGCCCCCCGCTACCAACGTCACAGCTGTCAAGTCTCGAGCGCACACCAGGGGGCGTGCCTAGGAAACGCCCCCGGGGGCGCGCCAGGGACAGGAGACAGCCGGACGCGGGCACGGGCCGGCAAAGAGCCGGAAACTATATGCACCATCAATGTGTGAAAGGAAGCAGAGCTCAGTGAGACAGACCAAGAGTAGTGGGCTGAAAACTGAATAATAAGATACACAGTAAGTAAGACAAAAATGCTCTTAGGCATAAACATATACATGAAATAGCTTAGTGGAACATGATTATAAAAAAGAGATCCATTCAATAACTCTAGATGGTTATAATAAATACCCAAAGGGGTGAGTATAAACAAGTCAGAAAATATATGTATAAATATAAGGACTAATCAATAGAGCCATTTCCGACGGGGAGAAAGATGAAAAAATGGAGGAACTCTTGAAAGATGCTCCATCATGTCCGCTATAGGATGCCTTGAAACAAGGAGTGAAAAAGGTCCATATGGCACACATAACCAATGTATTAGTAGCCACGAGTCTAGAAACATAAAAAAAACACAATTAGAAACAGGATAAAAACAGGCTAAAAACAAGAGCACGGACTTTAGATCAGAAAGAATAATGAACACTGAGGGAGAGCAAAAGCCAGATACAGGGAACCCAATCATAAGTATGAAGAAAAGCTCACTTAGTCTGACTCCCTGGGCACGGACCGGGTCACCGCCACGAGACTACTACCCCCATCTGATCCGGCTCCGGGTAGGCTCCCGCGTGCGCAACGCTGCGCGACTCAGGCCCAGGGGCGTGTCAACTTTTGGCGTAGTCGGCAGGATTTCGTGCCCGCAACCACCGGGTACTGCGTGCCTGAAAAGCAAAGACTGTTCAAACTTACCAGTGGTGAGGTTTCCCGCCATCCGGCGCCATCTTCTGCCTTCTTCCCGCCGTCCGCGAAGTTTTCCCGCCATCCGGCGCCATCTTCGGCCTTCTTCCCGCCATCCGTGGAGTTTTCCCGCCATTGGACGCCATCTTGAGGACGCCGCGCGGGAAGAAGAGGGGCGTGGACTTCGAAAGCGCGCGAGAACTGAAGCCCCGCCTCAAGTCCGGACGTTGCGTAAGGTCCTGGAAGGAGCCCAGCAGACGCCGATGTCACCGGAGCGCGACGGAAGGTCCTCAACCCTGACGATCTACTGCGGAGCCGCGGCCTACGGAACAGGATCATCGCAAGGTAGGCCACGGTCCACTAGGGGGGAGGAAGATGTCGAATACGGAGGAGAGCTTCACTGCCTCAACCCCCGCCAGCGCCACCGCTGCTGCAGTTATGCCCTTCACCATGCCCTATATCCCGGAAGCAGCTTGGCTACCCCAGTACTCAGGGGAGTCACATACCCTGCATGACTTTAGAGAAAAGCTGGATAGCCTCTTCCAGGTGTACCCCCTCACAGAAGAGCAAAAAGTGAGCATCCTGGTGGCCCAACTAACCGGGGCAGCTAAAAGGGAAGTAAAATCCTGGCCACCTGGGAGGAAGACTGTCGCAGGGATACTAACCCGGCTGAAGGATACCTTTGATACCCGCACCTCAGCCGAGATTAAGCTTAGATTCTACGGGTGCAAGCAGCGAGCGCATGAGAGTATAAGGGACTATGCACTAAACCTACAAGAGGCCCTGAGGGCCATTAAGCAGACCGACCCTGATGGAGCGGGAAACGAGGACAGGCTGTTGACTGAACAATTTATAGAGGGACTTTATTGTAATGCCCACCGAACCCAGTTGCGGGCGATGGCCTTACAGGATCCCCATCTGGGCTTTGCACAGTTCAAACACAGAGCCATCCGGGTGCTCCGAGAACCGGCACCGGGTGGCGTTATGACCCACAGGCGCCCAGCTATTACTTACCACCAGGAGGCGGCGCCCTTGTCGGCAGGGCCTGTGGGAGCTGATGCGCAGGCTTTGGACAATGACCCGGCTCCAGACCTACACCATCAGGTCCAAGAGCTAGTTAAGAGCGTTGCTGCGCTAACCCGAACTGTGCAGTCTTTACAGGTTTCCACCACAGGGAAGATCCAGCTGGCATCCAGACCGGAGGACATCCCGTGGCGTCGACCAAGGAGGACCCCACCGGCCAGAGGAAGACCCAGTGACCGATACAGCGAGGACGGACGACCCATCTGCCGCCGCTGCAATCAACCCGGACATATGGCAAGGTACTGTTCTTTAAACGGGCACAACCTGGGGTAGAGGGCCAACCCCCAGGAAAAAGATCACCAGGCCCATCGAACTGGCGCGACAGATATGTGGGAGGACGTCCAGTCTTGCCTGTGGTACTGGATGGCATTCCCATGAGTGCCCTACTGGACACCGGGTCACAGGTCACCACCATCCCGTACGTGCTCTTTAAGCAGTAATGGAATGACTCGGATATTACCCGCTACCCTGACGACGACTTGAGTATCATCGCCAGCAATGGCCAGCCCGTGCCACAGATCGGATTTAAAGAGGTGACCATCAAAATCGGTAGAGTCGAACTGGCAGCACAGGGACTGATCATTGTAGATATTGACAAACATGAGAGTCACCCAAAAATAACTCTAGGAACTAATGTAATTGAAAATTGTCTTGCAGAGGTGATTTTCCTTTTACAGCAGGTTGCCAAGAACGCCAGCTCCGGCGAGCAGCGGGTGCTCCAGAAAGAGATCCGGTCACTGATGCGACGGCAACAGGTGGAACTCTCCGGCGGTGAGATTGGTAGCGTAAGAATGTGTGACCCTTTTCCTATTGCCATGCCCCCAAAAAGTGAAATGATGATTTGGTGCCGGGCAGCTATTGGTCTGAGAGGTAGGGATTACCAGGCAATGGTAGAACCAGTTTACTCAGACAGTAGGCCCACCATTTTGACAGCACGGGGGGTGGTTGATGTACGCCATGGGAGGGTGCCCGTTCGCATAATAAATATCGGGGAGAGGGAAGTGTACCTGCCCCGGTATGCCACGCTAGCCAAATTATATACCATTAACCAAAATTCTATACAATCTGTGGAACCCTTGCCTCCATCTCACCCGGAGGAAGGTAACGGCTCTAAGAAAAACATGGAGGACTGGTGTCAGCAACTACATCTGGGTACTGACTCCACTCCCTCACACCAGAAACAAGGAGTCTATCGGGTGGTTCAGGAGTACGAGAGAGTGTTCAGTAAACACCCGTTAGACTTCGGGCGAGTCAAGGGGGTAGAACACCACATCCCCACGGGAGACCATCCTCCTATAAAAGAGAGGTATCGACCCGTACCCCCTGCCCACTACCAACACGCCAAGGGGATGCTTAGAGACATGAAGGAGGCTGGGGTGATCAGGGATAGCTGTAGCCCCTGGGCAGCTCCACTAGTCTTAGTCAGAAAAAAAGACAACACCATGAGGATGTGTGTAGATTACCGGAAAATCAACCGTATCACACACAAGGATGCGTACCCCTTACCAAGGATAGAGGAGTCATTGGCTGCTTTAAGATCTGCTAACTTCTTCTCTACCTTGGATCTCACTAGCGGGTACTGGCAGGTTCCTGTAGCAGAGGCGGACCGGGAGAAGACCGCATTCACCACCCCGATGGGACTTAGCGAGTTCACCTGCGTGCCGTTCGGACTCTGCAACGCACCAGGAACCTTCCAACGATTAATGGAGTGTTGTCTGGGCCACAGAAACTTCGAGACGGTCCTGTTGTACCTGGACGATGTCATTGTATATTCCAAGACGTATGAGGACCACCTGAAACACCTGGCGGAAGTGTTCGAAGCTCTGGCGAGTTACGGCCTAAAGGTGAAACCCTCCAAGTGTCACCTCCTGAAACCAAAGGTGCAGTACCTGGGACACGTGGTGAGCGCTGACGGAGTGGCTCCCGACCCTGATAAGATCACCGCAATTAAGGAATGGCCAAGCCCCTCCAGCGTAAAAGAAGTGCGGCAGTTCCTCGGGTTGGTAGGCTACTACCGAAGGTTTATTCCCGGTTTCACCAAAAAGGCAGCACCTATGCAGGACCTCCTGATAGGCCAGTCCCGGAAGGCCAAGAACCAGAAGCCGCCCTTCAAATGGGAGGAGCTGGAAGAAGAGTCCTTCCGCCAGCTGAAGATGGCCCTCACGGGGGACGAAATCCTGGCGTACCCGGATTATAGCCAGCCCTTTATCCTCTACACCGACGCCAGTAACATCGGGCTAGGAGCCGTACTGTCCCAGATCCAGCAGGGGAAGGAACGAGTAATCGCCTACGCCTGCCGAAAACTGCGACCCACCGAAAGGAACCCCGAGAATTACAGCTCATTTAAGCTAGAGTTCCTGGCCGTAGTATGGGCAGTCACCGAGCGCTTTAAGCATTACCTCGCTTCTTCCCGGTTCACCGTGTACACGGATAACAACCCGTTGACACACCTGGACACGGCATGACTCGGTGCCCTGGAGCAGAGGTGGATGGCCCGTCTGTCCAACTACGAGTTCACAATCAAATACCGGGCCGGACGCTCCAATACCAACGCGGATGCCCTGTCCAGGATGCCCAACCTGCCGGACGAAGGAGAAGATCCGGAGGGACTGGAAGAAGTTGAACTCCCTGCGTTCCACCGTCATGGGACTATCCAGTATTCCCACCGGGTAAGGAGTAAGCAGGCTGCTACGTTGAACCCCTTACCTCACTACAACTGGGCGGAAACGCAAGACAGCGACCCTGCCGTCCGACTGGTGAAGGAGATGCTGACTCGCCCGGAGGCTTGCCTTGAACCAGACGCTCCGGAGGAAGCCAAACAACTATGGGCAGAGAAGAGTCGACTGTTCCTTTACAAGGGGAAGTTGTGCCGCAGAATGGTTAACTCCCGGACGCATGAACTACTCTGGCAAGTAGTGGTGCCACGAAGAGACGCAGCCATGGTGATGGAGGCATACCACGACGGAGCTGGACACTTCGGGTGGAAGAAGCTGGAGTTCCTGCTGCGCGAGCGATTCCACTGGGTAGGCATGAGGGGAACCATTGAGAAGTGGTGCAGAGACTGTGGCCCATGCAACCTGAGAAGGAAGGACCGTGCCAGCCAGAAGACTCCCCTGCAGTCCATCGTCACCCGGCAACCGTTGGAACTGGTAGCCTTGGATCATGTAAAACTGACCCCAAGCAGAAGTGGCTACGTCTACGCGTTAACCATCGTGGATCATTACTCCCGGTTCTTGGTTGTCGTCCCCATCAAGGACTTAACGGCTCAAACAGCAGCTAGAGCCTTCCAGCAGCACTTTTGCCGTCCACACGGGTACCCGGACCAAGTGCTGACGGACCAGGGACCTGCCTTTGAAGCGGAGGTCTTCCAGGAATTCTGCAATCTGTATGGCTGCCGGAAGATAAGGACGACACCCTACCTGCTTTTCTTCAAAGACTGCACCCGGTTACGGACATGCCGTAACCATCTTTATATGTTTTTCTTATTGTATTATTATTGTTTTTATCTTGTTATGTTTTTCTAAAATATGTTTAGTCCCGGGGTACTAAATTTCACTAGGGGGGAATGTGACACCCCAGGGGTCTTGTTGCCACAGTGATAGAGATGTTATGTCTGAGAGCAGGTGGGAGGTCCTTTGGTCAGGGATCCTGTGCATGCCACACCTCCTGCCCAGTCTTGGGAGGGGAAGAACTTCCCCTATATAAACCCGGGGCTGAAGCAGGGTTAGGAGTCCAGGAAAGTAGAGACAAGAAACAGTCATAGGAAGAAACAGCTGGAGCTCAGTGGGAGCAATACTACTACGAGTCAGGGGCTGGCAGCTGCAGAGCTCGCCCTGACTGAGAAGCTTTCTTACCGGACCCGGCGTCCGAGGCTGTGGGGACTAACTCTTACCCAGCAGCAGAAGCCGACCGGCAGGGGATTTCAGGTCCTCAGGCCCAGAAACCCGAAGGCACGGTCACACGTGTGGGACCAGCACCGCCATCGTGGAGCGGAAGCCAATAGAAGGCCCCGAGTCACCGGCCATACGGGTGAGCACCACACGGTACACTCAGGGACGTGGGCTACTTATATCCGCTTCTAGCAAGGTAGCCAGAAGAGTACAGTCAGTTTGGGAGGCCTACAACTCCGCCTGGCCAGGGGAGATCCCATCTGCTCAAGGACTGACCAGGCCCCGTTCGCTAGCAAGTACTCCGGGAGGGTCTATCGTTGTTACGAGTAAAGACCCTGAATTACACCGCACCGTCTCTGAGTGGTTCCTGCTACCCCCATCTTCCACGTCGGCTGCCCTGAGGCCATACCCCTCCCGTTGGGGGTTATACCATCCACGCTGCACCATCCTTCCACCGGCCTCAGCGGTCTGCCCTGCAGCGGCAGCTCCATAGCTGCATTCAACGGGTGGCATAGTCATCCACCATCTACTGCTAATAGACTGCCACTTAGTCTGACTCCCTGGGCACGGACTGGGTCACCGCCACGAGACTACTACCACCATCTGATCCGGCTCCGGGTAGGCTCCCGCGTGCGCAACGCTGCGCGACTCAGGCCCAGGGGCGTGTCATATGCATAATAGAAATCAAGTACAATAATCTTGAACAGTACAAGTCACTGACTGGTACAGGAGGAGCGAGGACCCTGCCCGCGAGGGCTCACAGTCTACAAGGGATGGGTGATGATACAGTAGGTGAGGGTAGAGCTGGTCGTGCAGCGGTATGGTGGAGCGAGGACCCTGCCCTCGAGGGCTCACAGTCTACAGGGGATGGGTGAGGATACAGTAGGTGAGGGTAGAGCTGGTCGTGCAGCGGTATGGTGAAGCGAGGACCCTGCCCGCGAGGGCTCACAGTCTACAGGGGATGGGTGAGGATACAGTAGGTGAGGGTAGAGCTGGTCGTGCAGTGGTATGGTGGAGCGTTGGTTACTGCAGGTTGTAGGCTTGTCGGAAGAGGTGAGTCTTCAGGTTCCTTTTGAAGGTTTCCACGGTAGGTGAGAGTCTGATGTGTTGGGGTAGAGAGTTCCAGAGTAGGGGGGGAAGCACAGGAGAAATCTTGTATGTGATTGTGGGAAGAGGAGATAAGAGGGGAGTAGAGAAGGAGATCTTGTGAGGATCGGAGGCTGCGTGCAGGTAAGTACCGGGAGATTAGATGTATGGGGCAGACAGGTTGTGGATGGCTTTGTATGCCAAGGGTATGGTTTTGAACTGGAGTCTCTGAGTAATGGGGACCAGTGAAGGGATTGACAGAGGGGAGAGGCTGTGAGACAGGGAGGATATGAGAAATGATAAGTACCGTATTTTTCGGACCATAAGACGCACTATTTTTCCCCCAAATTTAGGAGGAAAATGGGGGGTGCGTCTTATGGTCCGAACCTTACCACATATTTGCGGTGGTGGGTGCAGCGGCGAGGCAGAGCGGCTGTGAGGCAGAGTGGATGTGCAGCGCTGCTGCGGCGAAGCAGAGTAAATGTCCAGCGCTGCGGCGGCGAGGCAGAGCGGCGGTGGGTGCACAGTGATCTACAGAAAAATGGCCGCCCATTTTTCTGTGGATCACAGCTTCATGAAGATGGCCGCGGCCACTGGAAAGCCGCACCGCAGGACTCACCACCGCTCTGTCGCACCGCTGCACAGCTGTAGCCACTGGACAGCAGCGCACGCCACTCACAGGCCTAGGACCCGGCCCCGGCCCTATCCGAACCACAGGCCCCGCCCAGGCCCCAGCACAGGCCCAGGCCCCAGCACAGGCCCAGATCCCAGGCCCCAGGCCCTAGCACAGGCCCAGGCCCTGGCCCCAGCACAGGTCCAGGCCCCATCACAGGCCCAGGCCCCACCACAGGCCCAGGCCCCAGCCCCACCACAGGCCCCAGGCCCCAGCACAGGCCCAGGCCCCAGCACAGGCCCCAGGCCCCACCATAGGCCCCAGGCCCCACCACAGGCACAGGCCACAGGCCCCAGGTCCCACCACAGGCCCAGGCCCCACCACAGGCCCAGGCCACACTTCCACTGGCTCCCTGAAGGACCCTGCCTCCTGTGACCCTCGCTCCAACGCCCCCCAGGTAAGATACCTATTCAGACTATAAGACAGACCCCCATCTTATAAAAAATATTTTTTTCCTATTTTCCACCCTAAAATTTGGGGTGCGTCTTATGGTCCGGTGCGTCTTATAGTCTGAAAAATACGGTATGTTTGCTTTGCTGCAGTGAGTGTGGACTTAAAGGTAGTGAGGGACTGTTTAAATGTAATGAAGTGTTCCTTAGAGTGGGATCTTTTTTCATCTCCACTCAGCAACTCTGGAAGACTGCCTCAGTTCTTTAGTCAGGCTGGTGTGCCAGGGTTGCCTATTGAATGTGTGACCTTTGGTATGTGTGAAGCAGATTTTGTGGTGTTATATAAAGCAGCAGCATCTGTATTGTGCAATGAACTTATATCTGTAAGAGGGAGAAGGGACACAGAAAGTAAGTGTAGATCAAGGTATTTAAGATTTCTGCAAGGGTGTGGAGGTTTGTGGGGTGGGGACTGTGCACCTGAAGAGGAGAGGGAAGATAATGTAAGTAGGTTGTGGACAGAAAGAGGGAGAGGAGAGTTAGAGAGATTAGATAGGGAACAGAGGTGGGAGAAGATGAGATCCAGTGTGTGGCCATCTTTGTGAGTGGTTGCGGAAGCCCATTGAGAGAGGCTGAAAGAGGAAGTGAGGGATAGAAGCTTAGAGACAGATGAGTGGGAAGTGTCGATGGGGATGTTGAAGCTGCCCATGATGATAGTGGGGATGCCAGCGGAAAGGAAATGAAGCAGGCAGGTGGTGAAGTGGTGGAAGAAGGTGGTGGCTGGCCCTGGGGGGGAGGTAAATAATGGCCAGTTGGAGGTTGGAGGGGGATTAGATGCGCACACAGTGCACATAAAAAGAAGGAAGGGTAACGGAGGGTGGCAGTGGAATTGGAGTGAAGGCGCAGTTATCTGACAGGAGAATACCAACTCCTCCAATATGCTTAAGAAAGGTGGAATCCACTGTACAAAAGTGCAGCTGGAGAGGCTGTGTTAGAGAATGTGAGCCAGGTTTCGGTGATGGCGAGGAAGGAAAGTTTGTTACTAATGAAAAGATCATGAATGTATGAAAGTTTGTTGTAGATAGAGCGAGTGTTCCATAGAGCTCCTGTAACAGGGACTGGGGAAGCGAGGACTGGGCGGATGGGTATAAGGTTAGAGAGGTTGCGTAAAATTGTGGTAGATCATGGATAGAAGGTAGAAGTGACTGTGGGAATGTGGTGAGAAGGATTAGGATTTGGAGAGATATCGCCGGCAGTGAGGAGGAGCAGAGAAAGTGTTAGCATGGAGGAGTGGGAGAGAGCATGAGGTGGCTGTTGTGTTTGGAGACACAGGATTGAATAGTTCTGAGGAGGAGGTGAGAAGGATGGGGAGGATGAAGGGAGAGATGACCACTTCCTTACTAGGTGTAGGGATTAGGGGTGCTTGTAAAAAGTGAAGGATTATAGGATTGAGAGTACATACAAACAGAAACATTGTTACTGTGACTAAGTATCCAGTTACCTTCAGTTCCCATCTGGTTCAGTTCTGGTATAATTCATATTTGTATACTTAAGCGATGATACACTTAGGCGATTGACGCAGACTAAAGTCTATGCAGACAAGTAACTCACAATATATTTGCTACAAAATGCATTCAGGTGTGAAGCAGAGGGGAATGGTCTGAGCTCATCTTAATTAGATGATTAAGGCTGAGCCGGATGCAGGATATTCAAGGGCAAAGTAAACAAGGAGGTCGTAAATAAAAGTGGGGGTAGAGCAGGGGTTAGTCGAAAAGCATACCATATGTGTGCTGGAGCAGAGGTAGGGGGAAATCAGGATGGGAATCAGGATGGAAAAGCTGAGTGATGTACCATGTGTGTGCAGGAGCAGAAGTATGTGATTTACATACATGCAACCGCATGCCGACTAAATAGGCCCTGCCTCGCTCCCTGCAAGTGTTTTGAGCGAGGCCAGACAAAGTCTAGTCTGAATGTGGTTGGAAGTATGCAAATCACATACTTTTGGTCACATGGACGCCCGCTCCAAGCATTGGCTCCAGAGAATCCTGACAGCGAGAAGTGCGGGTTGTGAGACTTCACAAGTCTAGAGTGACTGCAGATTTGTAGCTTAAGGCCAGACAACCCCTTTAAGTCCTAGTGGAAAAAATGGAAATCATTCTGAGGATCTTTGACTTTGGATCACACCTTAATAGCTAGAGCAAATCTAACCCATGGCATATGAAGTCAAACAGGTCGGCCCATTGCTCAGGACATCTTCTGTTAGCCAGATTTTGCTTGTTAACCATTGATGCTCAGCGTGTAAAACTGCATTTCCTGCATAGCCAGAATATGTCTAGGATTCTTGAAGCCATGTTACATCTATGTTTGTGCTCGCTTCCCTCTGCTTCTGCCGCTGGTAAGTGCCGCATCTTCATTGATAGCAATGTGGGGTGACTATGCAGCAGCTCTTTTTGATATTCTGGGACTTGTGGTCCCGTCCAGACAGGGAGCTTATTGGTTACCGTGTCTTATGGTCATCTCCTTAACTGCCTTCTGTGAGCTTTGAGAAGGAGAAGGGCTCATACCTATGTCTCTGCCTCTAGTTGCCAGTTATAGGTTATACACGATCCTGGTCCTGTCCCTATATCTATGCTTCACTAATCCTGTGTGCAGTTCAGTTGCTGGCCTCTGATTGTTTTGACCGTTGCCTGACCATCCTAACTTTGTTTTTTGACTTCTATGGCTCTGACCAAGCTTTTGTGATCCCTTTCTGCCAAATCCATTCCACCGGCCGGTAGCCACTCCATGGAACCAACCCAGGGACCTTCTACAAGTCCAGATCCCAATACAGGGTTTTGTTAGAACCCTCCTGTTAGTTTTTCTATTTTGTGGTCACGTGACCTTCTGCCTATTTATTCCAACTCCGCCCTCCTGACTTTGCTGGACTTAACTGTTACTTTGACTCTTAATCTAGCCAGGTGCTTTGTACCTTTCTCTATAGTTTGCTTGGTTCTTGGACCTCTAAGTACTTTTTGTCTGTTTGTCTTTTTGCTCCGTTACAACTTCTGCTAGGAGGTGTCCAATTTTGTCCCAGTCCTTAGTCCTTTTAGGGACCCCTCCCTTATATCTATAGGTCTGCGTTCAGACTAGCTGAGGACGAAGGCGGGTCTGTTCACAAGGAACAGGTTGCCCGCTGCATCGTAGTGAATCAGCTTAGTCCTATTGTAGGGACAGTTTTCCTTTCTTTCCTTAGTTCTTGTAGCAGATCATAACAGTAAGTCCAGCCCAAAATAAAAAAAAAAACTCTTAGGAAAGAAATCCGGAGATAAGCACGGTGTCTGTTCAGGAATTGGCTCAACGCCTGCAGGGATTGTCTCTGGAGGTGTCCGAGCTCCGACAACACGTGAGTAGCTGTCCTGGAGCGCATTTTGTGGAACCGAAGGTAAGACAGCCTGATTTTTTTTATGGTAAACAGCAAGATTTTTTTTCCTTTAAAAATGCTTGTTTATTATATTTTCGTTTGAGACCCAGGTCCTCTGGGAATGAATCACAGCGCATTGGGTTTATCATGTGACTTTTGCGCAAGGAACCAAAGGTCAGATACGCCCATATTGCTTGTTTAAACTCTAAGGGAGTATTTCTTTCAGGGAGTACCTCATTGCAGGAGGAGTTGATTAAATTTCAGGTATTTGTGGATTGTGGTTCTACACTGAATGTGATTGATAAGGGATTTTTGGAAAAACGTAAATTAGAATCCAAACCTTTGTCATCTCCTATTTCTGTGGTTGCTATTGATAACACTCCTTTGAAATGTATTACTTACAAGGTTGCTGAATTTCCCCTCACTATTAATGGTATTCACCAAGAGAATTTGGATTTGGTGGTATTGGATAATTTACCTTCTCCAGTAGTTTTAGGTTTGCCTTGGTTAAAACTGCACAATCCTTTACTGGACTGGTCTACTAATGAGATTAAGTCTTGGAGTCCTAAGTGTTATGATAAATGCTGTAACGGTCGCATTGCTGCTGTGGAAAAGGGGGAATTACCTGTACCTATTCAGGATTTTTGGAAGGTTTTTTCAGAGGAGGAGTCGCAGGTTTTACCTCCTCATAGGGATTATGATTGCACAATTGAGTTTATTCTGGGAGCTACTCTTCCCAAGAGTCATTTATTTAATCTGAGTATCCCTGAAAGAAAGGCCTTGGAGGAATACATACAGGCGAGCTTGGCTGCTGGTCACATTAGACCTTCTAAGTCACCTGTGGCTGTTGGATTTTTTTTTGTAAAAAAAAAGGACGGTGGTTTACGTCCATGTCTGGACTTTCGCGAAATTAATAAATTTACCGTACGCAATTCCTACCCATTGCCGTTAATTCCAGATTTGTTTAACCAGTTAGTGGGGGCCAAGTGGTTCTCTAAAATTGATCTCCGGGGGGAATACAATTTGTTGCAAATGAAGGAGGGTGATGAATGGAAAACTGCTTTTAACAGTCCGGTGGGTCATTTTGAGAATCTGGTGATGCCTTTTGGTCTTACCAACGCACCAGCGTTTTTTCAGAACCTTATTAATGACATCCTGAGACCTTTGATTGGTAAGAATGCTGTGGTGTATTTGGATGACATTTTGATTTATTCGCCGGATCTGGAGTCTCATTGGCAGAGTGTACGTGAGGTATTGCAGTTATTAAGTGACAATTCACTTTTTGCTAAGCAGGAGAAATGCGAGTTCGCTGTGCAGAGGTTTAGTTTTTTGGGCTACATTATCTCCAGCGAGGGCTTTGAGATGGACCCGGTGATGGTTCAGGCTGTGCAGGAATGGCCTAGGCCTATTGGTTTGAAATCGATACAGAGATTTTTGGGTTTCGCCAATTATTACAGAAAATTCATTAAGAATTTTTCTATAATTGTTAAGCCACTGACCGATCTCACCAGGAAAGGTGCGAATACGGTCCAGTGGACTACTGAGGCCATTGAAGCTTTTGTGTATCTCAAGGAGAGGTTCAGTTCTGCCCCTATCCTTATGCAGCCTGATGAGACCAAGCCTTTTTTGGTCGAGGTTGACGCTTCTTCGGTGGAGGTCGGTGCGGTTTTGTCTCAGGAGAACAAGGATGGAGTTCATCCCTGTGCCTTTTTTTCGAAAAAAATTTCTGAAACCGAACTTAATTACGATGTTGGTAATCGGGATTTGCTGGCTATTAAACTCGCATTTGAACATTGGCGTAATTTCTTGGAAGGTGCTAAATTTCCCATTCAGGTTTTCACTGATCATAAGAATCTGATCTATCTAGATGCTGCCAAGCGCTTGAATGCCCGTCAGGCTAGGTGGGCACTTTTTTTTTTCGCGGTTTAATTTTTCTGTTACTTACATCCCGGGTACTAAGAATGTTAAAGCCAATGCTTTATCTCGCAGCTTTTCTCCCATGGTTGGTACCGAGGAGGAGGAGAGCATTTTACAGGAAGGAGTTGTGATAGCAGCATTGGACTCCGTTTTGGAAGATGGGATTCTGAAAGCCCAGGAGGATGCCCCATCTAACACTCCCCATGGGAGGTTGTTTGTGCCTAGAACCTTTAGGAGAGATTTGTTTGTTGAGTATCATGAGTCTCGGTTGGCAGGTCATCCAGGAATTTCTGAGACTAAGAGACTGGTAGGTCACAGTTTTTGGTGGCCTGGGTGGCAGAAGGAAGTCATTAAGTGGGTGTGTCAATGTACTGTGTGTGCTAGATCAAAGGCTTCACATGCTCCTGCTGCGGGGTTGCTTTGCCCTCTGGAGGTTCCTAGTGCACCTTGGACGCATCTTGCAATGGATTTTATTACTGACCTTCCTGTGTCCGAGGGTTTCACTGTCATCTGGGTGGTCGTGGACCGTTTTAGCAAGATGTGTCACTTGGTTCCTTTCATTAAACTACCCTGCGCTAAGACACTCGCTAAGGCTTTTGTTAAGGAAATTGTCAGACTCCATGGCGTTCCCACCGACATTGTTTCTGATAGGGGACCCCAGTTGGTGGCTCATTTTTGGCGTGCCTTTTGTGACAGGTTGGGAGTCCATTTGTCAGTTTCGTCTGGTTATCATCCTGAGTCTAATGGACAGACAGAAAGGAAGAACCAGGATGTTGAACAGTTTTTGCGTTGTTTTGTGGCAGACAATCAAGAGGGGTGGTCTGAGTTTCTGCCACTTGCTGAATTTGCTCTTAACAACCATACATCCTCTTCTGCTGGGTGTTCTCCGTTTTTTTGTTGTACTGGGAGACATCTGTCGTTTGGTTCGTTCTCCAAATTGGTGTCGGCTGTGCCGGAGGAGGAGAATTTTTCCCATGATTTGGAGAGAGTTTGGACTGATGTACGTTGTAACCTTCAAGAGGCTAACAAAAAGTCCAAGAAGTATTTTAACAGGAAACGTCAAGAGGTTTTGTTTACGGTTGGTGACATGGTTTGGTTGTCCTCAAAGAATCTGCGGTTGAGGATTCCTTCTAAGAAATTGGGTCCGAAGTTTGTGGGACCATTTAAGGTGCTTCAGGTGGTGAACCAGTCTGCTGTTATGTTGGAGGTTCCCACCTCCTGGAAGATTAATCCGGTGTTTCATGTTTCCTTGTTGAAAAAAGCTGATGTGTCGGATAGGGATGCCACTGTCACAGTTCCTCCGGTGGTGGAAGACGGCGAATATGAAATTTCTCGTATCCTGAATTCCAGAAGGCATAGAGGGAGATTGCAGTATCTCGTCGCTTGGAAAGGTTTCGGTCCTGAGGATAACTCCTGGGTAAGGGCGGATGATGTCTCTGCTCCTAGACTTATCAGAGCGTTTCACAGGAGGTTTCCTGATAGGCCTGGGTCTGGAGGATCCGGAGGATCCTCATAGAAGAGGGGGTACTGTTAGAACCCTCCTGTTAGTTTTTCTATTTTGTGGTCACGTGACCTTCTGCCTATTTATTCCAGCTCTGCCCTCCTGGCTTTGCTGGACTTCAGTGTTACTTTGACTCTTAATCTAGCCAGGTGCTTTGTACCTTTCTCTATAGTTTGCTTGGTCCTTGGACCTCTAAGTACTTTTTGTCTGTTTGTCCTTTTGCTCCGCTACAACTTCTGCTAGGAGGTGTCCAATTTTGTCCCAGTCCTTAGTTCTTTTAGGGACCCCTCCCTTATATCTATAGGTCTGCGTTCAGACTAGCTGAGGACGATGGCGGGTCTGTTCACAAGGAACAGGTCGCCCGCTGCATCGTAGTGAATCAGCTTAGTCCTATTGTAGGGACAGTTTTCCTTTCTTTCCTTAGTTCTTGTAGCAGATCATAACAGGTTTAAAGAGTGAAGGCCACTGTTCCACTGAGACCTGCTAGATGGAGTGCCTTGTGCAGAGCCTTTCCATGTAAGTCCTATTAAGAGCTGCCAGGCTACTATAAACAGACCCTACCAGTGTAGACCTTACAGAAATGGTAGATAGTGAATATTGGGAAGGCAAGGTTCTGGATGAAATAAGACCTTAAAGTGGTGCCTTTCATTTTGTAGTACATTTCAGAATATAACAAGATCACTTAAGATGGTTAAAAAAATCCTACTGTTTTGTGTGTGAAACTCCTAAGCAGACCTATGTGTATCCATAGTTACAGACTACAAAACAAACCCCATGTAGTCTGATATTGCAGTTACTCCTGTCTATAGGGGTCAGAGAAGAGAAATATATAGGATAATAGAAAGAAGGGTTTTTAAAAGCACTAATATTGTTCTAGGCTATATTGGGTTTTGATTTACTGGAACAGCAATGAGTTGGAGTACCAGCTACAAATAGATATGAGTGGTGGTATTAATGTAAAATCATATTTTTTCCTATCCTATAAAGTAATTCTTCAAGTGGGCATTGAAGGATGAAAGAAAATCTCCTTGTTAGCCAGTCCACCAGTGCCAAACAGAATTTTTCTTATTTCGCTTCTTTTTTCAGGTAAACGTTGTATCCAAAAATGAAATTAACTGGATAAATTAATCCACTTAATATCCAAAATGCCGAACCTGTATGTAGTAATAAACATAATTCATATTCATCTGTCGCCCTTTCCAGCAAGACAAGTTACCCATAAAAGCACACACAATTTTACTGAATGTGAACTATTTATGCTCATAAATATTATGTACCTTCCCGAGTTATGTGAAATGAAGTGAATATTCTCAATATGGTGTCACATGTGCACGGAGCCCGTAGCATTTAGAACAGGTGTTGTAGGACTCAACATGACAAGAAGGTCATCAGGAACGCTCAATACCTAAAATACACTTTAACTACAACTTTTCTTCACACTGGGTGATTATGTTTTATGAAAGACATCATGAAATGATATCCAAACACATATAAACATAAAAAATATCTCGATCAGAGATGGCGTGTGCAGATGACCATCAGCATGTATCATCAGGCTGTTATACTCAGTAAAGCTGTAACTAAAAAGTATTCTTTTAAAATAGGTGTAACACAGAGAACAAATTTATTTTTGCAATTTACAGTAAATACTAAAGAATTTGAACAATGCGTGAATCTTTATTGCAACAGGCAGATAAGGAGCCAACGACCTCAGAATGGCCGGCAGGCTACCATATAAAATCTTACATCATTTAGCACAGCCAAACAAAGGAGAATATCATAACCTGTATAAAAGTAGAGGCAGGGAATGCAGCAGCCAATTTGTGGTGAATGTGGATAGAGACAGGACATCACAGATTAGTCCAACAATCAGGAAGATAAAGTCATAAAACACTGAAGAAACTGTACTGATAGTGTGTATGACAGTTCAACAGTGAAGCAGATTAGTGTGCGATGAAAAGAGAATAATACAGATTAAAATGGTAGAGAGAGAGATAAGTAGAGCAAGTCTATGAGGTAGGTCCCAGAAGGGCCACATAGCGTGCAGCTGATGCTGGCGTTATCAGTGTGAGCACGTCTTTCCATGGCAATCGAATGCTATGAAATACTCTCAATTTGCGTCAAATCAATTTTGTTGTGAACCGAATTTCCTGGCAAAATTCGACAAAGCTGACAAATTTGAATGTTTGAAGATTTGCACATCACTACTCTATAGATCAAAAATTCAGTGCCGAATCTTATTTATATATTGATTAGAAACACGATTATAAATACCTTGCATAGACATAGCAGTAAATGAAAAAACTGTTTGCATTTGATGCCCCAAGATGGCATTTATTAAATACTGTTTATATCGAGAATTCAAAAATATATTAGTATACAATAAACTCCGAAGCTCCGTCTAGTGGTGACTGCAGGCAGTCACTGTTTATCTATAGTAGTGAATATATTAGGAAATTGAAGCTGCAATACTATGGAGATCCAATAGGAAATAACCAGTACCCTGTTCCTCGTCACTGTTTGATGGTGGTGGTCGATCATGCATTCTGCCTCTCCATTCAACATTCTTGTTGAATGTACAAAGACTGATAAGAGCAACAGTAGTGATCTAGGGGTGTGGGATTCCCATTCTAGTAATCGTTGGGGCCCCAGTAGTAGGGGTCCTAATTGAACATGGGGGTCAAATGTCATTTCTGTGAAAATTATTTTAAGGTGGCCACAGATATATTCATTTTTAATCCCATAGAAGTAGCAAGCACTAGAAGCCATTTATTATGTTCTGAGATTTTTAAAGCACAGTGAGGTTACAAAAAATATCATACTCATCCTGATTCCTGACCTAAAAAAAAAGAATTAAGCAAATTTATAAGCGGAAAGTAAAATTTTCAAAAAGAAATTTGGATTTTGACAAATCGGAATATTTTCAATTCTTCTCGAATAGACTTGCTTTTCTCTAGCGAGTAGTATTCCTTCTTGTTTGTATATTTATAACATTTGCATTCTTTTTTTAATGTTGGATTAGGCTAAGCTTCTTGTTTTTCCAACTATTATTTTTATATTATTATTCTCATTGTTATTTTGCTGAAGCGAAATATTATTATTTATTTACTTTTCAATACTTTACTAATATTTTTGCTATTTTTTTTCCAAGAGAAGGCAGTGATTAAGGGGAAAAAAAGAAATACGTGTCTTCCTGCAACATTATAAAAGGGAACATTGAAATATTTGTTTCTGACATTTCTTTCATTTTTAGAATATTATCAGTGTCATTAATATTAAAATCAACTATAATTGGATCTACTCTTTAGATTCCCATTTAACCATGATACAATATGTCCTATGTTTGTCGATCTATTTTGCTATGAGAATATAATATTTTGCTGTTTTGGATAAACTTCAGAAATGCTCTTGAATTTGCACTGAGGCGACATTGTAATTTTCTGCAGTATTAGCAGGGGTAACTAATGATGGCTAATTTTTGCCTGTAGTGTCTCCCTCAATCTGCTTGTACAGACTGAACAATTCTGGCAGACGCAGCATTTGTGCATTTTCTGGTCAGTAAACACTCAAGTACAATTGTAAGTGATCAGTTTGTCGTTGGACGGTGTTACGGGAAGGAGCGTTCGGATCGGATGAGAAGCGCTCGTCCTTCCATGGCGCTGCTGGGATACAGTCTACATGTCTCAATTGCATTATGTTGCTCCTTATGTTGCAACCAGGGAAATAAGGTTGCCAGATCGATTCCTGAAATACATTTTGTTTTCATTTGTCTTAATGAAGCTGTTGCTGGGAGGAAGCCCAGTAACCTCAATATTATTAGCTATGGCGATTGGGTTGAGCGGAACGACGACTAGGGGGAAAGGAGGAGTGAGAATGGAAAAAAGTGCAGAAGAATATTATGCGCTATTGCGCTGGTGCAACGAATGCCCCAATTCTCTTAGGGTCAGAAGCATTGCTTGAAACTTTACAAAATATGTAACAGGGTCTCCCCTATGTAGGATGTGCAATTTATGACACCAGTGTTTTCTTCTGGAGCTTTTGAATCCCCCTAATGCACCAGCTCACGGATGCAACTGCACCTTCTATCGCTGCTCTCTGTATTGAATCATTGGGCAATGGGTGTTCAATCCAACAAGAACAGTCTGCTGTTGTGCCCCTCCTCATGGCATATGTGACGCGCCCCCTGGGCCATGTTGTTAGGGATACCCGGAGCCGGATCAGATGGGGGTTGTAGTCTCCGAGTGGCTGTGACCCGGTCCGTGCCCAGGGTGTCAAACTCAGTGTGCGGCAGTCCTTGCAGATGTTCTTAGTGTCGACTACGCCACCTGTTGATTTGCGGTCAAAAGGCCGCCGCTGCAGGATGGTCCGCTGAGGCTGGTGGTGTGTGTGCAGCTGTGGTAGTATAACCCCCAACGGGAGGGGTATAGCCTCAGGGGCTCAGACGTGGAGGATGGTGGTTGTGAAGGTGCAGCAAGGAGACTCAGAGGCATGAAATGCAGTTCAGGGTTTTTACTCACTGGTGTTGCTCGGGTCACTCTGTACAGCAGTGACCACCCAAGCCGTGCTGCATCCACCAGGTGCGGGACTCGGTCAACTCCCGGGCAATTCCTGAGTATGGTCCTGAGCTCCCTTCTTCTCTCTCTCTCTGGCCGTTCCCACCAGGGATCCACCTGTGTCCGGCTCCCTCGGGTCTCTTGGTGGTTGAACCTTCTCTGGCTTCCCTGACCCTATGCTCGGTGTGCCATTCTGGTGGATTTGGTGAGGGTCGTGGCAAATCTTGCCCACGACCTCCGGTTCCTGGCTAAGGTTTGCTTTTGCCTCCGCCAGCTTGGGATCCGGTACCCTTTTGCCGACCCTTCACCCTTATCAGTTCTCATACGGGCTCTTGGGGTCCCCTCTTGTCCTGCGCCTCTGGGTCCCTCTTCCTTCTCCTCTCCTGGAGTTACTGCTGACTCACAGACTGACTGACTGACTGACTGACCCTGTCCTAAGATGTTGCCCACCTTATATACTCCCTCTATGTGTGAGCTCAGGTGACCAGCACCCAATGAGCTCCTACATTTACCCAGACTACTCCCCCTATCTGCCCCTACACTACTGGGATGTTCCACCCCCCTCCCACTCCAGCCAGGGACAGACGCTGTCGTACCTGCACATATACTGGTGGGAGTACCGTTGCTCTGTCCCCCGGAAATGGGATGTATGTAGTGCATGCAGCCTACTAAGCTCAGTTCCACACTCCATCCTTACCCGGGTGTGGAATACCACACCTCTGGGTCGAGGTGCAATACCCCTGTAGCAGCCGAGTCCTCAGGGTGCTACATTCCCCCCTGGTAAATCACAGCACGTCCTCGGGCTGTAAAAGAATAAAATATCCAAAAACATACAATTTTTTTTTTTTCAAAACATCATAAACATATAAAACACTATATATATTATCAGCAGCATAAAACTCTTCATATAAAACTTTTCATTATTAACATTCTTGTTCCTCCGGCCACGGTGCAACTTGTGACCGGGTAAAGTGCAACAGTCTCTTCTGGGAAAAACACAGTTCCTTATAAAACCAGTAGGGGGCGCTTTAAGAAGCGCAACTATTTACAAGGTATATGGCCGCTCTCAGTCCTCGGCCAGTGGGATGAGGAAAGAATGACCGCTCTCAGTCCTCGGCCAGTGGGATAAAGGGACATACGGGTAACAGTTTAATTTGCTGGTCCCAACGGGGACTATAATGGTAACAGTTCCTGTACCCTGACAGGTAACTATTTTACAGTTCCATTTACCGTACTTTAGTAGCGGCGTCCTCCTAATACTTCCTCCGTGTACCCTTCAGACCCGTCCGGGTCCTCTTGCTCCTCCTGACACCTCAGCTCTTCCTCCGTCAGCCGGTGTACATGAAGGGCATAGGGTCCTTTGGCACACTGGTGCCGGGTAAAGGTGACCTCATCACCCAGGTAAAGGTCAAGACCTCTGTGTCCCTCCGGTAGGTGGGACTCGACATCTCTTCTGGTCACGAAGACGTCGCCGGGGGTGTGATGGTCTCTGATGAAGCCCCAACCGTGCTGCAACTGGAATTTAATTACAGTCCCGGTGGCACGGGGACCGTGGGCTGCACGGGGCTTCCTTCGGGTCCGGCTCTTTTGTTCTGCACTCTTTACTTGCAGCCGCTCCTCGCGGACCCGCCTCTCTTTCCTCTCTCTGTCGAAGACCTCTAACTGCTGCCGGCAGCACTCCGCACGCTCAGCTGCAGCCGCCCGGGTCTCCTCGGTGAATCCCATTAGGTCCTCACCGGTAAAGTCCCACTCGAACTGGGCTTCCTCCAACGAGAGTGGGGTGATCTTGGCGGGCGCCGGAGCCGGGATCAGGGGCTCATCCAGGGGTCTTTCTTTCCGGAGTCGGGGATGGTGGTACTCCGGTGGTCACACAGGGGGCTGCCCATCCGGGCAGGTGTCTTCACCCAGGTGTGGCGCTGTGGACGTTGAGGGCGCGGTGGTGGTAACGGCGCCCGGATTCACCAGGCCTTGCGACCAGGCCTGGGGCACCCTGAAGGTGAAGGGCACCGTGAAGACGGCGGCGCCCGGGGTTACTTGGCCCAGCGACCAGGCCAGTGGCATGATGGTGGTAGAGGGCGCAGTGAAGACGGCGGCGCCCGGGGGTACTCGGCCCTGCGACCAGGCCGGTGGCGCTTCCTGCTTGGCCGCGCTCAGGGTTGAGGCGCGTGACGTCACAGGGGGCGTGGCCGCGGCTCCGGCCGCTTGAGGCCTAGCTTGGAGCGATGACGCAGCGGCTACGGGAACGGTGAGTGGGGCTTCGGGCTCTGCGACGGGGAGCTGGGGCAGGTTTACGGCTTCTGGGCACGGGATGTTGTCGTCCCCATTACCTGCCTTCATCTCTTCGGCTCCCTCCGCGGCGTCGTCTCCGGCCGTCGTCCATCCTTCACCGTCCTCAGAGGTGGACTTGCTCCTCGCTGCGGGTGGCATGCTTCGCTGGCGGGCTCCGGCCTGCCGGGCCATCTCTCGGGTCCACTCCGCCAGTGTTTCCTGCTGCACCCGGGCCATCCTTCGTGCTAGGCCCTCCAGCGCGGTCTGTGCACGCTCCCGATTTCCGGGGAGCTGCGCCAGGATCTCCAGCAGGCCTTCTGGAGTGGCGGCCTGCAACAGGCTCCTGACCACAGGGTCGGTGCTGCCTGACTCTCCCTCCATCTCCGGGTGTGTTCTCTCTAGACTCTTCCAAGCTGCTCCCATCTTCACTCTTTTGTTCTGTATCCGCCCCCATTGAGGGCGGTCCTGGGGCCACTTTGTGATTGCCAGTTCCAGGGGCAGTTCCCTCACGCTGATGGACATATCAATCATCACAGTCTCTGCTGGTGGGGGCGGTTTCCACTTTTGGCGCCATTTTCGGTCCTGGCCCACGATGGGAGGTGTCCTCTTGCCATCCTTTGGCACGCCCATAATGGTGTCCGCTCTGCCAAGGCGGGAAATCTTTTCTGATGGCGGGAATCGCTTCCCAGTGGCGGGAAACACTGCAGATGGCGGGAAAAGACTGCAGATGACGGGCAAATGGCGGGAACTGATCCGAGATGGCGTCCGATGGCGGGGACCCTCCGGAATTGGCGGGAGACTTCTTTTTACGGTAAATATGAACTTTTCTTCAGGCACGCAGTACCCGGTGGTTGCGGGCACGGAATCCTGCCGGCTACGCCAAAGTTGACGCGCCCCCTGGGCCATGTTGTTAGGGATACCCGGAGCCGGATCAGATGGGGGTTGTAGTCTCCGAGTGGCTGTGACCCGGTCCGTGCCCAGGGTGTCAAACTCAGTGTGCGGCAGTCCTTGCAGATGTTCTTAGTGTCGACTACGCCACCCGTTGATTTGCGGTCAAAAGGCCGCCGCTGCAGGATGGTCCGCTGAGGCTGGTGGTGTGTGTGCAGCTGTGGTAGTATAACCCCCAACGGGAGGGGTATAGCCTCAGGGGGTCAGACGTGGAGGATGGTGGTTGTGAAGGTGCAGCAAGGAGACTTAGAGGCATGAAATGCAGTTCAGGGTTTTTACTCACTGGTGTTGCTCGGGTCACTGTGTACAGCAGTGACCACCCAAGCCGTGCTGCGTCCACCAGGTGCGGGACTCGGTCAACTCCCGGGCAATTCCTGAGTATGGTCCTGAGCTCCCTTCTTCTCTCTCTCTCTGGCCGTTCCAACCAGGGATCCACCTGTGTCCGGCTCCCTCGGGTCTCTTGGTGGTTGAACCTTCTCTGGCTTCCCTGACCCTATGCTCGGTGTGCCATTCTGGTGGATTTGGTGAGGGTCGTGGCAAATCTTGCCCACGACCTCCGGTTCCTGGCTAAGGTTTGCTTTTGCCTCCGCCAGCTTGGGATCCGGTACCCTTTTGCCGACCCTTCACCCTTATCAGTTCTCATACGGGCTCTTGGGGTCCCCTCTCGTCCTGCGCCTCTGGGTCCCTCTTCCTTCTCCTCTCCTGGAGTTACTGCTGACTCACAGACTGACTGACTGACTGACTGACTGACCCTGTCCTAAGATGGTGCCCACCTTATATACTCCCTCTATGTGTGAGCTCAGGTGACCAGCACCCAATGAGCTCCTACATTTACCCAGACTACTCCCCCTATCTGCCCCTACACTACTGGGATGTTCCACCCCCCTCCCACTCCAGCCAGGGACAGACGCTGTCGTACCTGCACATATACTGGTGGGAGTACCGTTGTTCTGTCCCCCGGAAATGGGATGTATGTAGTGCATGCAGCCTACTAAGCTCAGTTCCACACTCCATCCTTACCCGGGAGTGGAATACCACACCTCTGGGTCGAGGTGCAATACCCCTGTAGCAGCCGAGTCCTCAGGGTGCTACATATGCAGTAAGTATCCCTGAATATTTAACGGACCCATCACCTGATCCTTCCCATTGTGTGATGATTACTGATTGGTGTTTGCTACATGTGGAAGGACTTTGCTTTCCTGCTGCCTGTGCTAACTTTGGATTTGCAAGACATTGGCTATGCTCTAAGATATTGTATAGCTACAGTATATACAACCACATATACTGTATATGCCTATGATCACTCATCCCAGACTAAGGCTCCCTACACAAACTCATTGATTTACTTTTTGTTTCTGCCTTATAGCGCTAACATGTGGCGCAGTTTCATATGAAGACTATTAAACTAGCATTATGGTTTTGCATTGTGGGAGGAAGCAGATGTAAACATAGGAAGAACATACATGCTCGCTCTATGCAGATGTTGACCTTGGTTGTATAAGAACCCATTACTCCAGAAGCATAGCCCCGAGCCACCATGCCGTTTGTGAGAAGCAGTTTAAAGCAGAACTGACACCAGATTTCACAATGCAACCTGTATCCATTAGAAAACAGATATTGTAGACCTGATGAGGCTTGTGTACTTACTTTGAAAATCCCTGTCATAATGATTGTATAATCCTGATATCAAAAAAGAAGATTGTATGCATTCAGCTAAAGAGTGAGAGAGCTTTTGAGTCCATTTGTATTCAGTCTCTGCCAACCAAGCCGGAATGACAGCTGCAGCTTGTACTGAGCAGGGTGAGATCTCAGCAGCAGCTGGGAGGAGGGATACTGAGGAGTTGACAGTCAGCATAGGTACAAAGAGATTAAGCAACAGCTGCAGTGAGGTGGGGCACTGAGGAGCTGTCAATCTGAATAGATGTGCGGAGACCCAGCAAGAGCAGAGAGGAGGGACACTAACAAGCTGTCAATCAGATTAGATGAACAAAGATTCAACAACAGGGAGGAGGAACAATGAGGAGCTGTCAATCAGTCCTGGTGTATGGCAATTCAGCAGGAATAGGAAGGAGGGACCCTGATAAACTATCAGAGGTTTTGTGTGTGGAGATCCAGCAGGAGCAGAAGGAATGAACTTTGATGAATTATCAGTCAGGCTCTGTGTATAATATGGAGATTCAACAGGAAAAGGGAAGAGGGACACAGACAAGCTTTCAGTCAGGTTAGGTGTGCAGAGTACCATCGAGAGCAGGGAGGAGGGACACTGAGAAACTATAAATAAGGCTAGGAAGGCTGAAATTCAGCAGCAGCAGTGAGGAGGAGCACTGAGGAACTGTCAATCAGGATAGGCATGCAGAGATCTATTCTATCAGGAGCAGGGAGGAGAAATACTGAGGAGCTATTGACTCGCCCCCTGGGCCGTGGGACACACGGATCCGGGCAACAGGGCAATAATGGGGGTAGTAGTGGCAACCCGGTCCGTGGCTCAGGGTGGTCAGACCAGTGGCAGTCTTCTATATGTTTTGCAATGTCCGACTACGCCACCCGTGGATTGCGGTCAGGGCTAACCACCGCTGCAGTGCAGACCGCTGGGGCAGATGTAAATGTGCAGCACTGAATAGTACAACTCCCCACGGGAGGAGTATGGCCCCAGGGCAGTATATAGATGGATGATGGAGGGGATGATTCCGACCGCAATAGCCAGGAAACGGAGGCCTCTTAAACAGTTCAGGGTCTTTATTAGAACAGGCGCGACGACCCATAAACAGTCCCGGCTAGGAGGGGGCCTGGATGTCTCAGAACAAGTGGGAAGCTGGCCCTGATCAGGGTGAGGGTGTAGGCCTACCGTGCTCTCTGCGCTCTTTCTGGCTATTTTCCTCCTCGTGGTGTAATAACCCACGTTCCTGAGCTCGCCGTGTCTTCTCGCCCATATGGCTTGCAACTTGGGTCCCTTTCTACTCCCGGCCTGGTGCAACTCTGCTGGTCCCTTCTGCTGTGGCGGAGCCTCCGGGCTTCTTAGGCCAAGGAACATACAATCCCCTGCGGACTGGTTATTTGCTGTAGGACTTGGAATCCTCACAGCCTCAGACACCAAAGTCTGGTAAATTAGTTTCTCTATCTGCCCGGACAGGCTTGCTTCGCCTCTTGCCCCTGGCTCGTGGCTCTCCTACTGCCACACGGCCTCTTAGGCTGCAACACAACTGTCTGTCCCTGATCTGGGACACCTCTTTCTTCATGCTAATGGTGCTTGACCAGAGAACTTCCCCCTTGCTCTCAGACACAGCTTTATTATACATTTGTGGCATCCAGGCCAGGGTGACACACTATCAATAAAGGCTTGGTGGACAGAGATTAAGCAGCAGCAGTGAGGAGGGGCACTGAGGAACTGTCAATCAGGATACGCATGCAGAGATCTATCAGGAGCAGGGAGGAGAAATACTGAGGAGGTATCAATAAAGGCTTGGTGAACAGAGATTAAGCAGCAGCAGTGAGGAGGGGCACTGAGGAACTGTCAATCAGGATACGCATGCCGAGATCTATCAGGAGCAGGGAGGAGAAATACTGAGAAGCTATCAATAAAGGCTTGGTGGACAGAGATTAAGCAGCAGCAGTGAGGAGGGGCACTGAGGAACTGTCAATCAGGATACGCATGCAGAGATCTATCAGGAGCAGGGAGGAGAAATACTGAGGAGCTATCAATAAAGGCTTGGTGGACAGAGATTAAGCAGCAGCAGTGAGGAGGGGCACTGAGGAGGTTTCAATCAAGAGAATAAGGTGAAAGCTCAATATCAGCAAAGAGGAAGGACACTGAATTGGCTTTGTATGGAACTCATTTTTTTTCGAGCAGAAACTTTAGAATGTAAACTTAGAGAAAATACCAATATGACTGAATTCTTTGATCAGCACTAACATGCTAAAGTATGTTTTTATGAAGTAAGATTGTACCATATTACTGCTGTAGTGATCAGCAGATTAAAGGAACCATGGTCATCAGAGGTGGCACAGCGCCACACATTGTCCAGGGGTTATAAATGGTACTGCAGCTCTCTACCTTTCAAATAAGAGAGGTTATATTGTCCTACTGTATTTTTAAGAATAAAAACTTATGAGAAGGAAAAAACTGGAAGGAGACAAAGTGCAAATAGGGTCTTATCTGGGTAGCAATATTAACAGAAATGCACAAATTGTGCTCACCTGGTTGGGTTGTGTGCACACAACCACTGACAGCACTTAAGGCTCCTGCAGACCCACAAGGAGATGAAAGCAGAAAAAGAAGGAGCAAATGGGTTGTTCTGCGCTGCCATGAAAGAATGGAGGATGCCAATCCAGTAGTACGTGGTTTATTCGTCAACGCATTTCAAAGTATACAACTTCTTCATCAAGACAACCTTATATCTTGATCATACATAGCTTTGTCTAAAAACTAAGGTTATAATTCATAACCTATATCCATGTCATACTATACAATATTATAGTCGGCTGTTGGCCGGGAGATTTCTCATATTTCGTAACTTCAGTCATCGGTTCTGAATCCTTTTATTGTGATGGGTTTCCTCAGAAAAAGAAAAAGAATTTCATACAAAGTCAAACCCCGTTATACGTGCTCAGGATGCGCACACAATCTTTCCTGAAATGTTGGTAGATAATACGGTCACTGAATCTTCACTAATGCAGATGATTTGGAAGCCCCGAGGAACATTCTCCTAGATGACTCCCACCCTATACATCCCGCCTCTGGATACTAAGTGTTTATTTCATACTTAATACGCCTGACCTGAACGCATCTGAACTTAACAGGATCAGAATACCTGAACCAGAATTGTAAGACATCTGCAGAGGCTTCTTTCTCCGAGCTCACGTCTACGGAGTCTTCGGAAGAGACAGGCTCCCTATTCCTTGGTAACAAGTGCAGACATTATTGTAGATCTCAGTGACGGCTGCGTAGCAATTATCACATCAGATAAAAAACTGATACTACCTCGATAGCATGGAGTTCAAAAGGCAGTAATAAAATGATTTATCTGCACTGCAAGAGCGTATCCTGACAGCGAACATTATTTCCAAATGGCTTGCTCCATTGTGGAGATCCAACGTGATTATTTTGATAAGAATTGTATAATTCACACATCACATGCCATTGAAAATGTCACGTTGGCTCCATCATGGCATGGAATGTGTTAAATCGCAAGTTAGTATAACTATCTTATGTGCGGGCAGACACACAAGGCAAAGAATGTTAATGTTGACCCCATTGCTTTTATAGAGGTTGTCCACCCTTTTGACCACAACGTGGTCGTCTCTCCTGGTGCTGCCGAGTTCCCCTACTGGTCCCACAACTTCCTCAACTAGTGGGCATTTTACTGCTGTAGCCAATCACTTCTCAGAGTTTTGACCAACCGGCTCTATACATCATATTTCAGCTCTTGCTTGTCCATGGTGGAAGAAGAAGCTTGAAGACCGGAGCAGAGAGTAGGTGAGAATATTTTTTTTATTATTCCTACACCATGTTAAACCCTAGTTTAGAAAAATATGGGAAACCAACCCCTCTAAATGGAAACCGCTTTCTAGCAGATCACCCGGCCGTCATTCGAATTCGCTAGTTAATAAGCTACAATCAAGGGGAAAATGGGCCCTCCACTATCTGCTGGGCCCCGGTATAAGTGTACATGTGGTATACCGGCCTCTGAGCTTCCACAGAGAGTTTAGAAACGAAGCATATATGGGTCCGCCTATGTTTAATTATCCTCTTTGGAGATGACACTATTTGTTTTACTGGGACAATTTATAGGTTGACTTTCTTCTGCACCATCTATTTGCGAGGCCATACGGACCTTCATTAAGGTCTCTGATTTCTCCTGAAACAATTCAGTGTATAATATTATAATAGGCTAGCAAAACGCTTAATGAATTAAAATCCACTTTACAACCACGGAGAGGCTGTATATAGACACATATAGCATAAACATCTCCCTACAGAGTAGCACAAAAACATGTCTTTTTTTCAAAGTTTTTCACTTTCCATCAAAAAATCTTGGGATATTTTGAACCAAGAGGAAGAGTAAAGAAGGAAATATCTGGAGGTCCTCCACTGAGGTCATGAAGAGTTGTAGAGAGAAGATATATTTTTGTTAACTTATTTGTACTATTTACTTGTTTTTTTTTGCCAGATAAACTTTTAGGGTGATTTCCTTCTGTCCAATCTTTTCGTGGAAGCAACAGATGTTGTTTTCGATGCTTCTACCCAGGGGCTTAACTACTCTAGAGTGGAGTCAACCAAAGCACTTATGAGTACTGATACAGGTGTCCCAAAATCTTCTGTAAGTGCAATGGTAGTGATCATGCATGACCAACACTATATTTATTTTGGTCTATGAAGGAGGTATTGCACATGCATGACCATTGTATCAGTGGTTACATAGTTACATAGTTAGTAAAGCCGAATAAAGACTTGCGTCCATCAAGTTCGACCTGTTAGTTCTGTAATTGCTAAAGTTGATCCAGAGGAGGGCAAAAACCCCAAATGATTTGGCCAATCTTCACCTGAGGAAAAATTCCCTCCCGACTCTGAAACCAGCAGTCAGAATAAATCCCTGTATCAACCTACTATTTTATTTTATTTTTAAGTATATGCTGAAATCTGCCTGGTATCTAGAAAAGCATCCAGTCCCCGCTTGAACTGGTTTAGTGAATCCGACATTACCGTCTCCTCACTCAGTGAATTCCATATTCTCACTGCTCTTACCGTAAAGAACCCCTTCCTATGCTGGTGCTGAAACCTTTTCTCTTCCAGTCTTAGTGAATGCCCTCTTGTTACCGTAATATTCCTCCTTTTGAACAAATCCCGGGCAAGGTCTCTATACTGTCCCCTAACATATTTGTACACATTTATTATGTCCCCCCTCAACCTTCTCCTTTCCAGGCTGAATAGTCCTAGTTTTGCCAACCTCTCTGGGTATTGCAGTCCCTCCATTCCCTTTATTAATTTTGTTGCCCTCCTTTGTACCTTTTCAAGCTCATTTCTATCCTTTCTATATATTGGGGCCCATAACTGAGCACAGTATTCCAAGTGTGGTCTGACCAGTGCTTTGTACAGTGGAAGAACAATGTTCTCATCCTTTGCAGCTATGCCTCTTCTGATACATCCCATTACCCTGTTTGCCCTTACAGCAGCCGCCTGACTTTGGGCACTCCAATTTAGTTTGCTATCAATCAAGATGCCCAAGTCCTTCTCCATCTCTGAATTCCCCAATGATTTCCCATTCAGTGAGTACTGGTGACTTCCATTTTTCCTTCCCATATGTATGACCTTACATTTCTCCTCGTTAAACCTCATTTGCCATTTAATGCTCCACCTACCCAGCTTATCCAAATCCCTCTGTAGGTCTGCACTGTCCTCTTTTGTATTAATTGTTTTACATAACTTTGTGTCATCTGCAAATATTGATATTTTACTATTTATCCCGTTGACTATGTCGTTAATAAAGATATTAAATAACATTGGGCCTAGTACAGACCCCTGTGGTACCCCACTAGTGACGCTTACCCAATCTGAGTATATTCCATTTATAACCACCCTCTGCCTTCTATCCTTTAGCCAGTTAGCTACCCACTTGCAGACATTTTCCCCCAGCCCCATCATTCTCATTTTGTATACCAACCTATTATGTGGCACGCTATCGAACGCTTTTGAGAAGTCGAGATACACGACATCCACTGGTTCCCCCTGATCTACTCGAGAGCTAACCTCCTCGTAGAAGTCAATCAGGTTAGTTTGGCAGGAGCGATTCCTCATGAATCCATGTTGGTTCGGGGTTAATAGATTATTAGCATCAAGATGCTCCATGATTGCCTCATTAATAAAGCCTTCAAAAATTTTGCCCACAACGGACGTCAGACTCACCGGCCGATAGTTTCCGGCGTCACTTTTCGCTCCCTTTTTGAATATTGGCACTACATTCGCCTGTCGCCAATCAAGTGGTACAGACCCAGTCTCAACAGAGTCCTTAAATATAAGATATAACGGTCTGTCTATCACATTACTTAGTTCCCTTAGTACCCGTGGGTGTATGCCATCAGGTCCTGGTGATTTGTTTATTTTAATGTTACTGAGGCGTTTCTGTACCCCAGCTTGGGTTAGATTTGTCATACTTAGTGGAGGATTAAGCTTGTCACTTCTCATTTCTCCTGTTAGTTCGATTTCCTTTGTGAAAGTTGACAAAAAAAAATTTATTTAATAGATTAGCTTTATCCTCATCTTTCTCTATGATTTTGCCTTCATCACTTTTTATCGGTCCAATATTATCCGATTTAATCCTTTTACTATTTATATACGTAAAGAACAGTTTGGGATTTGATCTACTTTCCCTAGCAATACGTCTCTCTGTTTCCTCCTTCGCTATTTTTATTTGTTTTTTGCAGGTTCTCGTTTTTTCCTTGTAACACATTAGTGCCTCCTTACTGTTTTCCTGTTTTAATCTCTTGAATGCCTCTTTTTTGCTATTTAACGCCCCTTTTACGTTCTTGTTCAACCATATTGGTTTCCTCTTATTTCTGGCCCTTTTATTCCCATACGGTATATATCTCTCACACTGAGTATTCAGAATTATTTTGAAGGTTTCCCATTTACTATTCATATTTCTTTGATTAAGAACTTTGTCCCAGTCTATAAGTTGAAGGTTTTCTTTCAGCTGATCAAACTTCGCCCTCCTAAAGTTTAATGTTTTTGTTGTTCCCTTATTGATAACCCTACTGAAGGGCATTTTGAAATTGATAATATTATGGTCGCTATTACCTAGGTGCCCCCCTATCTGTACCTCAGTTATTCTATCAGGCCTATTAGTCAATATTAAGTCCAACACGGCCTTCCCTCTCGTTGGTTCCTGCACTAGTTGGGAGAGATAATTATCCTTAATATTTGTCAAGAACCTTTTTCCTTTCTGCGATCTACTGGTTTCTGTTTCCCAGTCAATATCCGGGTAGTTGAAGTCCCCCATTACAATCACCTCATTATGTTTTGCTACTTTGTCTATTTGTCCTAATAGCAGTTTCTCATTCTCCTCTGTTATATTGGGTGGCTTATAGCAGACCCCCAGTAATATTTTATTATTATTTTTTGCCCCCTCTATCTCTACCCACATGGACTCGACCCCCTCTTCTCCCTCTCCTATATCTTTCCTTAGTCTGGGCTTTAGACGTGACTTTACATATAAGCAGACTCCTCCGCCCTTCCCCTGTTTCCGGTCCCTTCTAAATAAACTATAATCTAATAAATTTACCGCCCAGTCGTAGCTATCATCTAGCCAAGTCTCTGTTATACCTACGATGTCATACCTCTCCTCCGATATAAGCGCCCGCAGCTCATCCGCCTTATTGCTCAGGCTTCTTGCGTTGGTCAGCATGCAAGATAAAACTTTGGGGTTATTTAGCATCCTATTCTTCTCTAACGATCTAACTGTACTATCCCCACCCCCCTCTCCACCCTCATTATATTCACTTCTCACCTTCCCCCTTGCTTGCCTCACATCCCACCTATTTCCTTGGTTTCCCCCCCCCATCTCTAGTTTAAAAACTCCTCCAACCTATTAGCCATCTTCTTCCCCAGCACCGCTGCACCCTCCCCATTGAGGTGCAGCCCGTCCCTACGGTAGAGCCTGTAGCCGACAGCGAAGTCGGCCCAGTTCTCCATGAACCCAAACCTTTCTGCCTTGCACCAACTCTTTAGCCAATTATTCACCTCCCTAACCTCCCGTTGGCGCTCGTATGTGGCTCGCAGGATTGGTAGTATTTCTGAGAAAACTACCTTGGAGGTCCTTGCCCTAAGCTTCCTACCTAGATCCCTGAAATCATTTTTAAGGACCCTCCATCTACCACTCACTTTGTCATTGGTGCCAATGTGGACCATGACCGCTGGGTCTTCGCCAGCCCCACCCAGTAACCTGTCAACCCGATCCGCGATGTGCCGGACTCGAGCGCCAGGGAGGCAGCACACCGTTCGGCGATCCCGGTCTTTGTGACAGATTGCCCTGTCTGTCCCCCTAATAATAGAGTCACCCACTACCAGGACCTGTCTAGCCTGCCCTACACTTCCCCCCTCCCCCTCATTACTGGAGCATACACTCCCCCGGCGGTCAGAGGATCTGTCGTGCTCCAATAATGCCGGTTCTGAACCAGCCTTCCTATACTTCTTCCCTCTATCCCTTCTAACTGTTACCCAGCTCCCTGCCTGTTCAGCCTGCGCTTCCCCACTAAGCTCCACCCCCATTGTTGACCCATTGAGTGTCTGCTCGGTGAGCAGCAAACTCCGTTCCATGTTGTCGATGCTCCTCAGTACCGCTATCTGAGCACTTAGATCCAGGATTTGGGCTTCCAAGTGCACGATATGCTCACATCTCTCGCAGCAGTATGGATCCCTGAGCGGTAGCTCAGGGAATGCATACATTGCGCAAGATGTATACTGCACGGCTCCGGCCAACATGGACGTCATTCTAAATATGGGGATACAGTCAGTATATATGTACAAGTACAAAACACAATTATATATATATATAGGTGTATGGACGGGGATCAATTAGGGATGTGCAAGTGTATCGATTAGATATCGACGCGGGATCCGTTAAGTATGGACGGGGGATCAATTAAGTATCAATTAAGTGTGGACGGGGGATCAGCTGAGTGGGTCAGGTGGATTAATTAAGTATGGACGGTGTGTCAATTAACTATGGACTGGGATCAATAAGTATGGACTGGGGAAATAATTAATTGTGGATTAGGGAATCAATCAATTAATTATGGACAGGGGGTTTAATTAAATAGGATGGGGGGTAAAGCAAATAAATAGGTATGGACGGTGGGTCAATTAACTAAGGACTGGGGATCAATAAGTATCAATAATATCAATAAATATGGACTGGGGAAATAATTAATTGTGGTCTGGGGAATCAATCAATTAATTATGGACAGGGGTTAATTAAATATGGTGGGGGATAAGGCAAATAGATAGGGACTGGGGATGAGTAAAAGTGGACAAAGGGAATCTATTAAATAGGACAAGGGGGATCAATCAATTATGGGCTGGGGGGGTCAATCATTTAAATGTGGTCAGGGGGATCACTTTAATATGGACGGGGGGTGGTCGGGGATCAATTAAATGAGGACGGGGGGGTCAATTTAATGTGGTCAGAGGGATCAGTTAAATATGGACGGGGGTGTTCAGGGGAATCAATTTAAATATGGACGGGGGTGATCAATTAAATATGGACGGGGGGGTAATCAATTAAATATGGACTAGGGAATACAATACAATTACAATACAGATACAAATACAATACAGTACAGTACACACTTGGGTTCAGTAGGGCCGCTTATCGCGGCCTCCTGCCCCTCACTCACCTCCTCTAGGGACGCTGCTCGCTATCACAGCGCGCTCGACCCTCCGGTCGCCTCTTACCGGTCCTCCTGATCACCTCCTGGTCACCACCACCTGGCACCCTCCGCCGGCCAGCACTGCACGCTGCCACAGCGCTCTCTTGCGCTCGTCCCTCCGGTCGCCTCCTACTGGTCCTCCCGGTCCGCTCGGTCACCTCCGCCTGGCTCTCCTCCCTTCCCAGGAGCTCTCTCCACACACAGCACAACTCTTGCAGCACACGGCAGGCTCCGCCTCCGCCACTTCCTGTCAGGCCTCCTCCCACTTCCTGTCAGTGCAGCACTCCCCTGTCAGTGCAGCACTCCGTGGTCATGCACGCGCACTAATGCTCCATTCTCATATGAATCACATTCTTGCAATTACTATAGAATCCCCATGGTCAAACCTAACAATTATACATTTAGGATCAGTGATAAATGTTGCTCATTGAACAACCTTCTTAGAATATTAAGATTATAAGCCTTAGAGAAGAGTCAGACGGCAGTATAACTCAGACGAGTATCACAACGCAATGTTCGGACTGTCCCACAGCTCTCCCGACCTGAGCGTGACAGTTGCATAGATATACATGCTATCACGCTTGGATGGGGAGAGCCATCGACCAGTCCGAGCATTGCGTTGCGATCCTCGTCTGAGATATATGGCCGTCTGACTCTTCCCTTAAAGAGAGTCTGTCAGCGCAAAATGACTGTACAAAACAAGCACATGTGCTCGGTGAACCCTTGGGATGACTGCACAGTTCAATGCACTTTCCCATCTATCTCCACCCTTCTCTTCCTTGATTGACAGCTCTGATTTTACAGTTGCCAGAAGGAGGGCTGAGATGGATGGAAAACAATTAGGTGTGAGGGTGCACTGAATTATGTTGCCACCCCCAGGTTGCACTGAGCAGCTGTGCTCGGTTTGTACAGTCATTTTGTGCTGACAGACTCCCTTAAACTAAAATACAAGGAAACCCATAATAATACTGTTTCTAGGGGCACATTTTTCTTTTCTCTACAGGATAAAAACCAAACGGAAAAATATTTAAAAACAGCAAAAAAACTATTTAAAAAAAAAAAAAAAAATGTTATACTATGCACCAATCTTTACTGTTACTACTTCATTTCTTTTTTTTTTTTTAGGTACACATGCATTAACTTTGATTTTCCACGCTTACATCTCAACATTGGGTTAATATATGACTAAAATGATTATAAGGGGGTACGAGCATGGAGAAAATATCTACAACAGCCCAACAATTAGAGCAAGCAGCCGCCTTTTAATTCCCTGCGACACAGATGGGAATTCTGTGCCGCCACGGAGCACATTTCATCAGTTAAGCCCCGAGTCCAATCTGTGCATTAGCTCTCGCCACTGATATCATGCAGGTATGTCTAATTGTATAAAGCGGACTGTTATTTTCCCTGCATTACTCCGGCCGGCTCCCCAACATGAATGCACAGAGAGGCAGTAATTTTCACTGATCTGCCCCACTCCTGTCCCGCTGCTACAAACAGCCATTGATTATTATACTGTAGTGTTATTGACTGTCACAATGAAAGCTAACCTTATTCCATTTTTTAAATAACACTGTATAGATTAATTTGCTATGAAGACATTGCACTTAAAAGTATTTCAGCTAGCCCACAGCTATGGCAAGTCATTACTTTCCTTCATGATAATGTTCACATTACAGAAATGGCAAGTAATCAGCATCACACAGGCTCAAAAATAAGAAAGTGAAAAGACATTTTACAGCGATGGCGTAGAAAAAAAAAAGTTACGTTTGATGGAAATTTGTGCATCTTATAGATAGAGGAAATTAAAGGGTTCTCCTTTTTTTAAGATCAATTAACTTTCTAGGTGCCATTTGCTAGCTAATTTATAAACTTATGCGCACAATGTAAAAGGACTAAAAAATATACAATTTTTCAAAATTTTTCAACATTTTTCAATTTATATTTAACAGTTTTAAAAATTGTGTTTTGTAATTTTTTTTAAGTATTTTCAAAAACAAAGGTATAAATGGATAAAAGGTCCGATCATATAAAACTAAAATATATAAAAAATAAACTTATGGGACTTGAAGATGAGCTTTTGAGCATAGTTTTTGACAAATTTTTTCCTGTTTTAAGGCCGTTTTTTGTTTTGGACAATATTCTTCTTTTAAATTGCGTCTGTTTAAAATCTATTTTTTATTTCTTCGTCTGTTTTTTTTAGCCATGTCATCCTTCTCTGGCTGATGAAATCTTCTGCAATGTGTAAAATTGTGATTCTTGTAATGGGCATTGCAAATTTTTGTTATTAATAGTACTGGCTCAAGTGAAGCTTGATTTTGCAGTTAAAATCCTGCAAATCCACCTATCGGAACATTATCAATGCATGCGCAGAGCAACCATTTTCCTTGTTGTTGGCCTTCCTTCTTGTTCTGCACATGTCCTATTTATGTCACTTCTACACCCAAGATTTCTGTCGAAAAAGCACTAATGCAAATGAAGCCATTACTGTCAATTCGCGCGGAAAGACCAGGGATAGATGCTAATATTGTTCGAGGGAAGCCACTCAAGACTGTGGATGTCCCAACCAAAGGTCTGAGCTCCTCATTTGGATTGGAAGCAAGAAGTACAATTTCTGGAAAACTAACTCATGGATATAAGAAATAATGGTATGATTCTTCTAGCGGCAAGTTCCCCAATGAGGACTTCAAAATAATATTGTGACATGACGCCCTCTAAGGCAGCAATGCAATTCACAGCGACAAGGTGGCCACATACAAAATTAGCTGCCCCTATCGTAGCATACCACGGGCACCATGTGTTTCAGTCAGGCATGTTTTATTCGAAAATGCAGTATATTTTCTAAGAAAACAGATATTTCAAAGCCATCGGCGGACTATGCCACTCATATGACAAGTCCAAGCGGCAAGTCCCCGGTGGCTTTTTCACACCCTGCTCTCCTTGATTTACATGTCTTTAACTATATAAGTGTGAAAGAAAAAAACTATTACGCAAAGAGAGCGGTCAGAGAGAAGTCACCAGGGACCAGCCTCTTAGACAAGTCTTCTGAGTCGCATGGTCCATGGTTGGCTTTTCTCTGAAACGCCGCGGCATTTCAGAGTAAAACATACTCGGCTGAGATGATAGGGCCGATGTCTGTCACATGATGACCGTGGTCCGAGCAGCATGTGACGCGCCCCTGGGCCTGTGTCGCGCTGCGTTGCGCACGCGGGAGCTTACCCGGAGCCGGATCTGTTGAGGGTTGTAGTCTCGTGGCGGTGACCCGGTCCGTGCCCAGGGTGTCAAACTAAGTGGCAGTCTATGGCAGAAGATGTTAACTTGGATGTCGACTACGCCACCCGTTGAGTGCGGCTTTGCAGCCGCCGCTGCAGAACAGTCCGCTGAGGCCGGTGGTATGGGTGCAGCGATGATGTTATAACCCCCAACGGGAGGGGTATGGCCTCAGGGCAGCAGGTGAAGATGATGGGGGTTGTGACAGTGCAGTAAGAAGAGTCAGAGTCAGGAGATGCAGTTTCAGGGTTTTTACTCACGGGTGTTCTCTCAGTCACTCTGGCCTTGAGTGACCACCCGAGCCGTGCTGCGTCCACCAGGTCCTGGACTCGGCTAACCCCCAGGCAGTTCCGGAGCATGGTCCTGAGCTCCCTTCTCTCTCTCTGTCTCTGGCCGTTCCCACCAGGGATCCACCTTTGGCCGGCTCCCTCGGGTCTCTTGGTGGTCAAACCTCCTCTGGGTTCCCTGACCCTATACTTGGTGTGCCTTTCTGGTGGATTTGGTGAGGGTCGTGGCAAATCTTGACCACGACCTCCGGTTCCTGGCTGAGGATAAGTGGCCTCCACCAGTTCGGGTTCCGGTACCCGTGTCCGCCAACCCTTCACCCTTTTTGGTCTGATTCTGGGTTCTTAGGGTTCCCTCTGGTCTTCCACTCTGGGCCTTTCTTTCTCCTCTCTCCTCTGCAGGCTTGGCTCTGGAGCTGGGCCCAGCCGGAGCCACAGCTCCCTGTCAGCCCTCCTGGCTGAACTCTTCCTAAAGACTCCCTCAGCTCTCCCTGTCCTAAGATGGTGCCCACCATATATACTCCCTCTATGTGTGAGCCCAGGTGACCAGCACCCAATGAACTCCTAGCTTTACCCAGAGTACTCCCCCTATCTGCCCCTACACTACTGGGATGTTCCACCCCCCTCCCACTCCAGCCAGGGACAGACGCTGTCGTACCTGCACATTTACTTGGTGGGAGTACCGTAGTTCTGTCCCCCGGAAATGGGATGTATGTAGTGCATGCAGCCTACTGAGCTCAGTCCCACACTCCATCCTTACCCGGGAGTGGAATACCACACCTCTGGGTCGAGGTGCAATACCCCTGTAGCAGCCGAGTTCTCAGGGTGCTACACATGTATCGGCTGTCATTTTTCCTTTAAAGCAACATGTCTAAGGATGGGCGGACCGGTGGAAGTTCGGGTTCTGGAACTTTTGAGAAAGCTTGGTTTGTGTACCAGAACTTTACCCAAACTTCCACCAGAACCCAAACCCCATTGAAAAACATGGATACACAAACTGCTAAGAAAAGAAAAATCTCCCTCCCACTCTCTTTCTCTCAACGTGTCTAAACTATTTATGTAGTTTGGAAATAATACACTATATAGTGTAGAAAAAATGCAAATAGCTTAGAGCCGCGTGGGCTGCAATGATGACACCTGCTACAGTACAACGGAATAGACTCATATAGCAGAAACATCTCCCAACAGAGTAATGAGAAATAATTTTATTTGATTGTTTCAAAGCCAACGTGACTCTTCTATTGAGTGGCGATAGTCTGCGTAGCTCAAGACCAAATCATCCAGCAAGCACTATATTACCTAGATTTATGACATTTTTAAAGGATATCTGTCAGCATAAAAATGTGTCCAATTTACTGATATTATAGTATGGAGTAGGATGATCTAAGTAGGTATATTAGTTTTGTTTGTATAAGGTTATATATAACATATGAGCCATTGATTGCTATATTTGCACATTCTGGGCTTGGGAGTCCTGTGGGTGGAGCCACTCAATGATTGACAGCCTCACCCTGTATGAGCATGCATAGGGTGCTAGCTGTCAGTCACTAATGGCCATCAACTTTTTACACAAAGTTCTATATTAATCCGTTCAGCTCTATAACATGCCGCCAGTAGATTGGATTACATATCCATTGTGGCAGGTTCCCTTTAACTATATTTCCAAATTATCTTTTTTTTATAAAACAAGCTTTAATATCTACATACATTAAATGTGTAAAGGGTAAAATTGAGGTGCAACAATATATTATCATTGCTTCAGACTGTCTTCCCACAAGCGAAGAATAACCCAAAGAGCTGACACTTTTTCGGTTTTGACTTCATTTTACGGAAAAAGAGATAAAGCGACAGAATAAGAAATGTTTTATCTAGACGTACAGTATCGCTCTAGGAAAGCTCAGATATAACCTGTGAAAAATAAACTTTGTATTCACATTATGCAGAATTTGAAATGAGATAAGCTGTTTACCTGCTAGAGGTTAATTGAACCCAGGGGAAAAGACATTTGCGCTAATTGAAGACAAAAACAAGGCAGAAAATGAATTTCTAATGAAAGAAGGAAGTGTTAATCATAGGAGACAAAACTGAGAGAAGCTACACCATGCTCTGCGGATGGGAAATTGTCACCTATTCCTAACCATTTCACTATTTTATGGGGATCGAGACATTTTCCCGTTGAAATATAACAAAAAATAACCACCAAAATATAAGGTGAAGATGAACAACGGGCTGAATGTTGACTTTCAGGCCCCATTCACACATCCAATATTCTCGTGCATGTTCTATCCATTTTTTTTGTAGGGTAGATTTTGTACCCATTTTCTATGAGCATTTTTGTGCTCTTTTTTTTTGTGGATCAAGAAGAAAATTTAGACATGTCCAATTTTGATCAAGCTTGCCCATTCATGTGACAAAAAAAAATGGATGATGCCATCCGAGTTGTATCTGTCTTCTTTTCGTTTTTCCAAGGCTGTTTAACATGTCTGTGTTCTATGGTCTGTACTTGGACCATGATTTCAGGACCATCTCTTGACCCAAAACTCAACATCCTCTTTGCTCGAGTCAGGAGACTCATGACCGGTCTAGAAATTGTATCTGCACATGGGCAGGGAAACGTGAATGTGCGAAACCAGCCTTATACTAGGAGAATGTTTCAAAACCTCCATCATTTTTCTTTCTCCTACAAGAAAAATTGGTGACACATGGATGGTCGGAAATGGTCGCATTGATAAAAAAAAAATTTTTCATAAGAATAAAGCAGCCAAATGGTTTTTTTTGCCTTCCTCTGGATCAACATGTTAGGCTATGGGTTGAACTAGATGGACTTAGTCTTCCTTCAACTTTAAAAACTATGTTACTATGTTACTATGTTACATGAATATGGTTTAATTATGAGCCCATAGTAGTTAAAACTCATTCAGAGGTGCCATCTATTTATATATGACAAAAAATGGATGATTTTTTCATCATTGTGCTAGATCCAGTTTTGACTGTTTTTACCACTATTCTGCCATCCTTTTTTCTCATATGCAAAAAAAATCCTAGTTTCTTCTGCCCTTTAGGCAGGTTTCAAACGTTTAATTTTTGTAGCCATATACAGACCAGGATTTCCAGACTGGCCGTTGCCCAACTTTCCTGAACTCAATAGCCTCAAACATGTTGATCTGGCCAATGCATTCAATATATAGAGCCAAATTTAGCCTTAAATAGTAAAAAAAATGTCAAACAATCAGCAAAAATTTAAAAAAATAATAAAATCTGAACAAAATTGGACATATCTCAGTTATTTTGTAGGCCAATCAAAAACACCAGATTGGTTAAGTATTGTGAACAAGATGGATAGAATGCTACAAGAAAAGGGACAACTTACTGAGGCCCTATCCAATGCAGTGTTGTACATAGAAGACAGGTGGGCCTATGATAAAGATCAAACTGAGCCCCTGCTGAAGTGCTGGGTTTCGCTACTCATCATGACTATTAGAGCAAATGTACACATGCCATTTCATACAAACTTGTAATAGGTCTGCCAATGAGATACATGAGATATTGACTGTATCTTCTATATGACTCAGTTTGTATGGCGGTCTCTGGAAGAATAATGGAAATTCTTCACGAGAGGCCAGTTTTGCTTGTGGCTGCCTTATCGTTGTTTCACCAAACTTAACAAACTTTCACTCAATGTTTGATAAACGTGGTGTATCTTTTTTTTTATAGAACACTTCTGTCTAGAACTGTTGTTCTAATTTTCACTCCACTTCCTAACTGGATTGAGTTTGCAACTTTTTGCACAACTTTATAAAAAGTAGAAATTCATAAAGCTAACCTGATTAAGATAGTTAACCGCACCCAGACTACACCCATTTTTTTTTAAAGTGTAGAGCTGCGTAAAATAGCAAAAAGAGGCATAAAAATGATGTGCGGCAAAATTTGCAAATTTTTGATGCCAAAAAAGGTGCAAATGCTTTATATAATTCTTCAGCATCTTGTTTGCATGTGCTGTGGAGAAAGAAATCCTGCAGAGACACCTGGGAGTTATGAATGCACATATACCTTTTATCTAATTAAAAGCAGGTGCCAAAAATGTTGTTGTGTCAAATGAATATTTGCATCACACGATTTGCAAACACTCTAATGAAATATATAAATGTCAAATGGGACCCTAATAAGTGAGGTCCCAAAAAACAAAATGAACACATCAAATACTGGATTATATTTGCGCAAATCAAGTGAACTGGGCTAAATTGAGGTTAAGCTGTAGTACCGATTGTAGCCACATGGCAGAGCTGGCACTGTTTTTGTTACATCAGTGAAAATTATTGCAGCCTAAAGGATAAGCTCTTTGAACTCCTCGGATAGGGTAAATCTGTCTTTCCATTTTATTCACCCTCTACCAAAACCCAACCACAATTAAAAAATTCCTAAATATCTAAATCAGTTACAATCTTAGTGGTGAATATTAATACATGTAGATGAAGCAATATTATCCACTGGTGGCAGCGCCTGCTTCTAGTCATCCATCCAAACATAGTCTACCTAGTAAGTAGAGATCAGCAAACCTTTTTTTCCAGGGAATTCAATTTGTAACTCATCAAAAGTACTCCAAAATCCCTGAAAAAGAAACATATGACACTAATCTCTTTTCCTCACACACTAATCTCCTTCACTGCTGTGCTTTGCTGTCACACACATCTCTATTGCTGAGCTATGATGTGATCTCACTATCCAGATTCACCATAAAATAGCTGCTGCATTCTCTGCCTCGGCTTTTATACAGGCTATGATAGTCTCTCTTCATTGGCTGTGCTATGTCATGTGATGTATAGTCTGTCATTCTCTGGCTGATACAATCTTTTGCAATGTCAGCAGGCATTTTGGGCGATGCAAGTGAAGCAAAGCGCAAACTGTTCAACTTTGAGGGGTTCAACATATTCCTAAAAATTTGGCACAATTTCGATATGCATCGAATTCATTCACAGACCTCTAAGCATAGGTATTGCTCAAGTTTAAGCATCCGGAGGACTCACTGTTCTCTTTGTTATTGGCCTCTTCGGATACAGAAGTTAATTGCCACATTACGCACACTACATTCCCACGCTGTCTTCCTACGTTCCAGGCAATAAAAGTTGTGACGTACATTGCGTTACAAAGTCGGACAGATGCACTCTACTGTTGGTTTATGGAAATAAATAGCTCTACTTAAGAGTGGGTAATTTGACCATTTTTAGACAGTCACCTCATAATCTTATTTTAGTACACCTTTGAAGGAATTAAAGTTCAAAGACTTGACCTAAGAAATAAAAAAAAAAAAAACAACAAAAAAAAAAACCCTTTTCCTCCACTCTCGCTATGACTCATTTAAAGTAATTGGTCTTATCTGATGCCGTTTTTGAAGTGAGGAAGTGGCGCTTTATTACTACAATGAGATACAGGTTTTCAGTGGAGGAAATGGAGCTCCCCCCACACAGATGCACTGGAGATGTCTACTCGATAAGGTGGAAAGCAGCAGACATGTGTTACTGCTGCCATGCAGAAAAGACGGGGAAAGCGGAGAAAATAATACGGGGTGGTGAAAAAGCCAGGAAATCGTCTTCAAACCCTGTCTGCCTACAAGGAAAATGGCCAAGCAATGAAATACTTCATTGTATCATCTTTGGCATAAAGAATGGAGAAACAATTCTCAAGACAATTGCTGAAGTTAACTTAAGAATCACTGCCCCAGGCGCTAGACGTAGAGTAGACTTACATCTATGTCGACCCTATGCTTTCCGAAAATTTCACAAGGACAACCAATCTTCACAATAGATTTTATATATTATACAACATACTAGTAAAAAACTCAACAGGTTGCAACCCACATCACAACCACTGGGTGGAGACAATAAAGACACAAAAGGCATTGACATCTCCAGACAGAGTATCACAAAATCATGTTTTTCATTTTTTTTTTTAAAGCTGAACATCTCAGGATATGTTGAGCCAAAAGGAAAGATAAGGAAGGACGCATTCATATATGCCGTAATGGTTATGGAGGAAAAAACAGGTCCAGATAATGCTTGTCCTAAATATGGAAAAAAAAGTAAAAATTACATAAGGATCATAACCTCACAAGGAATTGGATAGGGGATTTCAACAGTATTTTCATTATCCCATGTCTAGAGTACTGCCATGTTTTGCTTAATATCTATCTGTATATTTGTTATTCTGCTATCTATATATATATATATATTATCTATCTATCTATTATCTATCTATCCCTCTATCTATCTATTATCTATCTATTATCTATCTATCTATCTATCTATTATCTATCTATCTATCTATCTATCTATCTATCTATCTATCTATATATTATCTATCTATCTATATATATATTATCTATCTATCTATCTATCTATTATCTATCTATCTAATTCAAAGGAGCTTTATTGGCAGGACTAAATACACATAATTTTTTCCAAAGCAAGTGTACAATAGGGAATAGGGACTGTAGGAACGATGGGTGAGGCACATGCAGGGTGGGAGCTATGGAAGACCATGACATATCATAGATCTTTCTCGCAGCCTATGGCTTGAACTCACATACTGTGCTGCACTCTCCCCCACGCTCACATACTGCGCTGCGCTCTCCCCTCCACTCACATACTGTGCTGCACTCTCCCCCACGCTCACATACTGCGCTGCACTCTCCCCCGCGCTCACATTCTGCGCTGCACTCTTCCCCGCGCTCACATACTGTGCTGCACTCTTCCCCACGCTCACATACTGCGCTGCACTCTCCCCTGCACTCACATACTGTGCTGCACTCTCCCCCACGCTCACATACTGCGCTGCACTCTCCCCCGTGCTCACATACTGCGCTGCTTTCTCCCCCGCGCTCACATACTGTGCTGCACTCTCCCCCACGCTCACATACTGCGCTGCACTCTCCCCCGCGCTCACATACTGTGCTGCACTCTCCCCCACGCTCACATACTGCGCTGCTCTCTCCCCCGCGCTCACATACTGTGCTGCACCCTCCCCCACGCTCACATACTGCGCTGCACTCTCCCCCGCGCTCACAAACAGTGCTGCTCTCTCCCCACGCTCACATACTGCACTGCTCTCTCCCCGCGCTCACATACTGCGCTGCACTCTCCCCCGCGCTCACATACTGCGCTGCACTCTCCCCCGCGCTCACATACTGCGCTGCTCTCTCCCCCGCACTCACATACTGCACTGCTCTCTCCCCTGCGCTCACATACTGCACTGCTCTCTCCCCCGCGCTCACATACTGTGCTGCTCTCTCCCCCGCGCTGACATACTGAGCTACTCTCTCCCCCGCACTCACATACTGCACTGCTCTCTCTCCCGTGCTCACATACTGCACTGCTCTCTCCACCGCGCTCACATACTGCGCTGCACTCTCCACCGCGCTCACATACTGCACTGCTCTCTCCCCCGCACTCACATACTGCACTGCTCTCTCCCCTGCGCTCACATACTGCACTGCTCTCTCCCCCGTGCTCACATACTGCACTGCTCTCTCCCCCGCGCTCACCTACTGCACTGCTCTCTCCACCGCACTCACATACTGCACTGCACTCTCCACCGCGCTCACATACTGCACTGCTCTCTCCCCCATGCTCACCTACTGCACTGCTCTCTCCACCGCACTCACATACTGCACTGCACTCTCCACCACGCTCACATTCTGCGCTGCTCTCTCCCCCACGCTCATATATTGCGCTGCTCTCTCCCCCACGCTCACATACTGCTCTGCTCTCTCCCCCGCACTCACATACTGTGCTGCTCTCTCCACCGCACTCACATGCTGCACTGCTGTCACCCCCACGCTCACATACTGCACTGCTCTCACCCCCACGCTCACATACTGCACTGCTCTCTCCACCGCACTCACATACTGCACTGCACTCTCCACCGCGCTCACATACTGCACTGCTCTCTCCACCGCGCTCACATACTGCACTGCTCTCTCCCCCGCGCTCACCTACTGCACTGCTCTCTCCACCGCACTCACATACTGCACTCTCCACCGCGCTCACATACTGCACTGCTCTCTCCCCCGCGCTCACCTACTGCACTGCTCTCTCCACCACCCTCACATGCTGCACTGCTCTCACCCCCACGCTCACATACTGCACTGCTCTCTCCTCCGCACTCACATACTGCACTGCACTCTCCACCGCGCTCACATACTGCAATGCTCTCTCCATCGCGCTCACATACTGCACTGCTCTCTCCACCGCACTCACATACTGCACTGCTCTCTCCCCCGCGCTCATATACTGCACTGCTCTCTCTACCACACTCACATACTGCACTGCTCTCTCTACCACACTCACATACTGCACTGCTCTCTCCCCCACGCTCACATACTGCGCTGCACTCTCCCCCGCGCACACATACTGCGCTGCACTCTCTCCCATGCTCACATACTGCACTGCACTCTCCCCCACGCTCACATTCTGCGCTGCTCTCTCCCCTGAGCTCACATACTGCGCTGCTCTCTCCCCCACGCTCATATATTGCGCTGCTCTCTCCCCCACGCTCACATACTGCTCTGCTCTCTCCCCCGCACTCACATACTGTGCTGCTCTCTGCCCCGCACTCACATACTGCACTGCTCTCTCCACCGCACTCACATACTGCACTGCTCTCTCCACCGCACTCACATACTGCTCTTCTCTCTCCAGCGCGCTCACATACTGCACTGCTCTCACCCCCACGCTCACATACTGCACTGCTCTCTCCCCCACGCTCACATACTGCACTGCTCTCTCCACCGCACTCACATACTGCACTGCACTCTCCAGCACGTCTCACATACTGCACTGCTCTCTCCACCGCGCTCACATACTGCACTGCTCTCTCCACCGCACTCACATACTGTGCTGCACTCTCCACCGCGCTCACATACTGCACTGCTCTCTCCCCCGCGCTCACATACTGCACTGCTCTCTCCCCCACGATCACATACTGCACTGCTCTCTCCCCCGCGCTCACATACTGCACTGCTCTCTCCCCCACGCTCACATACTGCACTGCTCTCTCCACCGCACTCACATACTGCACTGCACTCTCCACCGCACTCACATACTGCACTGCTCTCTCCCCCGCGCTCACCTACTGCACTTCTCTCTCCACTGCACTCACATACTGCACTGCACTCTCCACCGTGCTCACATACTGCACTGCTCTCTCCCCCGCGCTCACATACTGCACTGCTCTCTCCACCGCGCTCACATACTGCACTGCTCTCTCCACCGCACTCACATACTGCACTGCTCTCACCCCCACGCTCACATACTGCACTGCTCTCTCCACCGCACTCACATACTGCACTGCACTCTCCACCGCACTCACATACTGCACTGCTCTCTCCACTGCGCTCATATACTGCAATGCTCTCTCCACTGCACTCACATACTGCACTGCTCTCTCCCCCGCGCTCACATACTGCACTGCTCTCTCCCCCACACTCACTTACTGCACTGCTCTCTCCACCACACTCACATACTGCACTGCTCTCTCTACCACACTCACATAGTGCACTGCTCTCTCCCCCATGCTCACATACTGCAGTGTTCTCTGCCCCACGCTCACATACTGCGCTGCTCTCTCCCCCGTGCTCACATACTTCGCTGCACTCTCTCCCATGCTCACATACTGCACTGCACTCTCCCCCATGCTCACATTCTGCGTTGCTCTCTCCCCTGCGCTCACATACTGCGCTGCTCTCTCCCCCGCGCTCATATATTGCGCTGCTCTCTCCCCCACGCTCACATACTGCTCTGCTCTCTCCCCCGCACTCACATACTGTGCTGCTCTCTTCCCCGCACTCACATACTGCTCTGCTCTCTCCCCCGCGCTCACATACTGTGCTGCTCTCTCCTCCGCGTTCTCTTCTTCCCCCAGCAGGATAATGTTTTCTCTTCCTTCTTCATGGAGTTGATATCTGGGAAGAGATCGGAGAGTCTCCTGGTGTGAGTGTCCCTCACTGCTGATTATTTGGTGCAGTGTAGAAGGAAGCGGGTCTCATCCTCCATGTCACAGTGTGTGCACAGTCTGTCCTCTCTGGGCTAGTAGCTCTGTCTGTGCCAGCTGGACTTGATGGACTGCTACTATCATAGGCGGATTATAATGAGGGCAATTTGGGCTACCGCCCGGGGCCCCGGGGCTCCAGGGGGCCCGGGGCTCCATGGCCAGATTGCCCTCATTATAATATGTACGGCGCCGCGGCACATACCGGTAGTCAGAGAGGCGGGGGGGCGCCCCCGGACCTCTCCCCCAGCAGCGGCACACGGCCGCTAGTTCTTCTTCGACCGGGCCAGCATTGCACCTGTTAACTTCCCTGTGTGCTGGCCCGGCCGCGTCACTGCTAGGACACACTGCACTGTGCGCGGCTGTGTCTGCTAGTGTGACGTCACGCCTGCACTGCTGCACCGGAGAGGAGCTGGAGGACTGGAGCCGGGGGATGGTGAGTGAGTGAGTGTGTGTGTGTGTGTGTGAGAGTGTGTGTGTGAGAGAGTGTGTGTGTGAGAGAGTGTGTGTGTGTGTGTGTGTGAGAGTGTGTGTGTGAGAGAGTGTGTGTGTGTGCAGGCAGATATCATTGTGTGATGTCTGTTTATATGTATTTTTGTGTTTCAAATATGTTTATGCGTGTATGTATATGTCTGTATATGTTTGCGTGTGTGACTGCGTGCGGCCTCCCGCTGTGTATAGATGGCTACGTGCGGCCTCCCGCTGTGTATAGATGGCTACGTGCAGCCTCCCGCTGTGTATAGATGGCTACGTGCGGCCTCCCGCTGTGTATAGATGGCTACATGTGGCCTCCTGCTGTGTATAGATGGCTACGTGTGCTCAATATTAAGCCATACAATTAATGTAAGGCTATGTGCCCACGATGCAGAAATGCTCCGGATTTTTTTGAGCGGATTGTACATGCGGATTGTACATGCGTTTTTCCTGCCAGGGACATGCGGTTGTGAAGCGTTCTTCACATGCATTTCCGCATGCGGGTTGTCACGCGCTTTCCAAGCTATTTTAGCATCACTTGGAAAAGTACTTGACAACTTGGTCACATTATATAAATCCATGCAACTGGCATGAATTTATATAGTGTGACCGTAAAAGAATGGTGGCCTGCCGACGTCAGCGGTTGCATGACCCGTCACATGACTAAATGACGTCACCACAGGTCCTTTATCTATTATCTATATATCTTTCAATCTTTCTATCTATCTATCTATCTATCTATCTATCTATCTATCTATCCCTCTATCTATTATCTATCAATCTATCTATCTATCCATCTATCTATTATCTATCTATCTATCTATCTATCTATCTATTATCTATCTATCTATCTAATATCTATCTATCTATCTATCTATCATCTATCTATCTATCTATACAGTATATTATCTATTTATCTTTCTATCTACATATCTCATATCTATATCAAATAACTTTGTCTATCTTAATTCTTCATTCCATGTTGTTATGTAAAAAAAAGAAGAAATGCTTACTGAGAAAAACGTGTTTTTAATAGCAAAAGTAATGTTATGCAAGCTGGACCTCCTTCCTTGCGTAGGGTCCCCTGGGGTTTTCAGTGGTTTTGCTTTCCTCGTCACCCCACAGAGTGTTAATTAACACAGGTGTACGTGCCTTTTCCATGCTACAATCACCTGCACTCCAGAATGTGCATCTCTCCTGGGAAGTTATCTGCTAAGAATTTCCTCCCACTGAGCAGTTTATGAAACTTGTAAAAAAATATATAAAAAAACCTCCTAAAATTAAAAAGGAATATATATGTTAAAAAGTAATAAGAAACATTATAATGACTTCACAGTGGGCTGAAACAACTGATACATTTCCTATACAAGCAAAGAAATATGTAAGAACTACAGAACGGCAGGGAATTGTTCAGGAAACACGGTCCTGACTTCTTCTTTTTGCAATTCCCACAACAAATGTTCCCACTTTTTTTTTTCCCAGGAATTTCCACAAGTTGACAATTATTGTTTCCTGAGAAAGACCTATAGGTTCTCAGCTAGGAAGAATAACATTGGAGCTTTTCAAATGTTTCCAGATGGGCTTTATAAATCTATGGGGATCGATAAAAAATGACCTTTCTAATAAGAATCCACTTACGCTTCTCATTCAGATACATACATAGAAATTAACCTATTGCTCCCCCCCCTCTCAACTTCTCAAAATGTCTTCGGAACAAATCAATCTTGCAGTTTTTTTTTTCTCATACAAATCTATAAAGTCGATCACTGCCTGGTGTTTATACAGAAAAATTGTTACATTTCTAACAAAAATTCACAATTTTTTTTTGTTCTTGTTTCTAGTTTCTCTACATGGTTCAGTAAAAAAAAAAATAAAAAAATAATGGAATCGTTTTCCACAGATGTATTTGTATACTTGTTATGCCAAGATGAGACAGATGTGGTTCAATTCACTGTGGGACAGGTGCGGAGGAAGCGCAGATAAAACATTTGCAGGAACTATAAGCAAATGCATCTCTGTTTTTGGATAAATAAGCCTTCTGCCAAAAAAATGTTTGTGCTTATTTTTTATTTTATCTATTTATTTATTTATTTATTTTATTTTTTTCCTGAGAAGGTTTAATTTAGGATAAATGTTGTTCAGTTGAAGTGATATTCTAAGTAATTTCTTGTGAGCTGCATCTTCGTGACATTTCGATAGTTTTACAAAGTTTTTAAAGTTTTTTTTGTTAACTAATCCTACCTACCTTATGTAGATTTTTCAGATGGAATTTCTGGAACAAGACATTTCTTGATTCTAATTATTGCCATGTAAGAATCAGTGCTGAGTGAGCGTGTTCGCTACTGCTCGATACTCGATGGAGCATCGGAGTGCTTGGGCACGCTCGTTACTCGATCATGTATCGCACATCTTTGATGCCTCTTAGACAGCCAATAAACATTCAGGGATTGCCTGACATACATTATAATGCCATAGCCATGTTGGAAACTACTTATATAAGACCTGGTGACGTTATGCTCGGCATACTGTCCTCAGGAAGTGACGCGCCCATGGGATGGGGACGACTCGGTACCCGGGCCTTTGCCTGGTTTTGGGGATGTCGCGGTGGTCGACTCCCGGGCCTGTGCCCTGGGGCCACTCTTGAAAAAGGGGATTGGAACTTGGATGGAAATAAAAATAAAGTAAATAGTTCGTGATGCCACCTGTGGTACCTGGTAAGGATTACCAGCGCTGCTGCAGACCTCCGGGGGGTGATGGGATGGCAGCTGGGATGTTTCTGCTCCCCACAGGCGGAGCGTGCCCCCGGGGCAGTGTGGAGTTTCATGGTGGGTGGTGATGCTGGGGCTTGTAGTGCAGACGGGATGGCGCAGCAGGAGTAACTGACAGAGACAGGGGATTCGCTTCTATACCTTTACTGGTGCGGATGTCAGGTACGGTCCAGGGTACTCAGTAGGATGGGTGCACTTCAGAACTTCTCCCCAGTGAGCGGGTATAAGGCCTCCTGGTCCGTGTCTGCCTCTCTGTATGCTCCTGGCCAGCCTGCAACTGGGCCTAGCTTATGTGTCGTGCTGTTCCTTCTCCTGTCGCTTGGTAGTGGGACCTTCTGCTGACAACCACTATCCCTGGTCGCCGGGGCCTTCGTGGTTCCTGGTCCTGTAATGGGTCTAGCTTCAGGTCTTCCAGGGACTTGTAGTCCTCCTGGAATGCCGGTGATCCCTACTGGGTGTAAAGGACCCTGTAGGCGCGGACCCGGTGTCCGGTTTGTATACTCGGGGTGAGCCTATGATGCTCCTCTGCCCCTTTCAACTCCTCTCTCCTCTCCTCCTTGCCGTCGGCCACACTCGGGGCCCTCAATACAGCAGCAGACGTGCTGCTTCTTCACTGGTGTCAGCGCCAGCAGGCTCTCCATCAACTAACTGAACTGCCTAGCTCCACCCTCCATATATATATCCCTAACGGGCTCCCTCTGCTGGTATGAGGTGGAAGGGTGGAGGTGTTTGTATGTAGTGAGGGCCTCTTGTGGAGAAGTCCATCCATGCACCCTGGGTCCTGTGGTACCTGTGAACAGCAGGTTGCCACAGAAGCAGTTTAGGTAGAGTTGCTTTAGGTGGGAGACTGTATTTTAGAGCAGGCATATAGGATAGGCAGTGTTTAATATTGCTATTGCAATACTTGTATACAGCTGCTGCAGCATTAAAAAATCCCTTTTCAGGGCTAAATATTTTCCTTTCTCTAGTAAAACCACTGTTACCTGCATTCAGTGGAGGGATAGTTTAGGATTAGAGCCATCTAGGAAGAGTTTAATATTGCTATTGCAATACTTGTATATCGCTGTCGCGCCATTAAAAGAAAAGTCCTCTACAGGGCTACATATTTTATTTTCCCTATTAATACCAGAAAGTTTTCAGACATACAGTATAAATATATACCTAATTTAAAATGTGCAATGTGCGCTTCTAAGGACGGGGAAGTGGACATGCTGCTGATGATGCACTTAGAGGCCGAGGCTGCGGCCAGGTGAAACAGTGACTATTGCGGGAGCACAACAAACACGCTTATCCTAGCTTCCTGTCCCACTTTGCAGGGGGGCGCGGGACACCACTCTTGAAGCCAGATCAGTGCGAACAGGTGGTCGGTTGGATGGCAGATAATGCTTCCAGTATGTTTCCCAGCACCACCCTGTCTTCCACACGTTCCAGTCTCACTAGTTAACAGTCTGGACCACATAATCCTCACCCTGATCCTCCTTTCTCCCACCATGGCAAGTCCCAGGAGACAAGTGATCCCACACCGGACATTCCAAAAAGCTCTTTACAGCTTTATCTATTGATTCTGGCCTCTCACCTTGCACGTTGCAAGAGGGATATGAGGAGCTTGCGTGTAGTGGTGAAGCCTTGGTCAGAAGAAGATGACAGTGGGGAATGGCAATTATTGTCTCAAAAGGTAGATGATGATGAGACACAGTTGCCAACAAGTGATGTTAAGTCAACAAGTCAGGAGGACCAAAGTGGTAACATGGAAAACGAGACGATTGACGATGAAGTCACTGACCCAAACTGGGAAGATGCAGAGTGAGGCCAGCAGAGCATAAGGGGAGGGAACCGCAGTACTGCAACAGGCAGGAAGAGGCAGTGGGCTAGCCAGAGGGAGAAGGCAGGCAACTGTTTCCCAGTGGACCCACATGCCGCAAGTTCCCAAGCCAAGCTTTAGATATTCCCTACTCTGGTGCTTTTTTAAAGAAAGTGCGGACGATAAAAGAATGGTAATTTGCAACCTGTCCTGTACCAAGATCAGCAGGGGCCTGACCACTGCCAGCCTGACCACTACCAGCATGCTCAGGCACATGTCATAAAAGCACCCGACTAGGTGGGCCGAACGCCTGGGTCCAAAATCAGTGTATGAGGGTAACACCACTGCCTCTTCCCTGTACTATGTGCTTGCCAATTCCCTGTCCATGACGCAGGCGTGGATGCCTCCTATCCTGCACCTGTCATTGCACAATCGCAAGCACCACTTTCAATGCCTTGTCCCAGTGCAGTGTTCAGCTGTCCCTACCCCAGGCCTTGAAACGCAAGCGACAATCTCCACACACCAACCCACAGGCCCAAACATCAAATGGCCACATTTCCAGACTGCTTGCCCTTGAAATGTTGCCGTTCAGGCTTGTGGAGACTGGGGCTTTCCGCAACCTCATGGCGGCGGCTGTCCCTCAGTACTCAGTTCCCAGCCACCACTATTTTTCCAAGGAGACGCTTTCCACCTTACACCAGCACGTGATCCATAACATGACCCGTGCCCTGACCAACACAGTTATTGGGAAGGTCCACTTAATGACCGACATGTGGACAAGTATTTGTGGCCAGGGACGCTACACTTCCCTAATAGCACATTGGGTGAACCTTGTGGAGGCTGGGACTGAGTTGCACCTTCGGACGGCACATGTGCTATCGACACCGAGGATTGCAAGCCCTAGTTCCATCAGGGTTTCCTCCACTTCCTACACCAGCACCAACACCAACAGCATGTCGTCCATTTCAGTCGGAAGCTGGAAGTGTGCCGCCCCTGAGGGTTCAGTCGCCACAGGGGTGCTGCACCTCAGTAGAGGTGTGGTATCTCCTCTTCCAGGTAAGGATGGAGCACTTCTCAGGACCCTACTTCACCATTCAACACTACACCACTCCTGTCCTGTAGGGGGCCTAAATGCACCAGAGTGCTGCCCCGGCCCGGGATATAGGAGATGGGGGGAACCAAAGCTAGGGGGAACCATGTAGTGGGTGAGGGTGGAGGACACACTTTTAGGGTACACTTACCCATTCATATTTAATCTACAGCCATCTTAGGTTCAAGGTCTTTGATTGTGATCTTCATCGCTGATTGTGGCCTTCTGTTAGAACCTGCAGCCTATTGAAGATACACGGTCCTCGTTCTCTGGCCTTGAGACGAGGAGCGGGTCAGAGTTAACCACTGCCTCTACCCAGTCAAGGTCCCTACCTAAGAAGGCCTGGAGGGGAGCAAAGGAGACAAGCTCCACAGGCAAAAGAATCCCAGGGGGATACGGACGGAGTGGCTTATGCCACCTGTACTTCTCATTCTGGCCTAGTCAGAGGGACTCCTGCTGCAAAAGGGGTGACCGGCCCCCGATATCTGACTTTGCTACTTCAAGTCTCAGTCAGAAAAGCCCGGAGGCTTAGTGGATCCCAGGAGGGATACGGACGGAGTGGCATACGCCACTTGTATCTCTCTACCTGCGTTTACCCAGTGGGACCCGGCATTTCACCTAGTTCTAACCACACATACCGTCAGGAGAAGACTTAGTGGGAGAACTCACCAAGGAGAGGAACACACACACCAGAGGGGTCTCGACAGGTGCTTCTGACCTATCTGGAAAGTGCTGAACCCTCCCTTCCTGGTGGCCGCAGTACGCCGCGAGGAGCAGAGGGAAGCTTTGCGGCTAAAGTTCATCTTAATGTGAGTAAAAACCCTGGATGACTTCACACCCCGCTTCAGCCTGTTATTCCTGCGCGGCACTGCACCCACCATCCTTCCTCACACTGCCCTGAGGCCCGCTCTGCCTGTATGGAGCCGTCCCATCTTAGCTGTCTGTAACACCGGCCTCAGTGGACTGAAACAGCGCTGGTGTCTATCACCGGGAACCGTAGGTGGCGCAGTCGGAAAATACCACTCAACCCTGAAAGCCCATTAAATCTTTTATGTGACCGCCCTGGGCACGGACCGGGTCCGGGCCATGACTGCATCCCCGAGACACCTACACTGACCCGGCTCCGAGTAAACCCCATTTCTCAAGGAGGGCCTCACAGACCAGACAGATCTGTGGCTCTTGCTGCTGAGCCCACAACCAGGCATGGTCATGTGTGATAATGGCCGCTACCTAGTAGTGGCTCTGAAGCTTGGCAATCTCGCATACAGACCATACCTGACCCATGTGCTCAACTTAGTGGTTCAGCAGTTTCTGAAAACCTACCCAGATTTGCCTGAGCTACTTGTGAAGGTATACTACGTTTTTCGCCCATTTCCGCAGTTCAACTACCGCTGGTCAGGCAATGCTGCAGCAGCACTTGTGAGTGCCAGCTCACTGAACTTGTGTGTGACATGACCACGCACTGGAACTCCACATTACACATGTTGGCAAGGTTTTGTGAGCAGCAGAGGGCAGTAGTTGAATACCAGCTACAACATGCTTGTCGGTATTCCGGTCAGCTACCACACATAACAACCGACAAGTGGGCATGAATGTCTGACATTTGTGAGGCTCTACAAAACTTTGAGGAATCAAGCAAGATGGTGAGTGTTGGTGATGCCTTAATCAGCATAACCATGCCACTTCTGTGTCTATTCAAACGCTCGCTGCTCACAATTAAAGAGGAAGCTTTGCATGTGGACCAGGTGGCGATGGAGGAAGAAAGTACACATGGTGATATTATCCAGCCCAGCCTCATCTCATCTTCTTTGTGTGAATTTGGTGATAAGGAGGAGTAGGCTGAGGAGGAGGAGGAACAGGAGATGATTTCCTGTGCTACAGAGGGTACTACACACACCAGCTTCATCCCATCTGTTCACCATGGATGGGCTGAAGAGGAGAAGGAGAGGGAGGAGGAGAGGGTGGAGGAAGAGGAGGAGATGGAGAGTCGTCATCCTGGTGGGGAATGGAAAATATTCCCTGTTGGGAGTCTGGCACACATGGCTGACATTACTGCCTTTCATCATGACCCTCACGGTTTATGCATTTTGACCAACACTGATTACTGGTTGTTCATGCTTCTCGACCCATGCTACAATGAGATCTTTTCATCTCTCCTTCCTGCGGCAGAAATGGCTAGTAAAATGGTGCAATACCAGAAGGCCCTAGTCAAACAATTAGTACAAACATTCCCATCAGATAACGCTGGTGGCAGAGGTCATATACCCTTGGGCAACCAATGAGGAGAGACGAGGGAAACACACACCAGGTCCAGACCATTATCAAAGGTCTGGGACAGTTTCATTAGACCCTCCCAGCACCCAGGCCCTGATGCGCAGGGTAGTCTGACAATGAGGGAAACGTTTTTGAAAATGGTGATGGAGGACCTAACCAACCGTACTAGCGTCCTCCGTGATTCCTCTGTGCCGTACAACTATTGGGTACCTAAGCTGGACACGTGGCATGAGCTGTCCCTCTATGCCTCAGAGGTGCTGACCTGTCCTGCCACTAGCATTTTTTTAGAGAAGGTTTTTAGTCCCGCAGGGGGAATAATAACTAATCGGCACATCCGCTTGTCAACTGAAAATACTGACAGGCTGACTCTTATCAAAATGGACAAGGATTGGCTCAGAGTTTTCAAACCCACTGGATGACAGCAGCGGAATATAAAGCTAATTCAAATGTAGGGTCATCAGGCGGCCTTCACTCAAAATCTTTATAGGGTCATCAGGCGACCCTCACTCAAAATCTTTAAAGAGTCATCAAGCGGCCCTCACTCAAAATCTTTATAGGGTCATCAGATGGCACACATTCACAATTTTTAGAGGGTCACCATGTGACCAATTTTTCCTAGGTGTATATGATGCCCTCCGGTATAATTTTTATAGGATGTGTATGAGGCCTACCTCTACAATTCTCTTACATATATGTACGTATACCCCCTGGGGTAAATGTCTTTCAGCCCTTGCACTAAGTGCAAAGGCTTTACCAGTCTAGGAGTCCCAATCCTTAAAAATGAAAAAAAAAAAAGTTTTCTGAGTCCCTTCTCTACGTCCCTCTATTGCAGTCCCTCCTTCTAATTTTTGGCAGGCCTTACACTTAGTGCATAGCCATTATGAGTCTATGAGTCCCACTACCTAACAATTTTAACAGAATGTGTATGAGGTTCTCCTTTATGTCTAATAAAAGATGTATTGGAGTCCCTCTTCCTTCTAATTTTTGACATTTCTTGCGTTGTCCACCTAGGTTTTGTGAGTTTCAGAGTCCCTCCTTCATAAATTAAACAGGATGTGTGTGACCATGTCACACACACCACATGCCCAGATTACGTCGTAAAATGTTAAAATTACTTTTACCTGTGACTACTGGTGGTTGTAGTTTTATTTCTTCCTCTACTATGTCATCTACTATACTCATAGTCGGCGGCGAAACACAGTGAGAGATGGTCCAGATATTAAGGGGTGGAGGAGGCGTTTTTTTTTTTCTTTTTAACTTTGCCCTATATACAAGTCACTATACAGGAATGTTTCCTAACATTTTTACCTGTAAAATCAATTTTATCTTCAATTTTACATGTTTTATTGTCAGTCCGTAAAAGTGGTGTAATACTCCGACAACATTGTTCCCAGCAGCGACCTGAGAGTCAGAGTTTCCTATTGACTATCATTATACTCGTTACTCGAGTCTAGCCCATCCGAGCAACCGACCAGCTCAATATGAGTACCAAGCACTCGAGCATTTTATTGCTCGATCATCACTAGTAAGAATAAGTTTTATGTATTGAATTGTAATGCATTAGCTTTAGGCTAGGGTCACACGACCGATTTTTTTCATATCTGAGAAAATCGGTCTGATTATGCTAATAACACTCTGGTCAGAGTTTGATCAGATTGCAACTCTGATTTCTTCCACAAAGACAAAGACATGAATGGCCAAGTACAATCCGATAATCGGATACAACTCATGAACGCCACAACTTTTTTCTCGAATCAGCTAGGTCCGAGGAAAAAATCAGACATGTCCATGACCCTATAAAACAACATGAGGATTAGATCTATCCGTCAAAACGACGAATTGCACTCGTAAGATTTTTACGGCTGTGTGCATGTTCCCACATGGTTTATCCTCGGTGGAATTTCCAGTGTCAGGCTTCATTCAGATGTCAGTTCTTTACTATCTGGGTTCATATTCATTATGGTCTATGTGGCTGTTTACAGCTTAGTAATTAAAAAAAAAATCATATGAGAAAGTCACTGATGAAACACTGATGGTAAACATTAAAACACCGACCAAAGCTGAAAAATCTGATCCAAAACACTGATGAAAATTGGATGTTTTTTTTGCATAGAAGAAAAATTATTGAAGTCTGAATGAAGCCTATGGCTATGAGCACACTAATTTGAGTTTTTTGCTCCAAAAAAGACCTGAAAAATCACTCAAAAACCACTTGAAAAACTCTTGCCGCTCATTTTAAAACTAGTTTGCTTTTCTTTATCTCTATATAGGACTTGGGTAAGGTCTTTAGTAAAGTTGAAGATATCAGGCCACATTCGATTTCGCCTATTCACACGGATTTTCCTGAGAAATTAGATTCACAGAGAAGTTATTTTTTGTGAATATAATGACCCTTATTACGGCCTGGGGTCTCTTCAGACTCCAGAACATAATGAACCTAATATGTAAAAAATAAAAAAACACTTATGCTCATCTTACCAAGACTGAAATCCCTGGACAGTTTTGCTCATGCATACGTAAAGTCACGACATCATGACATCACAACGTGTGCGGTGACCTTGGGAGTGCATGCGCAGAAGCATCATGGGCTCCATCAGACCAGAAAGTCCCAGCTCTGTATGAGAGACCGGGGTTTTTGCACTTGCGGCGAGGATCAGAAAGCTCATCTAGGACCAGATGGGTGACTGTGAGGAGCAGAGAGGCCCGAGAAGTGAACGAGAAGGTGAGTATAATTTTTACAGTTCAGAAAATGCCATTTTGCTTAGTCCGTGCGGATGCAAAAATCCAAAAAATCCACATTTTGGCAAATTTTCAGTTCCACTCAAATTTATTCTTTCCTCTCTAGTCTTTTTCTCTTTACATGAAATGGAGGCAGGACTTTGTCTTTCTTCTCTCACCTTCTTGTCCGTAAATTGGCACACAGGCAAAACAGGGTAGCAGGTTTTCAGTTCCGAACAGGTAAGCCTTTGTAAAATGGCATTTGCACTGCATACTGGGAAATGTGGAAAAGGAAGTCCCAGTACCTATAATAATGGCAGAACGCTGATCAAGAAGAATCTTCCCCTTAAAAACACAGGGTGGCAAGTTACAGAGCATGAAATTGTGGATAGTTTCTGGACATATTAAACTGGACTGGTATCAAAAGTAGTTTAACCTGATTGTAGGGGATTAGGGTATCAAGACCGTGCTTTCTGCATGTTCAGTGTGAACGGACAGGGACATCATATTAGAAAACAATGTCCGCTAGAAATTCTTACTTTAACCAATCTTGTCTTGGCAGATTCAATGTTAGCACATGGCATTCATTCCTCGTTCCATCACTTAAAGCGCGTTTCATCGTACGCTATCTTGTACTTAACGACTAACTTGCATATAGAAATGGTCATAATGTCTCCATAAAGCCTTAAAATGACTTCGGTTTAAGAGACCTCTTTCTTTTCCTTTGTTCCTCCAGGGAATATTCTAAATGAAGTAGCACTCTAGTCTAAGAGAAAGAAAATCACACACTAGCAGAAATTTTTAATATAAATTGAACACATTAAAAATTAATTTTGCATGACCACTTTGCATTGCGGTGCCAATATACTGTATATTTAGGATAAAATTCTCTTTGTTGTTTAAATAAAATGATGATGTCTTCTTTCCTTATCTTATCTGCCTATAATTATTTTCATTAATCAGAAATTGTAGCTTTCCTCTCCGCGAGGCATACTGAAATTCCATTTCGCCCAACTTATCCTTAGGGAAGCAAAGCCAAAACTTGTAGCGAAATTGCTTCCGTGGAGAAAAAGTTTGACAAGTGACTTACAAATTACCGGAGCCTTTTTTTTAAAAAAATGTTGGTAACATTAATATCCAGGAATAAAAAAGGGTTAAATAATGTGACTATTCACTGGTAACACTTTTACAAAAACTGCTATCAAAATTAACTAAAATATATATATATATATATACTTGTGTAATACCTCAAAACTTTTTATATAATGGCAGGGCACTGAGCTTGTATGACAGATTTCTTATTACAGGACTGCATGGTTTCCATGTGTCGCTGATCGTGATGAGTGAATTAGCCGAAATTGCAACTTGACGGTTTGATCGATTTTGGCCAGGAATTTGGGTCGCATCGAATTTATTTGTGCATTATTATGTTTTGAGGTCTCTCCAGCCTCCAGAGTATAATAAAGAAACATAAAAAAGAAGTTAAAATCTAAATAAAATGAACACTATGTGCGCTGGAGCATGCTAAAGATATCGGACACTGGAAAAAGACAAAGAAGACCCAGTGAAGAACGCACCGAACCAAAGATGACCGGACAAAAGCAAAGCTGTTCAAGGGGACAAATGAGGGCCATGCATTTTTTTAACCCCTTGTTGAACCCAGCCAACTATTTGCCGAATTCAAACAATTGATTTCTGGCAAATCAGAATTTTTGGTGAAATCTAACTCCGATTTGCCTCAAAGCTATTTGCTCATCTCCAGTCACTGTACCATTCTCCTATGCCGTATTTCTAGAGATATTCTATCCTTTATGCACCATGAAAAATTATTTAGTCTTTGTATCCATTGCAATCGTTGTAAGGGTAGGTTCACACAAGCACATAAAAAATCTTTCAGAGTTTCATCCAGAAACGATGAACAATTCTTTTCCCCCTTGTCATCCATGTGAAATCCGTTTTTGTTTTTTTTTACAGCAGATATTAATCATTTACAAGACCATTTACAGTTTCCTATGTTATAAAATTACAATGTATCTGTAAAAATTGGATCTTTTTTTCACGCACCCATAGACTAGAATGGGTGAGTCTTGGCTGATTTACGGAAGAAACTACCAGTGCATGCTGCGATTTTTTTCACATCTCGATTTGGTCACGGAAAAAAATTGCTCATCTGCAATGCCCAATAGAATAACATTGGTCCGAGTGCTGTTTTTTTTCTCGGGACAGCACTCACACCGAAAATATGAGACATTAGGCATACTAGAGAACCATACACTTGTGGCCCACCGGGCTATAATACTGCCATGTACATGAAGATCTCCAAGATGGTAAGTAGCTGAATATCATATTTCCATTTTTGTCCCACTCACGATCTGATATCATAAAGTATTTACTTCTATAAAGTCTTCAATATTTGGTAAAAAAAAAAATGTTATTTGTTTTTTTCTGGTTGTCTTGGTTCTTGGTAATTGAGTAGGGTCTGGTGTTGGCTTTCAGTCCTTTGGTGAAAGGACTATTCAAGGTCTAATACCAAGAGATTCATGTCTACAATTAACTGGTATCCAGTCACATTATTATTATTTTTTTTGTTTTTAGTAGATAACATATATTTAATTCATAAACCTTGATGACCTTGTAGTGCAGGTTTAGTCTTTAGCTGTGAAGTATTGGCATTTAATGATAGTCTACTCAGGCGTATGGTGCATGATCATTGGGGGCACCCAGTGCACGGTCCTGTTCCTGTACGGTAATTTCATTGTCACCAATCATTGAGTGACCAGTCCCTCGTGAACCAGATTTTTTTTGTCCTGGTTGCCAATAGATTTAGTAGATAATGTACATAAGGTAAAAATAGGGACTGGAAGCTCCAGTGATCTTGTCGGGGTCGTAGCGACATTCCACTCGTCCTCCAGTCACTCCAAATTAAGGCTATGAGCATGGGTCAACCATTCAAAGAATGAGTCAGACAACAAGCTGGTTCAAACTCAGAGCATGCTCAGAAGGCTACTGGCAAGCCACGATCTCAGCAATGTTCTGCCTTTATTTCCACATGCACAAACTTAAATACACTACGTAATGGGGAGGGGAAAGGGATTGTTCGGGGCGGGGTAAGCCATAAATGTCTAGTATCCGGCCACTCCTGATTGGTCCACGTCTCCTTAACTCAGTCTCTGGGCAGACAACAGTCAGTTGATGTTTTGGTTTCATTTCTCTGAAACAGGTGCTGGCTGATACTGGCGCCATCTTAGCATAAATTTCGATCTAAGCAACACATAGCAAGGAAAGCTTATTGTTATAAGACACAAAATGGTGGTTAGTACATAAGCAAAGCGTATAAAAGTATAAAAGTGGAAAAATATATATTCTTTCTTACCCTGACAATCTAATATTGATGAACAAGTCCTTGTTAAACCCCTTTCTGACGAGGTCAGTAATAGTACGTAGCTGCGCCCTGGGCCTTATGAACCAGTTATGTACTATTACGATCTTTAATGCGGTCCTGCGACCGAAGTCACGGTGATCACATTCACCCCCCGCTACCATGATCGCTGTGATTGGCTGTTCAATTCTGAACAGCCAATCACAGCATTTCTCATTGATTCAGGCATTCAGATTGCCTGAAAAAATGATGTGCAGCCTAGGATCAGCGCTCCTAAGAGCACCGATCCTAGGCTGTTGCCTAGTAACCTCAGCCCTGTCCCCAACCCACTTTGATCGGTGCGATCGCCGATTACATTGATCAGAGTGCTGACCGCGCGGTGACCGGGCAGTCACGGAGCGGTAACCGACTTGTGACCTGCCTGTCACCACCCCATGACCCCCTGTGATGCTGCCCAGGCCCCAGCCAACTCTGATTGGAGCGATTGATGATGACATCGATCGCTCCAATCAGAGTGCCTGACCACAGGTGACCGGGCGGTCAGGGGGCGGTGACCGGCTTGTGACCTGCCTGTCACCACCCCATGACCCCCTGTGATGTTGCCCAGGCCCCAGCCAGCTCTGATTGGAGCAATGGATGATGACAACGATCGCACCAATCAGAGTGCCTGACTGGGAGGTGACCGGGTGGTGACTGGCCTGAGACCTGCCTGTCACCACCCTATCACCCCCCTGTGACTGGCCTGCAGCTCCTCACACTTGGGGAGGATTTCTACAGAGCGGTCACACTGCTGATCTTCTCTGTGCTGAGCCTTGTGGTGCCACAGAAGCCTCTGTGACGCCACAAGATCTTCCACCTACCTGCTCCGGTCGCTGCTCCTGCTCCAGTGTCCTTGGTGTCCTGCTCCGGTGTCCTGGGTCTCCTGCTCCGGTGTCCTGTCTCCTGCTGCTGCGGTAAATTGTGGAACCTGCTCCAGAGCCTGCTGCTGATCCTGCTGCTGCTGAAAGAACAGAGAAGACTGTGGTAAATCCATCCCTGATCTCCTCTAATCCACCTTAATCCCCCTCTCCCCCTCCCCCACTCCCCACCCTCTTTTTAAAAGTATGCTCCTCCAACTGTGACCCCACAGAGCCCTACATACAGTATAATGGCCCTACACTGTTTAATGGCCTGCACTAGCCCTTCAAACAGTATAAAGGCCCCCACACAGTATGAAGGACCCCACACAAACCTTCACACTGTATAATTGCTTGCATACAGTATAATGGCCCCACATAGCCTTCTATATAGTATAATGCCCCCCCCATAATCCTAAAAATAATATAATGCTCCCCCATGGTCCTCTATACAATATAATGCACCCCATATGGTCCTCCACACAATATAATATGCCATACAGTATAATGCACCCGCATGGTCCACCACACAGTATAATGCACTCCCATGGTCTTCCATACAGTATAATGCACCCCCATGGTCCTCCATACTGTATAATGCACCCCCCATGGTCCTTCATGCAGTATAATGCACCCCATGCAGTATAATGCACCCGCATGGTCCTCCATAGCTGTATAATGCACCCCCATGGTCCTCCATGCACCCCCATGGTCCTCCATGCAACATAATGCACCCCCATGCAGCATAATGCACCCCCATTGTCCTCCATGCAGTATAATGCACCTCCATGCAGTATAGTGCTTGATGGAGGAGGAAGCGTCAGCAGACGTTTCTACCCCCATCATCCTGTGCGGGCGGCTGGCCTGGTAGTGCGGGTGCTAACGGGCGGAGGCGGGGCCCAATGCGGTGAGGGCTTCCTGCGGTTAAGGCCCGGTGTGGGGCCCCCCGACTCACAGGTCCCATAGCAGTGGCATGGCCTGCCGCCATTGGTGGTACACCACTGCATATATGCACACAAATTATATTTTATATATATATATACAGTACAGACCAAAAGTTTGGACACACCTTCTCATTTAAAGATTTTTCTGTATTTTCATGACTTTGAAAATTGTACATTCACACTGAAGGCATCAAAACTATGATTTAACACATGTGGAATTATATACTTAACAAAAAAGAGTGAAACAGCTGAAAATATGTCTTATATTCTAGGTTCTTCAAAGTAGCCACCTTTTGCTTTGATGACTGCTTTTGCACACTCTTGGCATTCTCTTGATGAGCTTCAAGAGGTAGTCACCGGAAATGGTCTTCCAACAATCTTGAAGGAGTTCCCAGAGATGCTTAGCACTTGTTGGCCCTTTTGCCTTCACTCTGCGGTCCATCTCACTCCAAACCATCTCGATTGGGTTCAGGTCTGGTGACTGTGGAGGCCAGGTCATCTGGCATAGCACCCCATCACTCTCCTTCTTGGTCAAATATCCCTTACACAGCCTGGAGGTGTGTTTGGGGTCATTGTCCTTTTGAAAAATAAATGATGGTCCAACTAAACGCAAACCGGATGGAATAGCATGCCGCTGCAAGATGCTGTGGTAGCCATGCTGGTTCAGTATGCCTTCAATTTTGAATAAATCCCCAACAGTGTCACCAGCAAAGCACCCCCACACCATCACACCTCCTCCTCCATGCTTCACGGTGGGAACCAGGCATGTAGAGTCCATCCGTTCACCTTTTCTGTGTCGCACAAAGACATGGTGGTTGGAACCAAAGATCTCAAATTTGGACTCATCAGACCAAAGCATAGATTTCCACTGGTCTAATGTCCATTCCTTGTGTTCTTTAGCCCAAACAAGTCTCTTCTGCTTGTTGCCTGTCATTAGCAGTGGTTTCCTAGCAGCTATTTTACCATGAAGGCCTGCTGCACAAAGTCTCCTCTTAACAGTTGTTGAAGAGATGTGTCTGCTGCTAGAACTCTGTGTGGCATTGACCTGGTCTCTAATCTGAGCTGCTGTTAACCTGCGATTTCTGAGGCTGGTGACTCGGATAAACTTATCCTCAGAAGCAGAGGTGACTCTTGGTCTTCCTTTCCTTCGGCGGTCCTCATGTGAGCCAGTTTCTTTGTAGCGCTTGATGGTTTTTGCAACTGCACTTGGGGACACTTTCAAAGTTTGCCCAATTTTTCGGACTGACTGGCCTTCATTTCTTAAAGTAATGATGGCCAGTCGTTTTTTTTTACTTAGCTGCTTTTTTCTTGCCATAATACAAATTCTAACAGTCTATTCAGTAGGAGTATCAGCTGTGTATCCACCTGACTTCTGCACAACACAACTGATGGTCCCAACCCCATTTATAAGGCAAGAAATCCCACTTATTAAACCTGACAGGGCACACCTGTGAAGTGAAAACCATTTCCGGTGACTACCTCTTGAAGATCATCAAGAGAATGCCAAGAGTGTGCAAAGATGTCATCAAAGCAAAAGGTGGCTACTTTGAAGAACCTAGAATATAAGACATATTTTCAGTTGTTTCACACTTTTTTGTTAAGTATATAATTCCACATGTGTTAATTCATAGTTTTGATGCCTTCAGTGTGAATCTACAATTTTCAAAGTCATGAAAATACAGAAAAATCTTTAAATGAGAAGGTGTGTCCAAACTTTTGGTCTATACTGTATATACACACTCATATGCACACACATATGCATACACATACATATGCATGCACAAATGCACACACATATATGCATACACACATATGCACACACATATGCGTACAAATATACATACACATATATGCACACACATATGCGTACACACATATGCATACACAAACATGCATACACACACACACTCCCAGGGCCCGACTACAGAGCTTTCTTGCTAATTGCAGGCCTGAAGGCAGGAGGGGGAGAGCAGAGCTGTACAGTACAGAGCAGGGGAGACAGAGAGAGCAGGGGCCATGCTGTGTTTAGCCCCTCTGCTCTTCTGGAGGCCAGAACTGGTGGGCGGAGCCTCCTATCCTGCACTTCCAAAGCAGATACTGAGGCATCGTCTCATCTGCGCGCTGGACACAGTGCAGCCAGAGTTGAAAAGGTGGGTCCTGCCCACTCCGGGCGACCAAATCCTCTGGGAACGAGCCTGGTTGTTTTCAACAGTATCTGCATCCTAAGGATGCAGATACTGTTGAAATTGTGATGGGGGATAGAGGTGTCCGATGCTGTTTCACATTGGGCCCCCCTGTCTCAAGGGCCCAATAGCAGCTGCGTGGGATGCCGCTATGAACGGTACGCCCCTGAACCTCATGGTGGGCCAAACTAATTTGTACGCTCGTCAATTTTTGGAACAAAACTCCTCTTCATCATTTTTTAACTGATCTCCTTTAGACACAATAGAAATGATGAAGTTTTGGGGCCTGGTCCTTCATATGGGGATCCTGAAGAAGCCAGAAATTCGGCAATACTGGAGTGTTCACATTTTGTATAACACTCCAGTGTTCCGCATGGTCATGACCCGGAAATGTTTTGAGGCCATCAACAAGATCTTGCATTACAACTATAATGCAAGGTGTCCTGCAAGCGATGACCCGAACTTTGATCGTCTTTTCAAAGTTCGGCCGGTCATCGAGCAATTCAACAACAAGTTTTCTGAAGTGTATGTGCCCCAAAGGGGCATCTGCATAGATGAGTCCTTGATCCATTTTAAGAGGCGGCTTGGATTCTGGCAGTACCTGCCCAGTAAGAGGGTGAGGTATGGAATCAAGCTGTATAAACTTTGTGAGTGGATCTCAGGGTACACTCACAAGTTTAGAGTTTCCGAAGGAAAGGACTCCCAGATTGAACCCCCTGAATGCCCCCCACTTCTGGGAGTGAGTGGGAAAATTGTATGGGATTTGATGCAACCACTGCTGGATAAAGGTTATCACCTCTACGTGGATAACTTTTATACCAGCATCCCACTCTTCAAGTCCCTGTCTGCACGAAGTACCGTAGCCTGCGGTACTGTCCGCAAAAATCAGATGGGCCTCCCAAAGATGCTAGTTGGGCAGCTGCTCAGAAGGGGTGAGAGCACAGCCCAATGTAGGCTGCTGGTGATCAAGTACAAGGGCAAGAGGGATGTCCTTCTCTTGACCACCATACATGGTGATGGCAGCACCCTCAGCATTGTACAAGGTTCCTCTACACAGGTCGTCAAATCAGACTGTGTAGTGGGGTACAACAAGTACATGGGGGAAGTTTATCTCTCTGATCAAGTCCTCCAGCCATACAGTGCTTTGAGAAAGGCTAAGGTATGGTACAAGAAGCTGGCCGTGCACATCGTACAGATGGCAATGCACAATGCTTTCCTTCTGTCACGATGTGCAGGCCAGACTTCTACATTGTACCTTCAGTTCCAGGAGGTAGTGATCAAGGCCCTGATATTTGGAAGTGGTGACAGAACGGGCCCCAGTACTTCCGGAACTGAAAGACCTCGAATTGTACCAGGCCAGCATTTTCCGGGGAAGGTCCCTCAAAGCGGAAAAAAAGGTAAGTCACAAAAGAGGTGCCGCAAGGACACCACTTATCAATGTGACACCTGCCCCGACAAACCTGGCCTGTGCATGAAAGAATGCTTCAGAAGGTACCATACTTCCATGCACCACTAAATTAATTTCTGACATATGACAACCCGACAAACACTACACAACTGACGTAGTGTTCGTCAGATTGTCATATGTCAGTTGTGTAGTGTTCGTCAGGTTGTCCTACACAACTGACGTATGACACTACATTATAAAATTCACAAATCAGGTATCAGTTCCAAAAAGGGGGCACTTGTTGGGCATTTCCACTGTTTAGGCACATCACGGGCTCTGAAAATGTGACATGACGCCCGCAGACCATTCCATCAAAGTTTGCATTCTAAAGCGTCACTCCATCCCTTCCGAGCCCTGACATGCACCCAAACAATAGTTTTCTCCAACACATGGGGTATCAGTGTACTCAGGAGAAATTGGACAACAGATTTTGAGGCCCACTTGCTCCTGTTACCCTTGTGAAAATATTTTTTTTAACATTTTTGTGGAAAAAATGTGTTTTCTTTTATTTTCACAAGTCAACATTATAATTTTCTGTGAAGCACCTAGGGATTCAAGGTGCTCACAACACATTAAGATAAATTCAATGGGGGTCTAGTTTCCAAAACGGGGGCACTTGTTGGGCATTTCCACTGTTTAGGCACATCAGGGGCTCTGAAAATGTGACATGATGTCCACAGACCATGCCATAAAAGTCTGCATTCCAAATCGTCACTCCTTCCCTTCCAAGCATTGCCGTGTGCCCAAACAATGGCTTTTCCCCACATACAGGGTATCAGAGTACTCAGGAGAAATTGCAAAACAACTTTTGGGGTCCAATTTTTCCTGTTACCCTCATGAAAATAAAAACCTTGCAGCCAAAAGTTAATTTTTGTGGAAATTTTTTTTCACAGCTCTACGTTATAAACTGTTGTGAAACACTTGGGGGTTCAAAGTGCTCACCACACATCTAAATGAGTTTCTTAAGGGGTCTAGTTTCCAAAATTGGGTCACTTGTGGGGGGTTTACACTGTTTAGGCACATCAGAGGCTCTCCAAACGCGACATGGTGTCCGCTGTCAATTTCAGCGAGTTTTGCGTTGAAAACGTCAAAGGGTTCTCCTTCCCTTCCAAATACTGCCATGCGCCCAAACAATGGCTTTTACCCCACATATTGGGTATCAGCATACTCATGAGAAATTGCACAAACATTTTTGGGGTCCAATTTCTCCTGTTACCCTTGTAAAAATAAAAAAAATTGCAGCTAATAGATCGTTTTTGTGGAAAAAAATGATTTTTTTTTCACAGCTCTACATTATAAACTTTTGCAAAACACTTGGGGATTTAAAGTGCTTACCACACATCTAAATAAGCTCCTTAAGGGGTCTAGTTTCCAAAATGGGGTCACTTGTGGGGGTTTCCACTGTTTAGGCACATCAGGGGCTCTCCAAATGCGACATGGTGACCGCTGTCAATACCAGCGAGTTTTGCGTTGAAAACGTCAAAGGGTGCTCCTTCCCTTTCGGGCCCTGCCGCGCACCCAAACAATGGCTTTTACCCCACATATGGGGTACCAGCATACTCAGGAGAAATTGCACAACAACTTTTGGGGTCCAATTTCTCCTGTTACCCTTGTGAAAATAAAAAAATTGGGGTCAAAATTTAAATTTTAGAGAAAAAAAGTTAAATGTTCATTTTTTACTTTCACGTTCAATTAACTGTTGCGAAGCACGTGAAGGGTTAATGAAGATCTTGAATGTGGTTTTGAGCACCTTGAGGGGTGCAGTTTTTAAAATGATGTCACTTTGGGGTACTTTCTGTCATAAAGGCCCCTCAAAGTGACTTCAAATGTGATGTGGACCCTAAAAAAATGGTTTTGTAAATGTTGCAAAAATGAGAAATTGCTGGTCAACTTTTAACCCTTATAATTTCCTAACCAAAAAATTTTGGCTCCAAAATTGTGTTTATGTAAAGTAGACATGTGGGAAATGTTTGACATACAGTGGTGGCCAAAAGTATTGGCACCCCTGCAATTCTGTCAGATAATACTCAGTTTCTTCCTGAAAATGATTGCAATGACAAATTCTTTGGTATTATTATCTTCATTTAATTTGTCTTCAATGAAAAAACACAAAAAGAATTGTCCTAAAGCCAAATTGGATACAATTCTACATCAAACCTAAAAAAGGGGGTGGACAAAAGTATTGGCACTGTTTGAAAAATCATGTGATGCTTCTCTAATTCGTGTAATTAACAGCACCTGTAACTTACCTGTGGCACCTAACAGGTGTTGGTAATAACTAAATCACACTTGCAGCCAGTTAACATGGATTAAAGTTGACTCAACCTCTGTCCTGTGTCCTTGTGTGTACCACATTGAGCATGGAGAAAAGAAAGAAGACCAAAGAACTGTCTGAGAACTTGAGAAACCAAATTGTGAGGAAGCATGAGCAATCTCAAGGCTACAAGTCCATCTCCAAAGACCTGAATGTTCCTGTGTCTTCCGTGCGCAGTGTCATCAAGAAGTTTAAAGCCCATGGCACTGTGGCTAACCTCCCTAGATGTGGACGGAAAAGAAAAATTGACAAGAGATTTCAACGCATGATTGTGCGGATGGTGGATAAAGAACCTCGACTAACATCCAAACAAGTTCAAGCTGCCCTGCAGTCCGAGGGTACAACAGTGTCAACCCGTACTATCCGTCGATGTCTGAATGAAAAGGGACTGTATGGTAGGATATCCAGGAAGACCCCACTTCTTACCCCGAGACATAAAAAAGCCAGGCTGGAGTTTGCCAAAACTTACCTGAGAAAGCCTAAAACATTTTGGAACAATGTTCTCTGGTCAGATGAGACAAAAGTAGAGCTTTTTGGGAAAAAGCATCAACATAGAGTGTAGAGGAAAAAAAAAGAGGCATTCAAAGAAAAGAACTGGACTGCTTGACCGTGTGCATGGCATTATGAAGTCTGAAGACTACCAACAAATTTTGCAGCATAATGTAGGGCCCAGTGTGAGAAAGCTGGGTCTCCCTCAGAGGTCATGGGTCTTCCAGCCGGACAATGACCCAAAACACACTTCCAAAAGCACTATAAAATGGTTTGAGAGAAAGCACTGGAGACTTCTAAGGTGGCCAGCAATGAGTCCAGACCTGAATCCCATAGAACACCTGTAGAGGGATCTCAAAATGGCAGTTTGGAGAAGGCACCCTTCAAATATCAGGGACCTGGAGCAGTTTGCCAAAGAAGAATGGTCTACAACTCCAGCAGAGCATTGTAAGAAACTCATTGATGGTTACCGGAAGCGGTTGTTCACAGTTATTTTGGCTAAAGGTTGCGCAACCAAGTATTAGACTGAGGGTGCCAATACTTTTGTCTGGCCCATTTTTGCAGTTTTGTGTGAAATGATCAATGATTTGATTTTTGCTTCTTTCTCTTTTGTGTTTTTTCCTTGCAAGCAAATTAAATGAAGATAATACCAAAGAATTTGTGATTGCAATCATTTTCAGGAAGAAACTGAGTATTATCTGACAGAATTGCAGGGGTGCCAATACTTTTGGCCACCACTGTATGTCTCTGATTAAGGGCAAGAAAATTCAAATTGTAAAATTTTCTAAATTTTTGCCAAATTTTCATTTTTTTTTACAAATAAACGCAAGTGATATCGAAGAAATTTTATCACTATCATGAAGTACAATATGTCTTGGAAAAACAATCTCAGAATCAGGGGGATCCGTTGAAGCATTCCAGAGTAATTACCTCATAAAGTGACAGTGGACAGAATTGTAAAAATTGGCCTGGTCATTAACGTGCAAACCACCTTCGGGGGTAAAGGGGTTAAAAATCATACGGTGCATGATATTTGGTGACTAGAGTTGAGAGAATCGACCTGAAGCAAGTTGAATTTTTGTAAAACTTTTGTAAATTCACTGGACCCAGAAAACTCTAACAATTTGCAATTTGATTAGCGTCAATAGCTAAAAAAATGCCCACTGCCATTTTACACAAAGCAGATGATTGCATTGGTCTGGGAGGGCTCATATAGCCTAAGTTGCAGTTGCGCAGGCTTCCCCATAATGCATTGCAGCTATCACATTACATAGTATAGCACAGCCAATCATGAAGGACTATTGTAGCCCCTATGAAAGCCAAGGCTGAGAAAGACTGCAACTTTTGGCATTTTTACGCCACTTGATCAGACCTGGGGAGCAGACCAGGGTGGGACGAGACATGGCAACATCTGCCCTATATATTCATCAAAATTACAATTCCCCAGAAATGTTACTCCAGTCTTTGACTGGCAAGGGGCACAGCCATTGTTGAGATGCGCCAAATTCATTAAGTGACATGCGCCTCTCATTTAACTTGGCGCATTTTATTTCTAAGACTAGTTGCAAAACGCCAGTCTTAAAATAATGGGGGCCTTGTTTATTATCCTCTGGGGTCAGGAGAGATCTCAAAGCATAAGAAGGCACATTTGATTTGCTGTGAATAAAGTCAATGCAAATCGAATTTACTGGTCAAATTTGAACAGTCGCTTATCACTGGATATAACATTAAACCCATGTGATACAATCAGCTCACAAATCTTTGACATGAAGCTAAAACTTAATTAAAAAACAATCTAGCTGCAGTATTTTCAATGTTTTGAACATCTCCCCCATCTGCAAAACCAATGTAGAAATTAATTTATCTTTAGAATAGGATACCAGTGATGAATATTCTGTAATTATATAAATAATGATGAGATGATTCCACTGAAAAAAAAAATTACTGTTTTTTATTTTCAAATATTCTCAATATGTAGATCATCAATTTAATACATTTTAATGATCTACTCATGTCCAAATCATGTTCTAACAAATTCTGTCATTTATTAAAAGTTACATTTTGCAAACTTTTCAGTTCACTTTTTTTTTTTTTAATTAAGCAGAAGGAATTTTAATGAAGTACTTTTAGCTAACGTTTAGCTTTTTCACTAGAAGAAAGAAATGACATTTCTATGGAAAATCTTATTTTCTGTACGGTGAGATGGGAATAACACAATGATTTACGAACACAAGCGGAGAGTAAATTATGGTGTAATCACATCTCCCTTGGGCCAAGCAAAATCATGGAGAAAAAAATGCAACAAGTTTTGTTCTCCCAACAGCAAAAGTTGATAGAAAAATATGGTGTTATTTGAGTACGAGAATAAGTAATTGTGTGTTGTGTTTTCCCACGAGAAATGATAAACTTTTAAAATAATTTTTCTGATATCTGTCTCAGTCTGGAATACAAAGTGAAACAGTAAAATTATTCCACTCTGACAAAGGACAAGTCATTTTTCATACCTGTAGACCAGACGTTACCCAGTTGGCACTAAATGTGCTAAGATAGGTCAGCAGTGCACTTTACAACAGACGGGGCAGGAGTTCGACTGCAAGACCCATTCACGTCAAATTCTGCACCAGTCAAAATACTTGAGGATCCTGAATTTTAAAACTATTCACAAGAGTTCTCATTTTTGCAAAAAGTTTACTTTTCCTTACTGCATCTGTAAGGGTAATGGACAGTTCTTCGGCGTTCCTACCTCTGAAGAGTACAATCGCGCCATATGTACAGTGTCATGCGGTTTTACATGTAATGGGAGTAGTATGTGCGTCTTTTACATTGTATGATGGTAATGTACAGCGTATAAGAATGTAAAGTGTTAATATATAATGTGAGCATTGCATAGTGCAGGGTAAGCACAGGATTAGACTTGGGATTGTTTATGTAGTTAAGTGGCTTATCAACAGTATATGACATAAGATAAGGACAATAGGTTTAGTCTATAGGACAGGATATAGTTAATGGATAGAACTAGCCCTGTGGATGGAGACTAGTGTTAGTGAAAAGTGGGCACTTCCTGAAAGTGGGAAGTACCGTGACAAGGTCACGTTCAGGGGCAGTGGGCTGCTAGGGCCAGCATGTACCGGTTGTTCAAAGCAGTGGGAAGCCCTATTGGAATCCCGAGTGGTCGCCTCTGTCGCATCTGAGGCCCAAGGTCTGGCATAGGGGCTACCGGGCACATCGTGTCCTCTGGCGTACAGTGGAAGAAGGACAGGGACCCGTGTCCACAGAAGGTGGTGGATCCCAGGTGGACAGGAAATTCCTGAGGCTGACAGAGTCAGTGGGCTTAGGAATAGTCCAGGACAAAGTGGGAGGCCCCGCTGTACAACTGAGCAACAAGACAAGTACATTAGAGTCTCTAGTTTGAGAAATCGACGCCTCACAGCTCCTCAACTGGCATCTTCAATAAATAGTACACGCAAAACTCCACTGTCAACGTCTACAGTGAAGAGGCGACTCCGGGATGCTGGCCTTCAGGGCAAAGTGGCAAAGAAAAAGCCATATCTGAGACTGGCTAATAAAAGGAAAAGATTAATATGGGCAAAAGAACAAACATTGGACAGAGGAAGATTGGAAAAGTTTTATGGACAGACGAATCAAAGTTTGAGGTGTTTGGATCACACAGAAGAACATTTGTGAGACGCAGAACAACTGAAAAGATGCTGGAAGAGTGCCTGACGCCATCTGTCAAGCATGGTGGAGGTAATGTGATGGTCTGGGGTTGCTTTGGAGCTGGTAAAGTGGGAGATTTGTAGAAGGTAAATGGGATTTTGAATAAGGAAGGCTATCACTCCATTTTGCAACGCCATGCCATACCCTGTGGACAGCACTTGATTGGAGCCAATTTCATCCTACAACAGGACAATGACCCAAAGTACACCTCCAAATTATGCATGAACTATTTAGGGAAGAAGCAGGCAGCTGGTATTCTATCTGTAATGGAGTGGCCAGCGCAGTCACCAGATCTCAACCCCATTGAGCTGTTGTGGGAGCAGCTTGACCGTATGGTACGCAAAAAGTGTCCATCAAGCCAATCCAACTTGTGGGAGGGGCTTCAGGAAGCATGGGGGGGAATTTCTCAAGATTACCTCAGCAAATTAACATCTAGAATGCCAAAGGTCTGCAATGCTGGAATTGCTGCAAAGGGAGCATTCTTTGACGAAAGCAAAGTTTGAAGGAGAAAATTATTATTTCTAATAAAAATCATTATTTCTAACCTTGTCAATGTCTGGACTATGTTTTCTAATCATTTTGCAACTCATTTGATAAATAAAAGTATGAGTTTTCATGGAAAACACAAAATTGTCTGGGTGACCCCAAACTTTTGAACGGTAGTGTACAGTAGGTAGGTGATGATAAGGGACAGCATTTGAGAGTTTCTATGAGACATTTTTTATGATTGATGAGGCTGAATATTTTCGAAATCTGTCACAAAAAAATAACACGTGGAGAATTTATAAGAGATTTTTATGTCATCGATATTTCCATTTTCTCCTTCCTCTCCTTTGCAGGAAGTCTTTCTAATTTTTTAATGTTGGTGACATTTAGATTTTCTGTCAAATAGAAATGAACAATTTCCCCTGCATTTGTCATTATATGGAATTGCACAAATGCCTGGTTTGATATTTTCATTTAATTTTGTTCATTAAGACTTATGAGGACAGACATAAATATCTACACCTTTTAAACCCAACATTAATCCATGCATGAAGCTCTGCAGTTATATATATGAAATAATATATGATAGGTTGTGTGACTGTCTGCTACTGGCAACTGCTCACCTAGCAAGAGAAACAATTACATATCAGCCAAGTGTCACAAATTTAGGACTGGAACTCCACAGGATGTGCCTTATGTAAATATAGAGAAAAGTTTCTGATGCTCTGGAGGTGTTCCTGGATGAAAAAGAGACAACCCAAAATTCAAGATTGGGTTCACTCTTATGTCCCATCACCTGATGATGCCAATGATTTGGTGAAACATGTTGAGGGCACATGCTGTTTATTTGAATTTTATACATCCAATTTTTGCCTCATCATTAAATATTGATGGTATCCTGGGGTGCTGTGAAGATCTGAGATTGTGGGTTGTAATAATCATATAGGCAGGTTAATGAAGAAACTAGTTTTTATTCCTTACATTCATGGTTTTACAACAACTTTAGGTAGATGGCAAAAATACATTGCCCCTAGTCCTCAAGATCCCCTTCCCGGGGCCAGTTGTCCCACTTCTCCTGTACCAGGCAATACTCACTGTCTTCCAACGTTTGGTTTGCCCACAGATTTTTTATCTCCCGCCAGTATAGTCTGTAGCCACAGTCTATGCTCCTCCAGACGACAGATAACATGACCGAAGCCTATGTATCCAGCAGAAACAGTCCTTAAAAAAGTTCGTCAAATCCAGACGACAGATCCCACAACTGTAGCACGTGTGTCCAGCCCAGCCGGCAACCAATCTCCAGACTCCGTAGGCCATCCATCTATGGGCTGCAGGACCTCAGCAATTAATCCTAGCCCCTTGACGTCACTCCACCAACTCTCACTAAAGCACTTGGCTTAATTGACCTCCCTCTCCTGGGATTAGTCCCCTGGATGGGCAGAAGTGTTCACATTCTCCTCCTTAAACATTTGCTTTTATCTTAAAGTATGAACAAAATTCCAGAAGCCCATCACCTGGGACTGCATGTGAGACCCCCTGTGATGATGGCTCCATTGGGTCTACTATCCCCATCCACACAATGGGACTAGTGGCTGGGAGAACAATGGCTTGATTGGTTTCATTGATTACCAATCTTGGATCTGGCCTTATGTATGCATAAGATCCAGCCTGCATGTCTTCCTCTGCTTACTGTCACTGAATGGAAACATTGATTGAGAATTCAAATAAATTCTCTCGTCTCTAATGCTTAGTTGTGCTCAAAGTTTTCTATAGAAGCACTTTATAGGTGGCACTAATGAGTTTTCTTTCCTTCTGGGAGAGAGTTCATTTGTACGTAAGACCTGAATACAAATGGAAGACCCGCAAAGTAGGTCTTAAGACATCCGACCCCTCATCTAGTTTGATATATAGTTTATGTGTTCAACCTTTGTGCATTTTTTATCTATTTCCTGTAGACACAATGCAAAATCTGTGAAAACAAAAAAAATCGGCATCAACCATTTGGTTTCCAAAGAGCAGATAACAGATTTATATCCTAATCAGTGATATGACACAATGCTGTTCCAGCAATATGGAGCCCATGATATTATAACAAGCAGACATTATATTTATTGATTAAAGAAACATGACAGCCGACCAGCTACACCATGAGCCTTCCAGACTAGAGCATGAGCAGCTGGCACAAGTCGGCTCGTATTGCAAAAGTAAAATGGGCAGCGCCGGTAAAGGTCCGTTCCAAAGTGACTTTCTCTACGGTTAGAAATGGCAACGTGGGTTCAGTCCAATGTCCCAAGCACACGAGGGGACCCAAAAAAAATCATAAAAATCCTCCTCCCATCTCTTGTCCCTACTGTTGGTTATATGGAAATCAAATACATTTAATTAACTGTCTGACCAAAGCAGCTGTTACCTCGTATAAAACCCTGAGTCTTGCTGCCTGGCTTTCTGTACCGCGTATCTGATTGTGCCAGTGGCATAAGACTGACGACGTATTTATGCAAAATGGCTCAGCGTGAAGCCTCGTACAATAGGCACAACTCGAAATTTTCTTTAAATTCTTTATGTGACAAGTGAGAAATGTTGTTACAGATTACCGGCATGTCCCACAATCAAATCTGGGGAAAATTGATACATTGTAATTCTAGAACCCTAGTGAGGGCCACTGCCCTACCCCTGCAAGGCTATGCCCTCCCCATTGGGGATCATAATTAAAAGAAACTTACTGGTAGTTTTTTTTTTCCTTTTTTTGGAGTGTGGGAAGAGACCTCAATAAGGGTTCATGTACATTGCCGTTTAAATCGGATGAGTGCTATCTGTGGTTTTGATGTATAGCTCTCATATCCATATTATTCTATGGGGCCGTGCACATGTCCAAAATCTCAGCATGCACGATTTACCTCTAAAAATTAGATGGCACTTGCACATTCAAGTTTATGGGAAAGTGAAAAAAATCGGACCGTACTCGAATCACATCCGAGTGTGATTCGATTTTCATGGACTGCCATAATGGAGAAGGTGGAGAAACTTTTTTTTCTCTCCAACTCGGAGAAAATTCGATCCCACTCTGATCACCCACTGATCCCAGTTTGATCACACTCTGATCAAACTCTGATCAGAGTCTGCTTAGCAAAATCGGACCATTTTTATCGGAAGGAGTGAAAACATTCGTGTGATCCTCTCCTATCTTGAAGAAACCCAGGAGAACACCGGAAAAACATAAAAACTCCAGGTTGATATTGGCCATAGTTGGATTCGAATTTAGGACCCCAGCAGCAGATGAAAATTTTGATAAAATGTGATAATGTCAATGTATAAGACATTTAGGTTTGTGATGTATTATTTTATTTACCGTAATTAAAATTAATTTAATTCAATAAACATTTTCTTTCAGTTTTTTTGCTAATGAATTTGAATAAAACACGTCAAAAATGCCTTAAAGAAATTGTCCACTACTTGGACAACCCCTTCTCATACCCCACACATGGCCCTGATAAAATAAAAAAGCTTCACCTCCCGTGCGGACGCCTTTCCTGTGTTGTTGGCACTCGCTCTCCCCGGAGCTCCCGTGCTGTTGCGACACGTGACTCAGGCGCCCAATCAGCGCTGGCGTCACTATCCCACCCTCCTGTCGAATTGAACGTGAAGAGGAAGTCAGAGATCAGCTGCAGCCCAGACTTCCTCTTCATGTCCGATTCAACAGGAGGCGGGGACAGTGACACCAGTGCTGATTGGGCGCCGGGGTCACGTGTCACAACAGCACGAGAGCTCCGGGACCGTGAGTGCCGACAGCGCTGGAACGGAGCCGGCACAGGAGGTGAATATAGGCTTCATTATTTTATCGGGGCCGAACATTTATATCAAGAAGGGGTTGCCCTAGTAGTGAAAAACTCTTTTAATATCACCAAAAAAAAACCATCATGTTTTAATGGTCCACTAGCAATAAATACGAATTGTATTGAAAAATGAGTGCAAATTGTCCTTTTGCTGGGTTCCTCAGTAGTCAGATATAATCTGTAACGTAACCTGACACTAAGGCTCCGATTAATTAAGACTGATGTTTTGTAGGCCACCTGACAGCACTGGAGTAAGATGCACCTCTTGATGAATTTTGGACTATATTGCAGATGCCGAATGTCGCCACCATAAATGTTGCTCCAGCTAGAAGATGGTGTACAGTTCTGCCATAATTTATGCCATTTTTTAGCATAAATTGTGATGAATTTATCAGGTCAGCATTACTAAGCCCCATCCTACACCAGCTCTACCCATAGAAAACATAGGACCTATAGTTCAGAAAATGTCAGCAGGTCTCTGGGCTGTCATAATTGAAAGTGAAATATTTGGCTGTAACAGGAGGCAGTTTGTTCTCAGAAGGGCTGGAGATAACGAGGGTCTGCAGGAACAGTGAAGCATGGTGGAGACTCCAGCAAGATTTGGGGCTGCAATTCAGCAAATGGAGTTGGGGATTTGGTTAGGATTAATGGTGTCCTCTGCTGACAAATACAAGGAGATACTTATCCATCATGTGAGATCATCATCAGTGAGGTGTTGTTTGGCTCCAAATTTATTCTGCAGGAGGACAATGACTCCAAACATCCAGCCAATGTGACTAAGAACTATCTTCAGTATAAAGAAGGACAAGAAGTCCTGAAGTTGATGATCTGGCCCCACAGAGCCCTGATCTCATATCATCCACTCTTTCTGAGATCATATGAAGAGACAGAAGGATTTGCACAAACGACATCCACAGAAGATCAGAGGTCAGTTCTCCAAATGTTTGAAACAACCTCCTGCTGAGTTCCTTCAAAATATGTGTACAAGCGACAAGTACCGAGAAGAATTGATGAAGGTAAAGGGCAGTACCTAAATATTAATGGGATTTAGATTTCTCTTTTGTTCATTCACGTTGCATTTTTTTAACTGACAAAGGTAAATTATTAACATTTCTATTTTTGAAAGCTTCTTACTTTGCAACAGTTTTTCCACTCCGGTATAAAACTTTTGCACAATACTGTATGATAAGGTCACTTTGACATTAATAAAGCTGTGTTTGCATTAAGGAGCTTAAAAAGGTGTTGGATGCAATCCTAGGAGACTTCGGACTATTATACAATTTTTTTCAAAGCAATAGAAGTACCTGCAAACTTAATTTTTTTGGAAAAATTTGACGAAGCTGGCAAGTTCGAATTTCAAAAAATTTGGTCACCTCTAGTATATTCAGATATATAGTATCCATATACATTTTTTAAAAATTTTGGGAAAAAATAGAATGCACACACAACACTGTATATAAATTCTTGAAGCCTTATACAGATTTTCACACAGAATGGTCAATGCATTATTCCATGTATGAGAATGAGTCCATGCAATAGGAAGAGATTAAAATGAAGATTTCTTTTTTCTTTTTTTCTCTGTAATTGCAGATCGGGTTTGTGGCTTTACTGTACATTTACCAGTCAAACATGTAAATTTGCTCTTTCATTTCAATTCTGCTAGAGGTTCTGTTAGCTAAACTGTTATTACACTGCTAATAATTCTATTACAGAACGCCACAGGAATTTATCTTGTCACCAAGGTGTAGGTAGGAATAAGGTTTCTCATATAACTAATATCCGTCTTATTTTATAATGGATTTAATGCATGAAATATGCAATGACAGAGTCTAATCTATATGATGGCAGAAAAATGGAAATGACTGAACATGGCATCAGGACCATTATGCGACTTTATGTTTTATTTTCTCATCGTATATATAATCTTTTTTTTTTTACAGGTAAACTTAACAAAAATGTCCCACTTCAAACACAAAATTGAAAAAAAAGACAAAATTTAAAAATGAATAAATAAATAAATAAAATAATATAAAAAAAAATGCAAAATAAAAAAAACAAACAATAGAAAGCATAATAAAAAATAATATATATATAAAATATATATATATATATATATATATATATAATAAAAATATCAATAAAATAAATGTTCGTTTGTTCAAAATCTTAAATCTCCGAAAGTCCTTCACCGATTGCTTTGAAATTTTGACACAACATTGTATTCGAATACACGCATGTTTTTATATGCCTACTATGTTTTTAAATACCAGCTGTTGGACATAAAAGCAACAACGAGAGGGGGGTGTTACGAGCTCAGTCCCAGGCTGACTCTCCCGGGCCGCCCGGCATTCTCCCACTCTTAGTGACATCTCATTCATAAACCCTTCTCCCTCTCCTTTATTCGCCCCAGCCGCTGCCTGTGCTCTGCTTATTTCATGTCCCCTGTGGGGGCTGGGGGTAAGGGGAATGTTCCGAGGCCGAAAGACGCTGCTGCTCATCACCACCACCGCCTGAGAGGTGGCCGCCTCTGCTCTCCGGTATCGCTGCTGCAGCTTCTTCTTCTCCAGTAGGTGAGTCTTATTTCTGACTGCACAACAACAAGTGGGGGAGGGAAGGAGGAGAGAGGGAGGCTGCATGGAGAGGCGCAGGCCGCGGCCTCCGCTCTGGGCGCTAAGCTGGGCAAGAGCCTCGCAGCAGTGTGTGGATAGCGAGCTAGTTAAAATCCCACTGCACCACCGGTGGGAGCGGCACTGTGATCTGCCCGGTGCCAGCCCGTTACACGTCAAGGGGATCACCACCTCCTCCGCTGCCACCTGCCTTCATCTCTGCGCCTCTGCTGTCACATTCCCTCTGTGCTAGGCAATTGCATGACTAGCAATCCCTGACATGACCGGCTCCATTGTGACACCTGACAGCAAGTACCGACCTCTTTAGTGACCTGTGCAGAATACAGGCCTGCAGGGGTCACAGGGTATAGGTTGTCACCATGCCTGTGAAGATGTCCTCATTCCTCGTATTTCTATGATTCCAACGGATATGACATTTCAATTTAGGAGATTGCAATTCCCAATTCGATTGGCGTTTACAATCACCATCAACAGCAATGCGTGGCCGGGTACTGCTAGTATAAAATAAAATATAAAAAAATAAAAAGCAAAATAATAAATACATAGATTTCAAGCCATTAAAGATGAACAAATTGATTTGATAGGGCAGCACGGTGGCTCAGTGGTCAGCACTGCAGCCTTGCAGGGCTGGGGTCCTGGGTTCAAATCCCACCAAGGACAACATCTGCAAGCAGTTTGTATGTTCTCCCCGTGTTTGCGTGGGTTTCCTCCGGTTTTTTTGCACTCCAAGTCAATAACACTTCTGTGAAATCTACCTGTCCGGTTATGAAGCAACACTGATTGTGAATCAATTTCTTCTGCTGTTGTGCAAATGGGACAGACAACTGGTAGAAATGATCGGCAATTAGCAAGATACCCCCTATAAAGGAGCGGTTCTGCAGGTGGTGACCACAGGCCATTTCTCTGTTCTCATCCTTTTTGGCTGTTGGTTTGGTCACTTTTTCATTTTGCCATTGCTCTTACCCCTAGAAGTACAGTAGCATGAGGCGGTGTCTATAGTACAACTCACAAAAGTTGCTCAGGAAGTGCAGTTCATCCAGGATGGCACATCAGTGTGAGCTGTGGCAAGAAGGGTAGCTGTGTCTGTCAGCACAGTGTCCAGAGCATGGAGCAGATACCAGGTGCTGGTGCGGTTGGCCGTGGGTTCCTCCTAATGCAGGACAATGCCAGACCTCATGTGGCTGGAGTGTGTCAGCAGTTCCTGCATGATGAAGGCATTGAAGCTATGGACTGACCCGCCCGTTCCCCAGACCTGAATCCGATTGAGCCCATAATGGCGACGTTTCATTTTAGAGATGTGAAGAGGCTTGAAGAAGTATCACGCCTCTGAACCGAAACAATGCCATTATGGGCTAAATAAACCACTGTTTTTGCCACTGTGCTGCCTCCAATTGTGGCTATTTAGATAGATGATAGATAGAAGATAGATAGATAGATAGATAGATACTAGATAGATAGATAATAGATAGATGATTGATAGATAAATAGATGATAGATAGATGATAGATAGATAGATAATAGATAGATGATTGATAGATAGATGATAGATAATAGATAGATAGATGGATAGATATTAGGTAGATTAAATATACAATCGTTTCACCTTCTGTCCACACATTGTAACATCCTAACGAGCTGCATCACATGCAAAACTTCAGCTCTGCTACATTTCTATATGGTTTCTGTTATTTAGTTGCTTTTCCATATTAATTCTGTCACCCCCTTAAGCATCCTGTTTCATGTTTATTGTTATCTTTCTCCAGCACTTCAGAAATTAATAATTTAATGTTCTAATATCAGCTGTCATTTTAGCTCCGATCAGATTAATAATTCATCAGAATGTTATCAAGCAAATGGGGTTTGCAATTTTTTTTTCTGCATCTAAAGTCTCAACTGTGTCATTCTGATGCTCGGAAAAAAAATCTCTTTTTATTACTTAACTTTAAAGGCGTCTTAATTGCAGATTGTTCATTTTCAGCATCATAAAATGAATCTATTTTTATAGGGACTTCTAACAAGTGACCTGCGAAGTCTCCGGCGCTGATGTGTAGTACTTACTAAGTAATGAATATGATGGGCTGATACTTTATAAATTGACGGGAAGTTAATTACTTCTGTTTAGTACTTTCTGCGCATCAACTTGTGAGTGCAAAGTAAATGTGGCTTAAAGGAACAGCAAACTTGATGTATGTTTGCTGCACTATTTACACCCAACCCTTGTGATTGCAAAGGAATAACATTCACATCTCCAGTCTTCACTTTCCAGAATGCAACATTTCAAAATTAGAACATCCCCGAGGACCCCTGGCTAGAAGGGATCAATAACCCCCTAGTCTCATTCAGTGCCATCTTAAGATGGGTTTGTCCTTTTTGCAATACACCATTAAAATTGATGACTCTTCCCCAATAACCTATAGCGCACTGATAAGGTGTGAAAGCCACTTTTCCTTTTGACAATTGCATATCGTTAGTAACTTCAGATTTTTGCATATTTATAATTTGTTCTAGGTTGTAAAATGTTATTATCAGTGTGTCTCATTATTTGGGTATAATTGATGCTTCCCCCTTTAAGTCCCAGTAGTCTCCTATTATATGGGTGGCATCTTTGGAGGCTACTGGCAGAGACAAGCAAAGCTCCTGAAGTTTATTTCCTGCAGAATTGCTCTATTCAGCAGGTAGATTAGATTCCATCTGAATAAAAAATAAATTAAATGTGCCCCAACAAAGCCATTTTTCTCTCCAGACCCCAAAACATAATAAACTGAGTAAACGAAAGAGATTAAAAGAAGAAAAAAAAATAATAATCACCTGTCCTTGTCACCCACCTGATAACTTACGTAGCAGCACCCCCAGTCTTTGCATGGGTCTTCATTTGTTTAGGCATTGTGGTTTATGCAGTCATATGGGGGTGACAAATGTCATTGACATCAATATCATGCATGTCCCCCATGTGACCATGTGGACTTCACCAAGGGAACAACCAAAAACCCATTAGGAGGATTGGGGAACTGAGTCAGAGGCAGCGTAAGGAGTCATGTGAGGGTTTAGGAGAGGTGAGTATAACATTTTTTTTTTTATTACTTTAACCCCTTCCTGGCCTTCTAAACCATCCAACAAAATGGCAGTGGAAGGATGAAGACATATAAAATAGTCAGCAAAAACATTAACAGAGGCAAAACAACTGACGCTTGTGATAATCCATCTGCTTGTTTCTCAGTTCCCCACTCTGCTCCAGCTCAGCTCACAATCTGCTTTGGACACAATTTGTCTCACAGTCACCTCTCCATGGCAGCAACATCCTGCAGCAGCTCATCTGGTCCCACCATCAGTCCCCTAGCCATCTCTTACATACCACTCCTTTTCATACTCAGGAATCAGTTTCCAGATTCCTTTGGTGCACCTATCTTCTCTCTCTTTACAGGCAAATTCATTCTTCACAAAGAATAAAAATCCTCACTGCTCTCCTCTGCTGTGGCAGTCCTTACCCTTCAAATTGGATTTCTCTCTCATGAGGATGAGACGGTCTCCATCTTGAGCAAAGCCCACATGACTTCATCTCATGCCAGAGTTGCATTGCTCCTCTGTGGACCTAAACCCCAGGGTGGTCTACCTTATTTTTCAGTGCTTATTCACCCCTACTGCTAGCTAGCTATAGTGCTGGCATTGTTTCAGCACAACCTCCTCCCGTGCCTGTCTGCACCATCTATAAGTCTGACTCCTATGCTCTCTAAGACACTACAGGGGGACATAAGGATGCCTCTTATATCAGATAAGCAATTATCAGATAATACAATTCTAATCTATATAAGATAATCAGTCGGGATCAGGTCAGGGCACCCCCTGGAATATGTGTTCAGTGTGACTGGACTCGGTGAATAAATATCTTGCATCCTGTTTACCAAGATTGTATATTTCTATTTCCAAAAGCAAAGGATTCATACAGTAAACTCCAAACATGGCCGGGTGCCATTGACTAGTGACATCTTCCAATGTAACACATCATATCACAGGCTTCTAACTGGTTTCAGTAAAATCCTGATACAACATATTAGCATTTGACATAACACATCATATATCTGTGACACTAATGAAAGTCACATATGCTCTGGTTGCTACACACAATGCAGAAATTTACTGTCCTTTCACTGTAGACCTGCCAGACTATGCACATCATCTACATCCTGAGAAACAGAAGTAAATGTTGGACTTCTTCTGGAGCTTTCTTGTCAGTTGTTCCACAGGGATCTAGTGTGACTAAAAACACCACCACAGCTGTTTTAGTGATTTGCTGGTGCTACTAGCAAAAGGTTCCTGACCCTAGTGTTATACTCACCAGCCGCCATCTTCAGCTGTTTCCGGCGCTTCTCCGGTCCTGTGCCGCCATCTTGTGACCGCAACTTTTGACTGACCAAAAGTCAAAGGTAATGGTCAGAAGTTCTCAGTGTAAGTCTATGAGACCATTGTTCTGGCCTCGTTTTGGCTCTCATAGACCTACATTGAGATGTGACTTTCGGATCGGCCAGCAAACACTGGAGCGATCCAACAGGTCACAACCTACAAGAGACCATTCTGAGAGGCACCGGGAACAGCTGAAGATGGTGAGTGGAAAGTATAAGAGTCAGTGCAGGGAACTTAAAATGGTAGCACCACTCCAGCGCTGCAATAAAAAAAAATGCTGGAGTGGTGCTTTAAAGCAGCACTCCAGTGTTACAGATTATGAGACAACTCCTGGACATATTATACTGGTGTATGTACTAAATGCATTATTAATGGGTTGTGAGGGTTAAGGACAGTAACACCACAATTTTCTACATGTTTTGCGTAAAATGATAGGTGCAATTTAAATGTAACATTTCATAAAGGAAAATTCTGGTTAGATAAATGCCATGGTATTACTAATCCTCATGGGCTGTGGACACAAGTCTTCACCATCTAGTGACATATGAACCCTACATATCGTGCACTCTGGCAAAATTGCATATTTTTTGTTGAATGCGTTACTGGTCATTGCCAACTGCTTAAAGAAGCACTCCTCCTCCTCCCATCAAAGTTTCTATCCTATTAATATATTGCAGTCATCATATTATACAGCATTATGTATTTACAATTGCTAATTTTTCTCTTTTACCCAGTTATTTCTTCTCCTTTCTCTTCTCTATGTAGAAGCAGAAAGTCCCTTTTTCCTGCATGAGTCATCTCCGTTTTCAACTCCTGACCCAGCTGCTCCTCCTCCCCCTTGCAGTGACTTTTGCAGTGAATCATGAGTCATGCGGAAAAAAGACTTCCTGTTCCTACATAGAGCTTAGAAGGATTCAGATAGTCTTTTTCTAATCATGTGATGTCATAGACCTAATGGAAAAGAGAAGAATTAGCGGCCACCTGCTAGCTAGGCGAGACAGTGTGATACCAACCGGCACAGGAGGAGTTGCAGGGGGACGAGTTCAAATGCGGCACCCAGTCAGGTGCCTTTGATGACGAAGTTTCCGGATATAAAGGTCCTGGGCGCCAGACCGGAGATGACGCCAAGAGAGAGAGAGAGGTGCAGACATGGACCAGGGACGATGCAGAAGCCAGAGTGACAGGCCTCAGTGGAAAGAGTGTGCCAGCAGGGTTAAAACTCAAGAGCCAGATCTACGCCGATCAAGTTCCAAAGCCCATCCGATGCCAGCCGAGAGCCGGAGCCCAGCCGTATTTTTCCCCACACTGATAACAGCTGATTGGTGGGGGTGATAACAGCCAATCGGCGGGGGTGCCAGTTGTGAGACACCGGCTGATCAGACATTGATGACCTATCCTAAGGATAGGCCATCAATGTAAAAGTAGTGATTAACCGCTTTAACTGAGTGATGTTTATGCTATATGTGTCTATCTGTGGACAACTATTGGTTGTGATAGGTCCTTGTCTGTACAAACATATACACTCATAGTAAAATAAACTTTATAAGAATTCATCTCTGTTAATCTCACCTGGTGAGGTGGATACTCCAAGCCCAAGGTCCAGGTGGTCATACAGGTCACTGGCATCAGTACAGCAGACGGGTAATCCACACAGGACACCTATAGCAGAGGAACTGGAAGCTGCAGACAGGTATCTGAGGTACAGGAAGCCGCAGACAGCTGAGGTGCTGGAAGCCGCAGACAGGAGACATCCTGGAGAACTATGCACAGACAAACTAAAAGTCTTAATAATAAGACTCAGGTGTGTGTCTTATTGAGCCTTATATAGGTGCAGGCAGATGATCACAGTGGATTACACCGGACCTTCTGAAAAGTCTTACATAGAGCCCAATCTTATAAACTCATAGTAAAATAAACTTTATAAAGAATCCATCCCTGTTAGGCTTGTAGGGGGTCAGCCCCTGCTAACAACTAAATTACACTGTTACTTTAAGAGACAATGCTCCCCTCTGATTTTTGTGCACTTGGACTAGTCCTTTCTCCCCTGCAGCTTGCTGTGTGTTGGTTTGGACAAGAAGCAGGAAGTGCGAGTTCAGGAAGTGTCTGTCAGAGATTCTTTCTGCCCTGTGAGAGACTGGTGCCTGTGAGAGACTGGTGTCTGTGAGAGACAGGCAGGACAATAAGTGTGTCCTAACAAGGGAGAAGATAGTGCCCCGTTACCGCAGGATTGATCTCCAGGACCGTGTCACAAGGGAAGAGGCACATTGCACAGCCAGGCGTAGTTCTCCCCAAGCACCTGTAACCTGAGGAAGGAAACAACTCTATGGTACCAGTAATTCCTCAACATTGAAAGTGGGAACGAGACTTGCTCGGATCCAGAATGAAGACGGACTCGTTAACCTGAAGGAAAAGCTCAACACAGCAAACTCGGCTCAACTACATCAGGACCAAGCAGAAGCTAACAGACCTTTTCCTGCTCTGCAGAACTATGAGTGTGACACCGGTGTAGAGCAGATTTCTCTAGTTAGGGCACTGTAGTGGTGTGGCCTGATTATCGGAAGCCAGGTAGGAATTTAGCAGAAAGTAGTTTGAAGAAATTGTTTATACTATTTTTATTGAACTTTACATTGCCGTAGCTGGAGCGCAGCTTGTGTGACACGCTCCAGCTATCTCTCTTTGTATGTACTATTGCTGTTACCATTATAATAACCGTTAGTCTAATTTTCTTTCAAATAATCCTCTGTCTTTTAATAAAGCCTTTGTTTTGTTTTTGCCTACTCGTCTACTGTCCGTATTTGAGTCCTGCCCGGCAGTGTCATTCAGGCACCGCTACAGGCTCACCTGGTCAGGTGGATCCTTCAAGTCCAAGGTGAGGGTATACACAGGGGCCACTGGCATTGGTGCAGCATACTGGTAAGGCACAAAAAACACAGATGGCAGAGGTACTGGAAGCCGCAGGCACACAGGGAGCTGAGGTACTGGGAGTCACAAGCAGACAGGTAGCTGAGGAACTAGAAGCCGCAAGCAGAAAGCTGAGATACTGCAAGCTACAGGCAGACAGGTAGCTGAGGTACTGGAAGCTGCAAGCAGACAAAAGATGTCCTGGAGACCGCAGACAGCTAACTGTGCACAGACAAACTAAAAGTCTTAATACCTAGACACAGGTATGTATCTTGGTGAACTTTATATAGGTCCAGGCAGATGATCACATGGGATCACGCCAGGTCATCTGCAAAGCCTGACGTGGAGCACAACAGAGTTTAGCTGACCGGGATGAAGGAAGCAAAACCCGAATCCTGGACAGATGCATATGCATAACAATCTCATTTTGGGGTCCCAGAACCCAGATGTGTGAATAATGTTCTCCAATTGTCTTTTGAAATAGTTTTCTTCCTAATTAACACTAAAATACATATAAACAAAGGAAGGCTTATAAAAAGTGTTTGCATCCACCATTTAGGCACCCTCTTAATAAATGCTTTTTGGGAGATGGCTACCAACAAACTAAAAGAAGTTCAAACTCTGTTTTAATGTGTTTAGATTGAATCAACCAAATTTCCATTCCCATTCCCATTCACTCTGTGTGAGAACAGTAGACTCTTGGGTTTTGCCAATAATCTAGAAAAACATGAAACCTCTATGAAGACATATAATTAGTGATGGAGTCTCCAAAAGGAAAATTTACTTTGAATCTCAAACTTGAACTGAGTCCATGTAGAGAACCATAAGAATAATATTGGGTCCATGGAACATTATACAAAGTTTTATTGCGATTGGAGAATAGTAGAAGCAACTGATACTTTTTCTTAGATGCATTTAGAAGAAAAGGATTCATCACCTTATTAATATTAACAGCATTGCTTTCATCTTAATGCAATATCCCTTCTCTGTCAAAAGAGCAGGAAACATAGATAAACACTGTTGTGACTTTCCAGAACCTGAAAAGTTGCGACTTGTGCCAACCATACCCGGTGCCGACCTCAACAACAGGGGGGTGCCATAAATTAATGCAAAGGTGCTGCCATAGAAATTGAATAGTGACGTGGCCACTGATCTCTCCATTCAGGTATTTTTGGGTAATGTAAAGCCGGCCAAACACATTAGATGGCTGGTGGACGAATGATACTTTGGCCGATCGTTTGGCGGTCAGCCACCTTAGCCGACTGTCTCATACACTTGTTTGGCCGAGTGCTCCTGTGTTCTCTGTGATAAAGCTGCCAACCAACATGTTGTCCGGTGAGTTTTCTCTAGGAGAAAAATGCGATTGGCAGTCCAAAATTTGACATTCGCTGTTGATATCTCTCCCGACCATCAATCGGCCGGTGCCTCCATACACATTTGACAGTCGGCCAAACTAATGGGATAAAACCTAGGATAGAAACAAAATGAACATATACCATGCTATATGTTAGTAAAAAGCAATAGTGTATATAAATAACATAGGGTACTTAGTAGTGTTGAGAGAGCAATAAAATGCTCTGGTGCTCGAAGCTTGGGCCGAGCTCACCGTGATACTCGGGTGCTCGACCAGAGCAACGAGCCCAATGTTAGTCTATGGGAGACCCGAGCATTTTTGCGGCGGCACCTCCAGCAGTCTGTAGAAAGCCTAAAAAGTGCCCAAAACGATATTGACAGTGCTCAAATGACATTGGAACAGCATGGGGATCGCCCCAGGAAGCATTTATGACCCCCAGGTCACTGCTGTCAACAACGTGGTCAGAGGTATTAAGCCACTTTTACGGGCTCACAATAAAACGTTCAAAAACGAAACTGAAAGTGCTTTCCTGTGAAATATGTTAAGGAACATAATTTCCAGGGTAAAGACTTGTGTATAAGGTAAAATAAATAACCAAAAACAAAAATACTCCTCCACACCTTGGGCTATGTTCACAAGTAGCATATTTTATGCGTTTTTGCACTTTTGTATTGCTTTCAACCGTGACAAATGCATTCACCGGGAAATGTCATTTTAACATTTTACAACCTTATCTGCCCATGTGCTGTGTGACACATGCATATAGTGCTGAAAAGACATGGGAACAGCATGGGGAAGACCCCTGGAAACATCTCTGACACCCAGGTCACTGCCTAAAAGTGTGCCCATCAGAAGTGATTCTTGCCGCATCAGACTTGCAAGTCCTTGTCCCAGGGCAGTGTTCAATTGTGCCTCCCCCATTCCTTGCAATGCAAGCGCAAGTATGCAGCCTGCCACCCACCCACCCCCAGGCTGCAATGCCATACTACTTGCTTGCACTTGAAATTGGGCCTTTTAGGCATGTTGAGGCGGAATCTGGCCACCACGTCATGGCTGCGTCAGCGGCCTGGTATCCATACTCAGTCCCCAGCCGCCCGGCGGCCGGGTGTCTACGCCCGGTCCCCAGCCGCCAAGGGGTGGCCGGGTGTCCATACTCGGTCCCCAGCTGCCCCGCGGCCGGGTGCCCACACACGGTCCCCAGCCGCCTGGGGATGGCCGGGTGTCCATAAACAGTCCCCAGCCGCCCCTATTTGAAGGACAGCCTAACCACAAACACGTGGACAAGTGAATGTGGCCAGAGATGGTCCATCTGACTGACGCCGTCACACTGGGTTAATATTGTAGAAGCCGGGACACAGTTGGACACTGGGATGCAACACGTCCTCCAGACAAAGAGGATTGCGGGTCCTGTGTCAATCAGGCTTCAACACAAAGTTCAGAAGGTAGACAGCAGCAGTGGTCGGCCTCCTACACAATGAGTAAATTATTCATGATCATGAGGCCATCCATCTCCTCAGCTTTCTGTTCCTGGGAATGCAAGCGCATGTATGTAGTAGCGGCTAGGCCTGAGGTGGTCAGCGTTTTGGCGCATATCCTTCCTCCTCCGAGGATTGCCGGATGTTTTCCTGCTACTATCCCCGTTCTATGACTCTTGTTAAAACAAAGCTTCAGGTGATGACTGATGGATGAGGTGGTGGCAAAGGAGAAAGAGTAGGAGGAACAGGGACCATTCACATCAATATCAGGCCAGTCAACCACACATGTCTTGTAGGATATGTTTCTGTACCAAAAGGAGCGGTTTGGCTACACAGTTATAGGGCATACAGTGAGTGCAATGCCTACCAAAAATTTCGAGGCCCTCCAATGCCCATTGGAAAAGACATGGAGGTCAGAGGTAGTGTTGAGCCACCCCCGTAGTGTTCGAGTTCGGTTCGGTTCGTCGAACACCCGTGTGTTCGCCGAACTGTTCGTCGAACACCTTCGAACACCGTTAAAACCAATGGCAGGCAAACAAAAACACATAGAAACACATAGAAAACATCTTCAAAGGTGTCCAAAAGCTGACAAACTGCTCAGAAGACACAACTAACACATGGAAAAGTGACAAGTACATATAGTCATGCGAAAAGAAAAGAGGTGGAGGAGTAAAAGGAGAGGGAGACACAAATATAGGCATGTCATGCCCTTCTAAAATCCAAAAAGTGAGAAGCCGACACGTTCAGTCCGCTCCTGCCCGTGCCACCTCCGTGTCGCCGGGTTTGTGCCAGAGCCGCGGTGAACCCTGACGGCCAGCCCCCCTCTCCCAATACTGGTGCCTGTCCGCTGGTGGGTCGAGCGAGCCCCCCTGTGGTGGAGGCAGCTCTAAGCTTTTTAATTTAAATTGTCTCTCTAATTTGAATGAATACACTTTAAATCCATTTACAAGGATCTATTGGAGGGCAAGTCTCATGCCAGCAGCCGCGGTAATTCCAGCTCCAGTAGCGTCCACTAAAGCTGCTGCAGTTAAAAAGCTTTTATAAGGATCGAGCTCGGCTGTCCACCGCAAGGCATCCTACTGCCAGTCCCAGCCCCTATGCCTTGGGGTGCCTCCTGATGCTCTTCACTAAGTATCCCATGGTCCCGAAGCATTTCCTTTGAAAAAATTAAGTGTCTAAACTACAGGTGGTGTAGCTTGCTTAACAGCCGGGATAATCCGCTGACTAGCAGACACTGCTACTAGGCACAAAGTATTTCCTGGGCTAGATGCAGTTAAAAATTTGTAATTAGATACTCTCGTTGGATGCTGAGAAAGCATTCCATAGAGTCTCCTGGCACGCCATATATGATTCTCTTAAAAAGCTTGGGGTAGGGGTCTAGGGGACCCTTTTATAGCCAAAATCACGGCCCTGTATCGCAATACGTCACCTAGGCTGAAGATAAATGGAACTGTAGCACCCTGAGGGCTCGGTTGCTACAGACGTATTGCACCTCACCCAGAGGTGTGATATCTCACTCTCAGGTAAGGATGGAGTGTGGATCAGGACCCGACACCTGCATGCATTACACCACATTGCCGTGGGGCAGGGCGACCAATATGCCCCTGAGATGGGCACGACAGTCCCTGTCCCTGGCTGGAGTGGGGGGAGGGAACACTGAGGAAGGGGAACCCTGTAGTGCAGGAGCAGGGAGGAAGCAGTTCCTGGGTGCATTGAGAAGGGAGTATAAAAGGTGGGCACCATGTTAGTTCAGTGCAGAGAAGTCTGAGCAGAAGTGGCAGGGAGCAGGGGCTCTGCATGAGCTCTGCTCCGGAGGCGGGCCTAGTAACAGAGGCCCAGGCCTGGAAGAGGGAGAAGGAAGGAAGAGGAGCGGAGAAGGCTCCAGGAACGAGGAATGAAGGGATCCCAGGGGTGCGGACGGGCGAGTCGCCACCGCACGCCCGAATCCACCTGCGTGGAGGGGTCAGGCCAAAGGGGGAGACCGGTCCCCGAAACTAGTGGAGGCAGGAAACGACCCTCAGCTAGAAACCGGAGGCTCTGACATTTTATGTGGCGCAGCCCCTCGCTACACCCGCTAGGAAGGCACCACATAGGGTCATGGAAACTGGCGCCAAGTTTACCAAGAGGAGGCCCGAGGCAGCCGGACAGAAGTGTTGGTAAGAAAGGCCAGACAAAGGACACACAAAGGGGGTCCTGTGAAGTGCTCCAAAGTTATCTGGGAGTTGTCTGAGCCCCTCACCTGGTGAGCACAGTACGACGTGGGCAGCCGTTACCTGCAGACGTGGTCTGGATAATAAGAACTGTGAGTAAAGGCCCTGGACTGCATCACTGACTCCGTGTCGTTACTGCTGCTGCCCTGCACCATCACCCCCATCCTCCGCATACACTGCCCTGAGGCTCTACTCCTCCCTTGGGGAGTTATGCTACGCTCTGCTGCACCCACAACACCAGCCTCAGCGGTCTGCCCTGTAGCGGCGGTTCACTCTGACCGCAATCCACGGGTGGCGTAGTCGGACATTTAAACATCAAAACCACATAAATAGTTCCGCCACTGGTTTGACCGCCCTGAGCCACGGAACCGGGTCGCCGCCACGAAGACTACAACCACCAGCATCCACCAAAAAGGGTCCGGCTCCGGGTGTCCCAAGGCCCAGGGGGTGCGTCAGAACATTTTCATCACCTTTCACAATCACCAATGGGACAAGGCAGGGATGTCCTCTGTCCCCTCTCTTATACATCCTAGTGACGGAGCACCTGCTCTCATCAATTCGCCATAACCCCAATATTAGGTGGATTGAGGTGGGAGGCACCGAGTACAAGTGCTCTCTATTTGCTGATGATGTCCTAGTATATATCACTCAATCACATATATCCATCCCTGCTGTTATGGCTGAAATAGATCACTTTGTTACATGGTAAAATTTTAAAATCAATGCAGCGAAGTCTGAGGCCCTCGATGTCTCCCTCCCCAAATCCATATAGGATTCCATCCAGTCCAACTTTGCCTTTGCCTGGCCCTCACAGGGTATCAAATACTTAGGAATTCCTATTCATAGAGACCTCTCCCATCTATGTTATCTTAATTTTGGGCCCTTTATTGAACAATTCCATACAGACCACGGTTGGCAAGTTAGAACTGTAAGATTCACTACGTGAACCACTGGTGTTTTGTGGAAAAGCACATGTACACTGCGTTCCAAATTATTATGCAAAAAGTGTTTAGGAGTGATAAGGGAAGAATTTGTTTGTTTGTCAGTTAAACTCATTGATGGTGATGTGTGTCAGGGCTCTTTATATCACTGTAAGCAATTGCAGACACCTGTGCTAATTAGTTTGGCAGGTGTGTCCAATGAAAGGCAAGACTACTTAAGAAGGCTCTCTCACATTATTAAGCAGCCTACATTTTCTGCCAAAATGGGAAAGAAAAAGGATGTGTCGGCTGCTGAGAAGCAACAAATTGTGGAGTGTTTAGGTCAAGGCATGACTACAATCAACATTGTGCGATGATCAGGATGAAGTGTCTTGGCAATCAAGAAGTATGTAGCTGATTCACAGTACACACGTGTGCGTGCTGATAAGGGCAAATTGAGGACTCTTTCCTACAGGCAATTACGTCAGGTTGAAAGAGCAGCGGCAAAAAAGCCTTGTCATAGCAGCAGACAAGTTTTTGAAGCTGCTTGTGCCTCCAACGTCCCCCGAACAACAAGATGCAGGGTCCTTCAGAGGTTTGCAGCTGTGCATACGCCATCCTGTCGACCTCCTCTATCCACTTCACACAAGCAGAAACGGCTCCAGTGGGCCAAACATTACATGAAGACTGATTTCAAAACTGTTTTGTTCACGGATGAGTGCCGTGCAGCGCTCGATGGTCCAGATGGATGGAGTGGAGGATGGCTGGTTGATGGACACCCCACGCAAACACGGCTACAGCGCCAACAAGGAGGAGGTGGAGTAATGTTTTGGGCTGGAATCATGGGGAGAGAGATTGTCGGCCCCTTTAGGATCCCTGAAGGCGCTAAAGATGAACTCCATAATGTATGTGGATTTTCTCAAACAGCACTTCCTGCCATGGTTCAAGAAGAAGAACCGTGTATTTCACAGCAAGATCATTTTTCTGCATGATAATGCACCATCTCATGCTGCACATAAAACATCTGCATCTCTGGCTGATATGGGCATAAAAGGGGACAAACTTATGGTGTGACCCCCATGCTCCCCTGACCTCTACCCCATTCAGAACCTTTGGAGCATCATTAAAAGGAGTGTCTATGATGGCGGGAGGCAGTTCACATCTAAGCAACAGCTCTGGGAGGGTATTCTGTCCTCATGCAAAACAATTGAAGCAGAAACCATCCAAAACCTGACAAATTCAATGGACGAGAGAGTTCAGAAGCTCCTTTCGAACAAGGGGTCCTATGTGAAAATGTAACATCACCTAGAATAAAGTTTTGAGTTGAAAACTGTTTGATTTCAGTTTCTAACAACCTGCTAATGCTTATAATTTCAAAAATGACCATTTTTTTGGTCTTTATTAAAATGAAAAGGTTGATAGAAAAGTTTGGGGGATCTAAGAGTGTGGCATCCCAGTAGTCATGATTACTTAGAATTCTGACAATATGAGGGTCATGCTGCAGGTACTGCAGCAAGAAGGCACTTATGTGTCTTGCGCATCTCGGAGCCCCAAAATTATTTTCCGGGCAAGATGCAGCTAAAAATTATTTTTAATTTTAAATCTGGTGGAGCTTATTATAGATGGCCTAATAGGATCAGTGCTGCACACTGCTACAAAGCCCAAATTATTTTCCAGTCAAGATACAGATAAACATGATTAGTAATTTGAAAGCTTAAAACGGTTGGTAGGGTGATTTTAACCAATCATCAAGCTTTTACTCTCCCCAGGATGACACAGGGGTAGAAAAGTCGTTTCGGATCCATGATTTGTTCATCTTTATGAACGTGAGTCTGTCTACATTATCAGTGGAGAGCCGCGTGCGCTTATCTGTCAGCACACCACCAGCAGCGCTGAACACACGTTCAGACAGAACGCTGGCTGCGGGGCATGACAAGATCTCCAAGGCGTAAGTGGCTAGCTCCGGCCATTTATCCAGATTGGAAGCCCAAAAAGAGCAAGGGTCCAGTGACACAGTCGTGGCTTCAATGTTTACTTGGAGATACTCCTGTACCATCGTCTCTAGGCGTTGACTATGTGTCAGACTTCTTGTCTCCTGTGGCCTTGCAAAGGATGGGCTAAAAAAGTGGTGAAATGATTCCGAAAAATTGATGTTACCAGCAGATACTGTGGTTCTGTTACGGTTTGAGTGCTGAACACTTGAAGGTCCCACGGTTGGCAAGTTGGAACTGTGAGATTCACTACGTGCACCACTGGTGTTTTGTGGAAAAGCACATGTAAGATTCTGCAACAGTCTCTGCTGATACTCCTGCATGCATGCATCCCTTTCTATGGCAGGAATAATTTCGGCAAATTTACTTTTGTACCGGGGATCTAACAGTGTGGCAACCCAGTAGTCAGGATTATTTCTAATTCTCACAATTCGAGGGTCATGTTGCAGGTAGTGCAGCAAGAAGGCACTCATGTGTGTTGCGCATCCAGGAGCACCAAGTCCCTGTTGTGTTGGTGGCGAGGTAACAATCATGCTTCCTTCCTCTGTCCTCTCCCCCCAACCTCGCACAACAGAAATGTGATCAAGGTCTCCCTCATCTGATGAGTCTTCCATCAGTTCGTCCTCCACTTCTTCCTGGGCTCCTGCACCTTCCTCACTAGTTTGGCTGCTACCATGCGCCCTGGTAAAACCATCTCCCCCACCCTCACATGCCTGCCGCCTTGGTGCTGCCGACCGTCTGGACCTTGCAGATGTTAGCCCTTCCGCATACAACTCCTCCTCCTCTACTTCCTCCACCTCCTCTTGTGCCACCACCTGACTCCGAATTCTGTTTAACATGTGCTCCAGCATGTAAATCACCGGAATAGTCATGCTGATAATGGCATCATCAGCACTAAACATCTTCGTCGCCATTTCAAAACTGTGCAGAAGGGTGCATAGGTCCCTGATCTGAGACCACTCCTCCAGCGTGATTTGCCCCACCTCTGGATCTCGTTGGCCCAGGCTATACGTCAGAACGTATTGCACCAGGGCTTGTCGGTGCTGCCACAGTCGCTGCAACATGTGCAGAGTTGAATTCCACCGGGTAGGCACATCGCATTTTAGCCGGTGAAGTGGCAGGCCCAACGACTTCTGTAGAGATGTAAGTCGCTGAGCTGCGGGATGCGAACGGCGGAAGTGAGCACACAGCGACCGTGCCCTCTGCAGAAGGCCATCTAGTCTGGGATAGTGGGCTAAAAATTGCTGGACAACCAGGTTCAACACGTGAGCCATACAAGGCACGTGTGTGACATTGCCCCGGCGAAGGGCCGCACCCAGGTTTGCAGCATTGTCGCACACGGCCTTCCCTGGTTTCAGGTCCAGTGGAGACAGCCATTCATGAAATTGGTTCTCCAGAGCTGACCACAACTCCTCAGCTGTGTGACTCACATTTCCCAGACATTTCAAAGTAAAAACCGCCTGATGACGTTGAGCCCTACTGCCAGCATAGTAAGGAGGTGTGCAGGATCCCTTCTGCGCAGTTAGAAAGCTTGTGGCATGACCAGACAGGCTTTGGGTGCAGGTGGAAGACCAAGAGGAGGTTGAGGAGGCAGAAGCAGTGGAGGAACTTTGACATAAAGAGGATTGACGCACAACTCGTGGGGACGGCAAGACTTGGACAGCAGCCCCTTGTCCTGCTGTCACCATAGTTACCCAGTGCCCAGTCAGCGACATGTAACGCCCCTGTCCATGCCTACTCGTCCAAGTGTCTGTGGTGAAATGCACCCTGTCACACACAGAGTTTCTCAAAGAAGCGGTGATGTTGTGTGCGACATGCTGGTGGAGCGCAGGCACACCTTTCTTTGAGAAGTAGTGCCGACTGGGCATCTGGTACTGGGGCACTGCGACGGACATAAGGTCTCGAAAATCCTCTGTGTCCACCAGGCGGAAAGGCAGCATTTCTGTAGCCAAGAGCTTGCAGATGGTGAAATTCAACCTCTTAGCTTTCTCATGGCTAGGAGGAAATGGTCTTTTACTTGTCCACATCTGAGGGACCGAGGGCTGGCTATTGTGCTTAGACGGGGTTGATAAGGGTGTCCCCGGCAAACTGCCGGTCTGTGAGGAAGATGCAGGCGGACATGTTAGGTTGCCTTGATCCAAAGGTGGTGCTATCGATGTCGGACAGCGCTCAACACCAGCTGGTGTTACCACCTCCAAAGAAAATGATGACCTGCCAATCACGCTGGCTGTTGCGGGTAAAGAGGTGGCAGGTCTGCGCCCCAAAACAGGTGTGACTGCTGTCCCCCCAGTCACAGAGGATGAAGAGGCCGTGGATGCACAAGATATGGCAGACGGTGGTTGGCCCGGCCGGCTAGGCCGCATTGTAGCACACTGAGCTTCCCACTGCAACTTATGCTTCATGTCCATGTGCCGGTTCATGCATGAAGTACTCAAACTATGTATTTTTTGGCCTCTACTTAGCTTTTGCTGACAAATGTTACAGATAACACGAGTTGGGTCATCTTTATCGATCTGAAAAAATGCCCAGGCTATGCAAGGCTTAGCACCCATGCGACCTGAAGAGCCACCACGACTTGTGGTGAGAGGCAGAGTTGTGTTTGAGGATGCAGTTGTTGACGTGCTTCCAGTACTACGTCTCTGTCCAGGAAGGCGCAACCTGACCTCGTCGTCACTAGCATCTTCCTCCACCTCCTCTGCTGACCTCATCTCTTGGCTGACTGTGGGTTGACAGTAAGTGGGATCTCCAACCTCATCATCATCACCCTGTGTGTTATCACACCCGTCGTCCTCAGAGCCAACCTGTTCCTGCCCTGACAAAAAACTAAAGTTGTCGCTCCAATCAGGTATTTGAGTCTTGTCATCGTCTTCCTCATTGTCTCCACCAACAGGAGTTACAGTTTGGGAATGAGGGTCTACATTATGGTCAGAACCTTCTGCGTCTGGTCCTGGATCCGACTCATAAAGATTCTGGGCATCAGTGCAGATCATTTCCTCGTCTGGATTCACAGAAGCGCTGGAGTCGACCTCTGATTCCCAGGCTATAGTATGAGTAAACAGCTCTGCAGACTCAACCATCTGTTCTACCTCATACTCAGACGGGCAGCTGGAGATTTGGGAGCTGTGAGGAAGCAAGTGCGATTTGGGTGACACCTTTGAGGACTGGAGTATTTGTGATGTTGAAGTTGATGTGGAGGAGAGCCCACTTAAAGGAGCACTTGATATCCGTTGAAGCACCTGCTGTTTTTGTGCCTCATCTGGAATTTGTAGCGATTGGCGTGGCCGTAAGAAAGGGATCTTATCACATTGTCCGCTATAAGAAGTAGACATTTTAGTTTGGCTGGAAGATGGTCTTTCTTCTGCAGATGTTACTGTTGCTTTAACACCTACCCCACGGACACAACCTTTTTTCCCCTTCCCAACACGCCTATTCCCCTTTCCACCAGCAGCAGGCCTTTTTCCACTCATTTTGGTGGTTAACTAATTCACAACTCTGGAGTTGTTTGCACAAAAAAACAATGGATGGTAACCGAGCAGAGCTGAGTGGCCAAACTGTGGTATTAGGCCAAAACTATTGGCTGGGTTAGATGCAGAAAAAAATTATATTCAATTTGCAACCTGATGGAGGTCAGTATAGATGGACTAATAGAGAAAGTCCGACACACTGCTAGAAGGCCAAATATTTTTTCAGAGCTAGATGCATTCAAAAAATTATTTTGAATTTGCAACCTGATGGAGGTCAGTATAGGTGGACTAATAGAACAAGTCCCACACACTGCTAGAAGGCCAAATATTTTTTCAGAGCTAGATGCAGAAAAAAATTATATTCAGTTTGCAACCTGATGGAGGTCTGTATAGATGGATTAATAGAACAAGACCCACACACAGCTAGAAGCCCAATATTTTTTCAGAGGTAGATGCAGAAAAAAATATATTCAGTTTGCAACCTGATGGAGGTCAGTATAGATGGACTAATACAACAAGTCCCACACACAGCTAGAAGCCCAATATTTTTTCAGAGGTAGATGCAGAAAAAAATATATTCAGTTTGCAACCTGATGGAGGTCAGTATAGATGGACTAATACAACAAGTCCCACACACAGCTAGAAGCCCAAATATTTTTTCAGAGGTACTGTAGATGCAGATAAAAATTATTTTTAATTTGCAACCTGATGGAGGTCAGTATAGATGGACTAATAGAGAAAGTCCGACACACTACTAGAAGGTCAAATATTTTTTCAGAGCTAGTTGCAGAAAAAAATTATATTCAGTTTGCAACCTGATGGAGGTCAGTATAGATGGATTAATAGAACAAGACCCACACACAGCTAGAAGCCAAATATTTTTTCAGAGCTAGATGCAGAAAAAAATTAGATTCAGTTTGCAACCTGATGGAGGTCAGTATAGATGGATTAATAGAACAAGACCCACACACAGCTAGAAGCCAAATACTTTTTCAGAGCTAGATGCAGAAAAAAATTAGATTCAGTTTGCAACCTGATGGAGGTCAGTATAGATGGACTAATAGAATGATGCTATGCCCAAAAGATTTTACTTCACTAGGTGCAGTAAAAAAATTGGTATTCTATACACAGGTGGTATATCTTGCAACACAGATAGGCTACTCCACTGACTAACACACTCTGCAATAGGCCAAAAAGGATTAGCTTTGCTAGATTCAGCCAAATGCTGTGAAAAAAAACTTGCACAGCACTGGCACAGACCTGCCTGGCAAAAACAGATAGGAACTGATGTAACCTAGTCCTGAAAAGGACTCCAATTACAATTAGTCTTTACTCCCACAACCTATCTATTTAAGAGCACAGACCTGCCTGATAAAAGTCGTAGGAAATGCTGTAACCTAGTCCTTAAAAGGACTGCAATCACAACTATTCCCTACTCCCAAGCTATCTGTATATTTGTGCGAAAATTGGCTTGAAATTAACAAGGTATAGCGCACACAGCAACAGCGGTGCCGTCTAACACGCAGCTGCAGCAGTGAGAAAATGGTGGCGACGGGGAAAATGGCTTGGTCTTATAGGGCAAGGACATGTGACATACACTGCCAATGACACATGCCCTTGCTTGTGTGAAAAAAAGCACTTCGCTCCGTGTGTGCGCTGCTGATAGGCTGACAGATTGCACCTCCCCACTGTAAATGCGGGAAAGAGAAAAAAAAATGGAGATCTTCATTGTTCCTGCAGAGATCCATCCCCTGCCCCTCCCCCCACCCCGCTGTACACTCAAACTGCGTATTAACATTAATTTTCATCATTACTGAGAAAAAATCCAGTTATGATTTTGGTGCACGAACAGTTATCGAACATAACCTCGAACAGCCGAATTTTTCTCAAATTGTTCGTGTTCGCCGAACGGCTCGAACACCGCCCAAAACAGCTCGAATTTGAGATTGGCGAACAGTTCGAGTAGAATAACGCTCATCTCTATTAGGGAATAGTTGTGATTGCAGTCCTTTTAAGGACTAGGTTACAGCATTTCCTATGACTTTTATCAGGCAGGTCTGTGCTCTTAAATAGATAGATTGTGGGAGTAAAGTCTAATTGTAATTGCAGTCCTTTTCAGGACTAGGTTACATCAGTTCCTATCAGTTTTTGCCAGGCAGGTCTGTGCCAGTGCTGTGCAAGTTTTTTTCACAGCATTTGGCTGAATCTAGCAAAGCTAATCCTTTTTGGCCTATTGCAGAGTGTGTTAGTCAGTGGAGTAGCCTATCTGTGTTTCAAGATATACCACCTGTGTATAGAATACCAATTTTTTTACTGCACCTAGTGAAGTAAAATCTTTTGGGCATAGCATCATTCTATTAGTCCATCTATACTGACCTCCATCAGGTTGCAAATTTAATATAATTTTTTTCTGCATCTAGCTCTGAAAAAATATTTGGGCTTCTAGCAGTGTGTGGGACTTGTTCTATTAGGCCATCTATACTGACCTCCATCAGGTTGCAAACTGAATATAATTTTTTTCTGCATCTACCTCTGAAAAAATATTTGGGCTTCTAGCTGTGTTTGGGACTTGTTCTATTAGTCCATCTATACTGACCTCCATCAGGTTGCAAACTGAATATAATTTTTTTCTGCATCTAGCTCTGAAAAAATATTTGGCCTTCTAGCAGTGTGTGGGACTTTCTCTATTAGTCCATCTATACTGACCTCCATCAGGTTGCAAATTAAAAATAATTTTTTGTCTGCATCTAGCTCTGAAAAAATATTTGGCCTTCTAGCACTGTGTGGGACTTTCTCTATTAGTCCATCTATACTGACCTCCATCAGGTTGCAAACTGAATATATATTTTTTCTGCATCTACCTCTGAAAAAGTATTGGGCTTCTAGCTGTGTGTGGGACTTGTTCTATTAATCCATCTATACAGACCTCCATCAGGTTGCAAACTGAATATAATTTTTTCTGCATCTACCTCTGAAAAAATATTTGGGCTTCTAGCTGTGTGTGGGACTTGTTCTATTAATCCATCTATACAGACCTCCATCAGGTTGCAAACTGAATATATTTTTTTCTGCATCTACCTCTGAAAAAATATTTGGGCTTCTAGCTGTGTGTAGGACTTGTTCTATTAGTCCATCTATACTGACCTCCATCAGGTTGCAAACCGAATATAATTTTTTTCTGCATCTAGCTCTGAAAAAATATTTGGCCTTCTAGCAGTGTGTGGGACTTTCTCTATTAGTCCATCTATACTGACCTCCATCAGGTGGCAAATTAAAAATAATTTTTTGTCTGCATCTAGGTCTGAAAAAATATTTGGCCTTCTAGCAGTGTGTGGGACTTTCTCTATTAGTCCATCTATACTGACCTCCATCAGGCTGCAAATTAAAAATAATTTTTATCTGCATCTACCTCTGAAAAAATATTTGGCCTTCTAGCAGTGTGTGGGACTTTCTCTATTAGTCCATCTATACTGACCTACATCAGGTTGCAAATTCAAAATAATTTTTATCTGCATCTACCTCTGAAAAAATATTTGGCCTTCTAGCAGTGTGTGGGACTTTCTCTATTAGTCCATCTATACTGACCTCCATCAGGCTGCAAATTAAAAATAAATTTTATCTGCATCTACCTCTGAAAAAATATTTGGCCTTCTAGCAGTGTGTGGGACTTGCTCTATTAGTCCATCTATACTGACCTCCATCAGGTTGCAAACTGAATATAATTTTTTTCTGCATCTAGCTCTGAAAAAATATTTGGCCTTCTAGCAGTGTGTGGGACTTTCTCTATTAGTCCATCTATACTGACCTCCATCAGGTTGCAAATTAAAAATAATTTATATCTGCATCTAGCTCTGAAAAAATATTTGGCCTTCTAGCAGTGTGTGGGACTTTCTCTATTAGTCCATCTATACTGACCTCCATCAGGTTGCAAATTAAAAATAATTTTTTGTCTGCATCTAGCTCTGAAAAAATATTTGGCCTTCTAGCACTGTGTGGGACTTTCTCTATTAGTCCATCTATACTGACCTCCATCAGGTTGCAAACTGAATATATATTTTTTCTGCATCTACCTCTGAAAAAGTATTGGGCTTCTAGCTGTGTGTGGGACTTGTTCTATTAATCCATCTATACAGACCTCCATCAGGTTGCAAACTGAATATAATTTTTTCTGCATCTACCTCTGAAAAAATATTTGGGCTTCTAGCTGTGTGTGGGACTTGTTCTATTAATCCATCTATACAGACCTCCATCAGGTTGCAAACTGAATATATTTTTTTCTGCATCTACCTCTGAAAAAATATTTGGGCTTCTAGCTGTGTGTAGGACTTGTTCTATTAGTCCATCTATACTGACCTCCATCAGGTTGCAAACCGAATATAATTTTTTTCTGCATCTAGCTCTGAAAAAATATTTGGCCTTCTAGCAGTGTGTGGGACTTTCTCTATTAGTCCATCTATACTGACCTCCATCAGGTTGCAAATTAAAAATAATTTTTTGTCTGCATCTAGCTCTGAAAAAATATTTGGCCTTCTAGCAGTGTGTGGGACTTTCTCTATTAGTCCATCTATACTGACCTCCATCAGGTTGCAAATTCAAAATAATTTTTTGTCTGCATCTAGCTCTGAAAAAATATTTGGCCTTCTAGCAGTGTGTGGGACTTTCTCTATTAGTCCATCTATACTGACCTCCATCAGGCTGCAAATTAAAAATAATTTTTATCTGCATCTACCTCTGAAAAAATATTTGGCCTTCTAGCAGTGTGTGGGACTTTCTCTATTAGTCCATCTATACTGACCTCCATCAGGTTGCAAATTCAAAATAATTTTTATCTGCATCTACCTCTGAAAAAATATTTGGCCTTCTAGCAGTGTGTGGGACTTTCTCTATTAGTCCATCTATACTGACCTCCATCAGGCTGCAAATTAAAAATAAATTTTATCTGCATCTACCTCTGAAAAAATATTTGGCCTTCTAGCAGTGTGTGGGACTTGTTCTATTAGTCCATCTATACTGACCTCCATCAGGTTGCAAACTGAATATATTTTTTTTCTGCATCTACCTCTGAAAAAATATTGGGCTTCTAGCTGTGTGTGGGACTTGTTCTATTAATCCATCTATACAGACCTCCATCAGGTTGCAAACTGAATATAATTTTTTTCTGCATCTACCTCTGAAAAAATATTTGGGCTTCTAGCTGTGTGTGGGACTTGTTCTATTAGTCCATCTATACTGACCTCCATCAGGTTGCAAATTGAATATAATTTTTTTCTGCATCTAGCTCTGAAAAAATATTTGGCCTTCTAGCAGTGTGTGGGACTTTCTCTATTAGTCCATCTATACTGACCTCCATCAGGTTGCAAATTACAAATAATTTATATCTGCATCTAGCTCTGAAAAAATATTTGGCCTTCTAGCAGTGTGTGGGACTTTCTCTATTAGTCCATCTATACTGACCTCCATCAGGTTGCAAATTAAAAATAAATTTTTGTCTGAATCTAGCTCTTAAAAAATATTTGGCCTTCTAGCACTGTGTGGGACTTTATCTATTAGTCCATCTATACTGACCTCCATCAGGTTGCAAACTGAATATATTTTTTTTCTGCATCTACCTCTGAAAAAATATTGGGCTTCTAGCTGTGTGTGGGACTTGTTCTATTAATCCATCTATACAGACCTCCATCAGGTTGCAAACTGAATATAATTTTTTTCTGCATCTACCTCTGAAAAAATATTTGGGCTTCTAGCTGTGTGTGGGACTTGTTCTATTAATCCATCTATACAGACCTCCATCAGGTTGCAAACTAAATATAATTTTTTTCTGCATCTACCTCTGAAAAAATATTTGGGCTTCTAGCTGTGTGTGGGACTTGTTCTATTAGTCCATCTATACTGACCTCCATCAGGTTGCAAACTGAATATGATTTTTTTTTGCATCTAGCTCTGAAAAAATATTTGGCCTTCTAACAGTGTGTGGGACTTTCTCTATTAGTCCATCTATACTGACCTCCATCAGGTTGCAAATTAAAAATAATTTTTATCTGCATCTAGCTCTGAAAAAATATTTGGCCTTCTAGCAGTGTGTGGGACTTTCTCTATTAGTCCATCTATACTGACCTCCATCAGGTTGCAAATTAAAAATAATTTTTTGTCTGCATCTAGCTCTGAAAAAATATTTGGCCTTCTAGCAGTGTGTGGGACTTTCTCTATTAGTCCATCTATACTGACCTCCATCAGGTTGCAAATTCAAAATAATTTTTTGTCTGCATCTAGCTCTGAAAAAATATTTGGCCTTCTAGCAGTGTGTGGGACTTTCTCTATTAGTCCATCTATACTGACCTCCATCAGGCTGCAAATTAAAAATAATTTTTATCTGCATCTACCTCTGAAAAAATATTTGGCCTTTTAGCTGTGTGTGGGACTTGTTCTATTAGTCCATCTAAACTGACCTCCATCAGGTTGCAAACTAAATATAATTTTTTTCTGCATCTAGCTCTGAAAAAATATTTGGCCTTCTAGCAGTGTGTGGGACTTTCTCTATTAGTCCATCTATACTGACCTCCATCAGGTTGCAAATTAAAAATAATTTATATCTGCATCTAGCTCTGAAAAAATATTTGGCCTTCTAGCAGTGTGTGGGACTTTCTCTATTAGTCCATCTATACTGACCTCCATCAGGTTGCAAATTAAAAATAATTTTTTGTCTGCATCTAGCTCTGAAAAAATATTTGGCCTTCTAGCAGTGTGTGGGACTTTCTCTATTAGTCCATCTATACTGACCTCTATCAGGTTGCAAACTGAATATATTTTTTTTCTGCATCTACCTCTGAAAAAATATTTGGGCTTCTAGCTGTGTGTAGGACTTGTTCTATTAGTCCATCTATACTGACCTCCATCAGGTTGCAAACTGAATACAATTTTTTTCTGCATCTACCTCTGAAAAAATATTTGGGCTTCTAGCTGTGTGTGGGACTTGTTCTATTAGTCCATCTATACTGACCTCCATCAGGTTGCAAATTGAATATAATTTTTTTCTGCATCTAACCCAGCCAATAGTTTTGGCCTAATACCACAGTTTGGCCACTCAGCTCTGCTCGGTTCCCATCCATTGTTTTTTTGTGCAAACAACTCCAGAGTTGTGAATTAGTTAACCACCAAAATGAGTGGAAAAAGGCCTGCTGCTGGTGGAAAGGGGAATAGGCGTGTTGGGAAGGGGAAAAAAGGTTGTGTCCGTGGGGTAGGTGTTAAAGCAACAGTAACATCTGCAGAAGAAAGACCATCTTCCAGCCAAACTAAAATGTCTACTTCTTTTAGCGGACAATGTGATAAGATCCCTTTCTTACGGCCACGCCAATCGCTACAAATTCCAGATGAGGCACAAAAACAGCAGGTGCTTCAATGGATATCAAGTGCTCCTTTAAGTGGGCTCTCCTCCACATCAACTTCAACATCACAAATACTCCAGTCCTCAAAGGTGTCACCCCAATCGCACTTGCTTCCTCACAGCTCCCAAATCTCCAGCTGCCCGTCTGAGTATGAGGTAGAACAGATGGTTGAGTCTGCAGAGCTGTTTACTCATACTATAGCCTGGGAATCAGAGGTCGACTCCAGCGCTTCTGTGAATCCAGACGAGGAAATGATCTGCACTGATGCCCAGAATCTTTATGAGTCGGATCCAGGACCAGACGCAGAAGGTTCTGACCATAATGTAGACCCTCATTCCCAAACTGTAACTCCTGTTGGTGGAGACAATGAGGAAGACGATGATGAGACTCAAATACCTGATTGGAGCGACAACTTTAGTTTTTTGTCAGGGCAGGAACAGGTTGGCTCTGAGGACGACGGGTGTGATAACGCACAGGGGGATGATGATGAGGTTGGAGATCCCACTTACTGTCAACCCACAGTCAGCCAAGAGATGAGGTCAGCAGAGGAGGTGGAGGAAGATGCTAGTGACGACGAGGTCAGGTTGCGCCTTCCTGGACAGAGACGTAGTACTGGAAGCACGTCAACAACTGCATCCTCAATCACAACTCTGCCTCTCACCACAAGTCGTGGTGGCTCTTCAGGTCGCATGGGTGCTAAGCCTTGCATAGCCTGGGCATTTTTTCAGATCGATAAAGATGACCCAACTCGTGTTATCTGTAACATTTGTCAGCAAAAACTAAGTAGAGGCCAAAAAATACATAGTTTGAGTACTTCATGCATGAACCGGCACATGGACATGAAGCATAAGTTGCAGTGGGAAGGTCAGTGTGCTACAATGCGGCCTAGCCGGCCGGGCCAACCACCGTCTGCCATATCTTGTGCATCCGCGGCCTCTTCATCCTCTGTGACTGGGGGGACAGCAGTTACACCTGTTTTGGGGCGCAGACCTGCCACCTCTTTACCCGCAACAGCCAGCGTGATTGGCAGGTCATCATTTTCTTTGGAGGTGGTAACACCAGCTGGTGTTGAGCGCTGTCCGACATCGATAGCACCACCTTTGGATCAAGGCAACCTAACATGTCCGCCTGCATCTTCCTCACAGACCGCCAGTTTGCCGGGGACACCCTTATCAACCCCGTCTAAGCACAATAGCCAGCCCTCGGTCCCTCAGATGTGGACAAGTAAAAGACCATTTCCTCCTAGCCATGAGAAAGCTAAGAGGTTGAATTTCACCATCTGCAAGCTCTTGGCTACAGAAATGCTGCCTTTCCGCCTGGTGGACACAGAGGATTTTCGAGACCTTATGTCCGTCGCAGTGCCCCAGTACCAGATGCCCAGTTGACACTACTTCTCAAAGAAAGGTGTGCCTGCGCTCCACCAGCATGTCGCACACAACATCACCACTTCTTTGAGAAACTCTGTGTGTGACAGGGTGCATTTCACCACAGACACTTGGACGAGTAGGCATGGACAGGGGCGTTACATGTCGCTGACTGGGCACTGGGTAACTATGGTGACAGCAGGACAAGGGGCTGCTGTCCAAGTCTTGCCGTCCCCACGAGTTGTGCGTCAATCCTCTTTATGTCAAAGTTCCTCCACTGCTTCTGCCTCCTCAACCTCCTCTCGGTCTTCCACCTGCACCCAAAGCCTGTCTGGTCATGCCACAAGCTTTCTAACGCGCAGAAGGGATCCTGCACACCTCCTTACTATGCTGGCAGTAGGGCTCAACGTCATCAGGCGGTTTTTACTTTGAAATGTCTGGGAAATGTGAGTCACACAGCTGAGGAGTTGTGGTCAGCTCTGGAGAACCAATTTCATGAATGGTTGTCTCCACTGGACCTGAAACCAGGGAAGGCTGTGTGCGACAATGCTGCAAACCTGGGTGCGGCCCTTCGCCGGGGCAATGTCACACACGTGCCTTGTATGGCTCACGTGTTGAACCTGGTTGTCCAGCAATTTTTAGCCCACTATCCCAGACTAGATGGCCTTCTGCAGAGGGCACGGTCGCTGTGTGCTCACTTCCGCCGTTCGCATCCCGCAGCTCAGCGACTTACATCTCTACAGAAGTCGTTGGGCCTGCCACTTCACCGGCTAAAATGCGATGTGCCTACCCGGTGGAATTCAACTCTGCACATGTTGCAGCGACTGTGGCAGCACCGACAAGCCCTGGTGCAATACGTTCTGACGTATAGCCTGGGCCAACGAGATCCAGAGGTGGGGCAAATCACGCTGGGGGAGTGGTCTCAGATCAGGGACCTATGCACCCTTCTGCACAGTTTTGAAATGGCGACGAAGATGTTTAGTGCTGACGATGCCATTATCAGCATGACTATTCCGGTGATTTACATGCTGGAGCACATGTTAAACAGAATTCGGAGTCAGGTGGTGGCACAAGAGGAGGTGGAGAAAGTAGAGGAGGAGGAGTTGTATGCGGAAGGGCTAACATCTGCAAGGTCCAGACGGTCGGCAGCACCAAGGTGATGGTGCAGGGCAGCAGCAGTAACGACACAGAGTCAGTGATGCAGTCCAGGGCCTTTACTCACAGTTCTTATTATCCAGACCACGTCTGCAGGTAACGGCTGCCCACGTCGTACTGTGCTCACCAGGTGAGGGGCTCAGACAACTCCCAGATAACTTTGGAGCGCTTCACAGGACCCCCTTTGTGTGTCCTTTGTCTGGCCTTTCTTACCAACCCTTCTGTCCGGCTGCCTCGGGCCTCCTCTTGGTAAACTTGACGCCAGTTTCCCTGACCCTATATGGTGCCTTCCTAGCGGGTGTAGCGAGGGGCTGCGCCACATAAAATGTCACAGCCTCCGGTTTCTAGCTGAGGGTCGTTTCCTGCCTCCACTAGTTTCGGGGACCGGTCTCCCCCTTTGACCTGACCCCTCCACGCAGGTGGATTCGGGCGTGCGGTGGCGACTCGCCCATCCGCACCCCTGGGATCCCTTCATTCCTCGTTCCTGGAGCCTTCTCCGCTCCTCTTCCTTCCTTCTCCCTCTTCCAGGCCTGGGCCTCTGTTACTAGGCCCGCCTCCGGAGCAGAGCTCATGCAGAGCCCCTGCTCCCTGCCACTTCTGCTCAGACTTCTCTGCACTGAACTAAGATGGTGCCCACCTTTTATACTCCCTTTTCAATGCACCCAGGAACTGCTTCCTCCCTGCTCCTGCACTACAGGGTTCCCCTTACTCAGTGTTCCCTCCCCCCACTCCAGCCAGGGACAGGGACTGTCGTTCCCATCTCAGAGGCATATTGGTCACCCTGCCCCACGGCAATGTGGTGTAATTCATGCAGGTGTCGGGTCCTGATCCATACTCCGTCCTTACCTGAGAGTGAGATATCACACCTCTGGGTGAGGTGCAATACCTCTGTAGCAACCGAGCCCTTAGGGTGCTACAGTTCCATTTATCTTCAGCCTAGGTGACGTATTGTGATACAGGGCTGTGATTTTGGCTATAAAAGGGTCCCCTAGACCCCTACCCCAAGCTTTTTAAGAGAATCATATATGGCGTGCCAGGAGACTCTATGGAATGCTTTCTCAGCATCCAACGAGAGTATCTAATTACAAATTTTTAACTGCATCTAGCCCAGGAAATACTTTGTGCCTAGTAGCAGTGTCTGCTAGTCAGCGGATTATCCCGGCTGTTAAGCAAGCTACACCACCTGTAGTTTGGACACTTAATTTTTTCAAATGAAATGCTTCGGGACCACGGGATACTCAGTGAAGAGCATCAGGAGGCACCCCAAGGCATAGGGGCTGGGACTGGCAGTAGGATGCCTTGCGGTGGACAGCCGAGCTCGATCCTTATAAAAGCTTTTTAACTGCAGCAGCTTTAGTGGACGCTACTGGAGCTGGAATTATGTGGCTACTGGCATGAGACTTGCCCTCCAAAAGATCCTTGTAAATGGATTTAAAGTGTATTCATTCAAATTAGAGAGACAATTTAAATTAAAAAGCTTAGAGCTGCCTCCACCACAGGGGGGCTCGCTCGACCCACCAGCGGACAGGAACCAGTATTGGGAGAGGGGGGCTGGCCATCAGGGTTCACCGCGACTCTGGCACAAACCCGGCGACACGGAGGTGGCACGGGCAGGAGCGGACTGAACGTGTCGGCTTCTCACTTTTTGGATTTTAGAAGGGCATGACATGCCTATATCTGTGTCTTCCCCTCCTTTTACTCCTCCACCTCTTATCTTTTCGCATGACTATATGTACTTGTCACTTTTCCATGTGTTAGTTGTGTCTTCTGAGCAGTTTGTCAGCTTTTGGACACCTTTGAAGGTGTTTTCTATGTGTTTCTATGTGTTTTTGTTTGCCTGCCATTGGTTTTAACGGTGTTCGAAGGTGTTCGACGAACAGTTCGACGAACAGTTCGGCGAACACACGGGTGTTCGACGAACCGAACTAGAACACTACGGGGGTGGCTCAACACTAATCAAGACGGTTTTAATGCCCCTTGGAAGTGACATGGACGTCACAGTGGAATAAAAAGACAATATCAATGCCCCTTGGAAGAGTGGAGGAGATCACAGTAGCTTAACAAGATGGTTTTAAAGCCCCTTGGAAGAGTGGTGGAGGTCGCAGTAGCTTAACAAGACGGTTTTAATGTCCCTTCGAAGAGACGTGGAGTTCAGAGTGGTTAAACAAGATGGTTTTAATGCCCCTTGGAAGACACATGGAGGTCAGAGTGGTTTAACCAGACGGATTTAATGCACCTTGGAAGAGACGTGGAGTTCAGAGTAGTTTAACAAGACGGTTTTAATGCCCCTTCGAAGAGACGTGAAGGACAGAGTGGTCTAAAAGACAATTTTAAAGCCCCTGTGGAAGAGACGTGGAGGTCACAGTAGCTTAACAAGATGGATTTAATGCCCCTTGGAAGAGTGGTGGAGGTCGCAGTAGCTTAACAAGATGGTTTAAATGCCCCTTCGAAGAGACGTGGAGTACAGAGTGGTTTCACAAGACGGTTTTAATGCCCCTTGGAAGAGACGTGGAGGTCAGAGAGGTTTAACAAGACGGTTTTAATGCCCCTTGGAAGAAATGTGGAGTTCAGAGTGGTTTAACAAGACGGTTTTAATGCCCCTTGGAAGAGACGTGGAGGTCCGAGTGGTTTAACTAGACTGTTTTAATGCCCCTTGCAAGAGACGTGGAGGTCATAGTAGCTTAAGAATACGGTTTTAATGCTCGTTGGAAGAGACATGGAGGTCACAGTAACTTAACAAGACGGTTTTTATGCACCTTGGAAGAGTGGTGGAGGTCCCAGTAGCTTAACAAGATGGTTTTAATGCCCTTTGGAAGAGACTTGGAGTTCAGAGTGGTTTATCAAGACTGTTTTAATGCCCCTAGGAAGAGACGTGGACGTCACTGTGGAATAAAAAGACAATATCAAAGCCCCTTGGAAGAGTGGAGCAGGTCGCAGTAGCTTAACAAGACGGTTTTAAAGCCCCTTGGATGAGTGGTGGAAGTCGCAGTAGCTTAGCAAGACGGTTTTAATGCCCCTTCGAAGAGACGTGGAGTTCATACTTGTTTAACAAGGTGGTTTTAATGCACCTTGGAAGAGATGTGGAGGTCACAGTAACTTAACAAGACGGTTTTAAACCCCTTGGAAGAGTGGTGGAGGTCGCAGTAGCTTAACAAGATGGTTTTAATGCCCCTTCGAAGAGACATGGAGTAAAGAGTGGTTTCACAAAATGGTTTTAATGCCCCTTGGAAGAGACGTGGAGGTCAGAGAGATTTAACAAGACAGTTTTAATGCCCCTTGGAAGAGACGTGGAGTTCAGATCGGTTTAACAAGACGGTTTTAATGCCCATTGGAAGAGACGTGGAGGTCCGAGTGGTTTAACAAGACGGTTTTAATGCCCCTTGGAAGAGACATGGAGGTCACAGTAGCTTAATAAGACAGTTTTATTGCTCCTTGGAAGAGTGGTGGAGGTCGCAGTAGGTTAACAAGACGGTTTTAATGCCCCTTCGAAGAGACGTGGAGTTCAGAGTGGTTAAACATGACGGTTTTAATGCCCCTTGGAAGAGACGTGGAGGTCAGAGTGGTTTAACCAGACGGTGTTAATGCACCTTGGAAGAGACGTGGAGTTCAGAGTGGTTTAACAAGACGGTTTTAATGCACCTTCGAAGAGACGGGAAGGTCAGAGTGGTTTAAAAGATAGTTTTAAAGCCCCTTGGAAGAGACGTGGAGGTCCGAGTGGTTTAACAAGACGGTTTGAATGCCCCTTGGAAGACACGTGGAGGTCACAGTAGCTTAAGAAGACGATTTTAATGCTCCTTGGAAGAGTGGTGGAGGTCGCAATAGCTTAACAAGATGGTTTTAATGCCGCTTCGGAGAGACGTGGAGTTCAGAGTCGTTTAATAAGATGGTTTTAATGCTTCTTGGAAGAGAAGTGGAGGTCAGAGTGGTTTAACAAGACGGTTTTAAAGCCCCTCGAAAGAGACATAGAGTTCAGAGTGGATTAACAAGACGGTTTTAATGCCCCTTGGAAGAGACGTGGAGGTCAGAGTGGTTTAACAAGACGGTTTTAATGCCCCTTGGAAGAAACGTGGAGGTCACAGTAGCTTAACATGATGGTTTTAATGCCCCTTGGAAGAGACATGGAGTACAGAGTGGTTTAACAAGACGGTTTTAATGCCCCTTGGAAGAGACGTGGAGGTCCGAGTGGTTTAACTAGACTGTTTTAATGCCCCTTGCAAGAGACGTGGAGGTCATAGTAGCTTAAGAATACGGTTTTAATGCTCGTTGGAAGAGACATGGAGGTCACAGTAACTTAACAAGACGGTTTTAATGCACCTTGGAAGAGTGGTGGAGGTCCCAGTAGCTTAACAAGATGGTTTTAATGCCCTTTGGAAGAGACTTGGAGTTCAGAGTGGTTTATCAAGACTGTTTTAATGCCCCTAGGAAGAGACGTGGACGTCACTGTGGAATAAAAAGACAATATCAAAGCCCCTTGGAAGAGTGGAGCAGGTCGCAGTAGCTTAACAAGACGGTTTTAAAGCCCCTTGGATGAGTGGTGGAAGTCGCAGTAGCTTAGCAAGACGGTTTTAATGCCCCTTCGAAGAGACGTGGAGTTCATACTTGTTTAACAAGGTGGTTTTAATGCACCTTGGAAGAGATGTGGAGGTCACAGTAACTTAACAAGACGGTTTTAAACCCCTTGGAAGAGTGGTGGAGGTCGCAGTAGCTTAACAAGATGGTTTTAATGCCCCTTCGAAGAGACATGGAGTAAAGAGTGGTTTCACAAAATGGTTTTAATGCCCCTTGGAAGAGACGTGGAGGTCAGAGAGATTTAACAAGACAGTTTTAATGCCCCTTGGAAGAGACGTGGAGTTCAGATCGGTTTAACAAGACGGTTTTAATGCCCCTTGGAAGAGACGTGGAGGTCCGAGTGGTTTAACAAGACGGTTTTAATGCCCCTTGGAAGAGACATGGAGGTCACAGTAACTTAATAAGACGGTTTTATTGCTCCTTGGAAGAGTGGTGGAGGTCGCAGTAGGTTAACAAGACGGTTTTAATGCCCCTTCGAAGAGACGTGGAGTTCAGAGTGGTTAAACATGACGGTTTTAATGCCCCTTGGAAGAGACGTGGAGGTCAGAGTGGTTTAACCAGACGGTGTTAATGCACCTTGGAAGAGACGTGGAGTTCAGAGTGGTTTAACAAGACGGTTTTAATGCACCTTCGAAGAGACGGGAAGGTCAGAGTGGTTTAAAAGATAGTTTTAAAGCCCCTTGGAAGAGACGTGGAGGTCCGAGTGGTTTAACAAGACGGTTTGAATGCCCCTTGGAAGACACGTGGAGGTCACAGTAGCTTAAGAAGACGATTTTAATGCTCCTTGGAAGAGTGGTGGAGGTCGCAATAGCTTAACAAGATGGTTTTAATGCCGCTTCGGAGAGACGTGGAGTTCAGAGTCGTTTAATAAGATGGTTTTAATGCTTCTTGGAAGAGAAGTGGAGGTCAGAGTGGTTTAACAAGACGGTTTTAAAGCCCCTCGAAAGAGACATAGAGTTCAGAGTGGATTAACAAGACGGTTTTAATGCCCCTTGGAAGAGACGTGGAGGTCAGAGTGGTTTAACAAGACGGTTTTAATGCCCCTTGGAAGAAACGTGGAGGTCACAGTAGCTTAACATGATGGTTTTAATGCCCCTTGGAAGAGACATGGAGTACAGAGTGGTTTAACAAGACGGTTTTAATGCCCCTTGGAAGAGACGTGGAGGTCCGAGTGGTTTAACTAGACTGTTTTAATGCCCCTTGCAAGAGACGTGGAGGTCATAGTAGCTTAAGAATACGGTTTTAATGCTCGTTGGAAGAGACATGGAGGTCACAGTAACTTAACAAGACGGTTTTAATGCACCTTGGAAGAGTGGTGGAGGTCCCAGTAGCTTAACAAGATGGTTTTAATGCCCTTTGGAAGAGACTTGGAGTTCAGAGTGGTTTATCAAGACTGTTTTAATGCCCCTAGGAAGAGACGTGGACGTCACTGTGGAATAAAAAGACAATATCAAAGCCCCTTGGAAGAGTGGAGCAGGTCGCAGTAGCTTAACAAGACGGTTTTAAAGCCCCTTGGATGAGTGGTGGAAGTCGCAGTAGCTTAGCAAGACGGTTTTAATGCCCCTTCGAAGAGACGTGGAGTTCATACTTGTTTAACAAGGTGGTTTTAATGCACCTTGGAAGAGATGTGGAGGTCACAGTAACTTAACAAGACGGTTTTAAACCCCTTGGAAGAGTGGTGGAGGTCGCAGTAGCTTAACAAGATGGTTTTAATGCCCCTTCGAAGAGACATGGAGTAAAGAGTGGTTTCACAAAATGGTTTTAATGCCCCTTGGAAGAGACGTGGAGGTCAGAGAGATTTAACAAGACAGTTTTAATGCCCCTTGGAAGAGACGTGGAGTTCAGATCGGTTTAACAAGACGGTTTTAATGCCCCTTGGAAGAGACGTGGAGGTCCGAGTGGTTTAACAAGACGGTTTTAATGCCCCTTGGAAGAGACATGGAGGTCACAGTAACTTAATAAGACGGTTTTATTGCTCCTTGGAAGAGTGGTGGAGGTCGCAGTAGGTTAACAAGACGGTTTTAATGCCCCTTCGAAGAGACGTGGAGTTCAGAGTGGTTAAACATGACGGTTTTAATGCCCCTTGGAAGAGACGTGGAGGTCAGAGTGGTTTAACCAGACGGTGTTAATGCACCTTGGAAGAGACGTGGAGTTCAGAGTGGTTTAACAAGACGGTTTTAATGCACCTTCGAAGAGACGGGAAGGTCAGAGTGGTTTAAAAGATAGTTTTAAAGCCCCTTGGAAGAGACGTGGAGGTCCGAGTGGTTTAACAAGACGGTTTGAATGCCCCTTGGAAGACACGTGGAGGTCACAGTAGCTTAAGAAGACGATTTTAATGCTCCTTGGAAGAGTGGTGGAGGTCGCAATAGCTTAACAAGATGGTTTTAATGCCGCTTCGGAGAGACGTGGAGTTCAGAGTCGTTAAATAAGATGGTTTTAATGCTTCTTGGAAGAGAAGTGGAGGTCAGAGTGGTTTAACAAGACGGTTTTAAAGCCCCTCGAAAGAGACATAGAGTTCAGAGTGGATTAACAAGACGGTTTTAATGCCCCTTGGAAGAGACGTGGAGGTCAGAGTGGTTTAACAAGACGGTTTTAATGCCCCTTGGAAGAAACGTGGAGGTCACAGTAGCTTAACATGATGGTTTTAATGCCCCTTGGAAGAGACATGGAGTACAGAGTTGTTTAACAAGACGGTTTTATTGCCCCTTGGAAGAGACGTGGAGGTCACAGTAGCTTAACATGATGGTTTTAGTGCCCCTTGGAAGAGTGGTGGAGGTCGCAGTAGCTTAACAAGACGGTTTTAATTCCCCTTGGAAGAGAGGTGGAGGTCGCAGTAGCTTAACAAGACGGTTTTAATGCCCCTTCGAAGAAAAGGGCAGTTCAGAGTCGTTTAACATGACGGTTTTAATGCCCCTTGGAAGAGACGTGGAGATCAGACTGGTTTAACAAGACAGTTTTAATGCCCCTTGGTAGAGACGTGGAGGTCAGAATGGTTTAAAAAGACGGTTTTAATGCCCCTTGGAAGTGACGTGGAGATCACAGTAGCTTAAAAAGACGGCTTTAATGCCCCTTGGGAGAGACGTGGAAGTCGCAGTAGCTTAACAAGACGGTTTTAAAGCCCATTAGAAGATTAGTGGAGGTCGCAGTAGCTTAACAAGATGGTTTTAATGCCCCTTCGGAGAGACGTGGAGTTCAGAGTGGTTTAACAAGATGGTTTTAATGCCGCTTGGAAGAGACTTGGAGTTCAGAGTGGTTTATCAAGACGGTTTTAATGCCCCTTGGAAGAAACGTGGAGGTCACAGTGGAATAAAAAGACAATATCAATGCCCCTTGGAAGAGTAGTGGAGGTCGCAGTAGCTTAAAAAGACGGTTTTAATGCCCCTTTGAAGAGTAGTGGAGTTCGCAGTAGCATAACAAGACGGTTTTAATGCCCCTTCGGAGAGACGTGGAGATCAGAGTGGTTTAACAAGATGGTTTTAATGCTTCTTGGAAGAGACATGGAGTACAGAGTGGTTTAACAAGACGATTTTAATGCCCCTTGAAAGAGACGTGGAGGTCAGAGTGGTTTAACAAGACGGTTTTATTGACCCTTGGAAGAGTGGTGGAGGTCGCAGTAGCTTAACAAGACGGTTTAAATGCCCCTTTGAAGAGTGGTGGAGGTCGCAGTAGCTTAACAAGACGGTTTTAATGCCCCTTGGAAGAGATGTGGAGTTCAGAGTGGTTTAACACGACGGTTTTAATGCCCCTTGGAAGAGACGTGGAGGTCACAGTAGCTTAAGAAGATGGTTTTAAAGCCCCTTGGAAGAGTGGTGGAGGTCGCAGTAGCTTAACAAGACGGTTTTAATGCCCCTTCAAAGAGACGTGGAGTTCAGAGTCGTTTAACAAGACAGTTTTAATGCCCCTTGGAAGAGACGTGGAGGTCACAGTAGCTTAGCAAGACAGATTTAATGCCCCTTGGAAGAGTGGTGGAGGTCGCAGTAGCTTAACAAGACGGTTTTAATGCCCCTTGGAAGAGACTTGGAGTTCAGAGTGGTTTATCAAGACCTTTTTTAATGCCCCTTGGAAGTGACATGGACGTCACAGTGGAATAAAAGACAATATCAATGCCCCTTGGAAGAGTGGAGGAGGTCACAGTAGCTTAACAAGACGGTTTTAAAGACCCTTGGAAGAGTGGTGGAGGTCGCAGTAGCTTAGCAAGACGGTTTTAATGCCCCTTCGAAGAGACGTGGAATTCAGACTGGTTTAACAAGATGGTTTTATTGCCCCTTGGAAGAGACGTGGAGGTCACAGTAGCTTAACAAGACAGTTTTAAAGCCCCTTGGAAGAGTGGTGGAGGTCGCAGTAGATTAACAAGACGGTTTTATTGCCCCTTGGAAGAGACGTGGAGGTCACAGTAGCTTAACAAGACAGTTTTAAAGCCCCTTGGAAGAGTAGTGGAGGTCGCAGTAGATTAACAAGACCGTTTTAATGACCCTTCGAAGAGACGTGGAGTTCAGAGTGGTTAAACAAGATGGTTTTAATGCCCCTTGGAAGAGACGTGAAGGTCAGAGTGGGTTAACCAGAAGGTTTTAATGCACCTTGGAAGAGATGTGGAGTTCAGAGTAGTTTAACAAGACGGATTTAATGCCCCTTCAAAGAGACGTGAAGGTCAGAGTGGTTTAAAAGATGGTTTTAAAGCCCCTTGGAAGAGACGTGGAGGTCACAGTAGCTTAACAAGATGGTTTTAATGCCCTTTGGAAGAGTGGGGGAGGTTGCAGTAGCTTAACAAGACGGTTTTAATGCCCCTTTGAAGAGACGTGGAGTACAGAGTGGATTCACAAGATGGTTTTAATGCCCCTTGGAAGAGACGTGGAGGTCAGAGAGGTTTAACAAGACAGTTTTAATGCACCTTGGAAGAGACGTGGAGTTCATAGTGGTTTAACAAGACAGTTTTAATGCCCCTTGGAAGAGACGTGGAGGTCCGAGAGGTTTAACAAGACTGTTTTAATGCCCCTTGGAAGAGACGTGTAGGTTTCAGTAGCTTAAGAGTACGGTTTTAATGCTCCTTGGAAGAGTGGTGGAGGTCGCAGTAGCTTAACAAGACGGTTTCAATGCCCCTTCGTAGAGACATGGAGTTCAGAGAGGTTTAACAAGACGGTTTTAATGCCCTTGTAAGAGACATGGAGGTCACAGTAGCTTAACGAGACGGTTTTAATGCCCCTTGGAAGAGTGGTGGAGGTCCCAGTAGCTTAACAAGACGGTTTTAATGCCCTTTGGAAGAGACTTGGAGTTCAGAGTGGTTTATCAAGACGGTTTTAATGCCCCTAGGAAGAGACGTGGACGTAACAGTGGAATAAAAAGACAATTTCAATGCCCCTTGGAGGAGTGGAGGAGGTTGCAGTAGCTTAGCAAGATGGTTTTAAAGCCCCATCAAAGAGACGTGGAGTTCAGAGTCGTTTAACAAGACAGTTTTAATGCCCCTTGGATGAGACGTGGAGTTCAGAGAGGTTTAACAAGACGGTTTTAATGCCCCTTGAAAGAGACATGGAGGTCACAGTAGCTTAACAAGACGGTTTTAGTGCACCTTGGAAGAGTTGTGGAGGTCGCAGTAGCTTAACAAGACGGTTTTAATACCGCTTCGGAGAGACGTGGAGTTCAGAGTGGTTTAACAAGATGGTTTTAATGCTTCTTGGAAGAGAAGTGGAGGTCAGAGTGGTTTAACAAGACAGTTTTAATGCCCCTTGCAAGAGACATGGAGTTCAGAGTGGTTTAACAAGACGGTTTTATGCCCCTTGGAAAAGACGTGGAGGTCACAGTAGCTTAACATGATGGTTTTAATGCCCCTTGGAAGAGTGGTGGAGGTCACAGTAGCTTAACAAGACGGTTTTAATGCCCCTTCGAAGAAACCTGCAGTTCAGAGTGGTTTAACAAGACTGTTTTAATGTCCCTTGGAAGAGATGTGGAGATCAGAGTAGTTTAACAAGACAGTTTTAATGCCCCTTGGTAGAAACTTGGAGGTCAGATTGGTTTAACAAGACGGTTTTAATGCCCCTTGGAAGAGACGTGGAAGTCCGAGTGGTTTAACAAGACGGTTTTAATGCCCCTTGGAAGAGACGTGGAGGTCACAGTAGCTTAACAAGATGGTTTTAATGCCCCTTCGAAGAGACATGGAGTAAAGAGTGGTTTCACAAGATGGTTTTAATGCCCCTTGGAAGAGACGTGGAGGTCAGAGAGATTTAACAAGACAGTTTTAATGCCCCTTGGAAGAGACGTGGAGTTCAGATCGGTTTAAAAAAACGGTTTTAATGCCCCTTGGAAGAGACGTGAAGGTCCGAGTGGTTTAACAAGATGGTTTTAATACCACTTGGAAGAGACGTGGAGGTAACAGTAGCTTAATAAGACGGTTTTATTTCTCCATGGAAGAGTGGTGGAGGTCGCAGTAGCTTAACAAGACGGTTTTAATGCCCCTTCGAAGAGACGTGAAGTTCAGAGTGGTTAAACAAGACGGTTTTAATGACCCTTGGAAGAGACGTGGAGGTCAGAGTGGTTTAACCAGACGGTTTTAATGCACCTTGGAAGAGACGTGGAGTTCAGAGTAGTTTAACAAGACGGTTTTAATGCCCCTTCGAAGAGACGTGAAGGTCAGAGTGGTTTAAAAGACGGCTTTAAAGCCTCTTGCAAGAGACGTTGAGGTTACAGTAGCTTAACAAGATGGTTTTAATGCCCCTTGGAAGAGTGGTGGAGGTTGCAGTAGCTTAAAAAGATGGTTTTAATGCCCCTTCGAAGAGACATGGAGTAAAGAGTGTTTTCAAAAGACGGTTTTAATGCCCCTTGGAAGAGACGTTGAGGTCAGAGAGATTTAACAAGACGGTTTTAATGCCCCTTGGAAGAGACATGGAGTTCAGATTGGTTTAACAAGACGGTTTTAATGCCCCTTGGAAGAGACGTGGAGGTCCGAGTGGTTTAACAATACGGTTTGAATGCCCCTTGGAAGACACGTGGAAGTCACAGTAGCTTAAGAAGACAGTTTTAATGCTCCTTGGAAGAGTGGTGGAGGTCGCAATAGCTTAACAAGATGGTTTTAATGCCGCTTCGGAGAGACGTGGAGTTCAGAGTCGTTTAATAAGATGGTTTTAATGCTTCTTGGAAGAGAAGTGGAGGTCAGAGTGGTTTAACAAGACGGTTTTAAAGCCCCTTGGAAGAGACATAGAGTTCAGAGTGGTTTAACAAGACGGTTTTAATGCCCCTTGGAAGAGACGTGGAGGTCAGAGTGGTTTAAAAAGACGGTTTTAATGCCCCTTGGAAGAAACGTGGAGGTCACAGTAGCTTAACATGATGGTTTTAATGCCCCTTGGAAGAGACATGGAGTAGAGAGTGTTTTAACAAGACGCTTTTATTGCCCCTTGGAAGAGACGTGGAGGTCACAGTAGCTTAACATGATGGTTTTAATGCCCCTTGGAAGAGTGGTGGAGGTCACAGTAGCTTAACAAGTTGGTTTTAATTCCCCTTGGAAGAGAGGTGGAGGTCGCAGTAGCTTAACAAGACGGTTTTAATGCCCCTTCGAAGAAACGTGCAGTTCAGAGTGGTTTAACATGACGGTTTTAATGCCCCTTGGAAGAGACGTGGAGATCAGACTGGTTTAACAAGACAGTTTTAATGCCCCTTGGTAGAGACGTGGAGGTCAGAATGGTTTAACAAGACGGTTTTAATGACCCTTGGAAGTGACGAGGAGGTCACAGTAGCTTAAAAAGACGGCTTTAATGCCCCTTGGAAGAGACGTGGAGGTCGCAGTAGCTTAGCAAGATGGTTTTAAAGCCCATTAGAAGAGTGGTGGAGGTCGCAGTAACTTAACAAGATGGTTTTAATGCCCCTTCGGAGAGACGTGGAGTTCAGAGTGGTTTAACAAGATGGTTTTAATGCCGCTTGGAAGAGACTTGGAGTTCAGAGTGGTTTAACAAGACGGTTTTAATGCCCCTTTGAAGAAACGTGGAGGTCACAGTGGAATAAAAAGACAATATCAATGCCCCTTGGAAGAGTGGTGGAGGACGCAGTAGCTTAACAAGACGGTTTTAATGCCCCTTTGAAGAGTAGTGGAGGTCGCAGTAGCTTAACAAGATGGTTTTAATGCCCCTTCGGAGAGACGTGGAGATCAGAGTGGTTTAACAAGATGGTTTTAATGCTTCTTGGAAGAGACGTGGAGGTCAGAGTTGTTTAACAAGACGGTTTTAATGCCCCTTGAAAGAGACATGGAGTACAGAGTGGTTTAACAAGACGATTTTAACGCCCTTTGAAAGAGACGTGGAGGTCAGAGTGGTTTAACAAGACGGTTTTATTGCCCCTTGAAAGTGTGGTGGAGGTCGCAGTAGCTTAACAAGATGGTTTTAATGCCCCTTTGAAGAGTGGTGGAGGTCGCAGTAGCTTAACAAGATGGTTTTAATGCCCCTTGGAAGAGATGTGGAGTTCAGAGTGGTTTAACAAGACGGTTTTAATGCCCCTTGGAAGAGACGTGGAGGTCAGAGTGGTTTAACAAGACGGATTTAATGCCCCTTGGAAGAAACGTGGAGGTCACAGTAGCTTAACATGAAGGTTTTAATGCCCCTTGGAAGAGACATGGAGTACAGAGTGGTTTAACAAGACGGTTTTATTGCCCCTTGGAAGAGACGTGGAGGTCGCAGTAGCTTAACAAGACGGTTTTAAAGCCCATTAGAAGATTGGTGGAGGTCACAGTAGCTTAACAAGACGGTTTTAATGCTCCTTGGAAGAGTGGTGGAGGTCGCAATAGCTTAACTAGATGGTTTTAATGCCTCTTCGGAGAGACGTGGAGTTCAGAGTCGTTTAATAAGATGGTTTTAATGCTTCTTGGAAGATAAGTGGAGGTCAGAGTGGTTTAACAAGACGGTTTTAAAGCCCCTTCGAAGAGACATAGAGTTCAGAGTGGTTTAACAAGACGGTTTTAATGCCCCTTGGAAGAGACATGGAGTTCAGATTGGTTTAACAAGACGGTTTTAATGCCCCTTGGAAGAGACGTGGAGGTCCGAGTGGTTTAACAATACGGTTTGAATGCCCCTTGGAAGACACGTGGAGGTCACAGTAGCTTAAGAAGACGGTTTTAATGCTCCTTGGAAGAGTGGTGGAGGTCGCAATAGCTTAACAAGATGGTTTTAATGCCGCTTCGGAGAGACGTGGAGTTCAGAGTCGTTTAATAAGATGGTTTTAATGCTTCTTGGAAGAGAAGTGGAGGTCAGAGTGGTTTAACAAGACGGTTTTAAAGCCCCTTGGAAGAGACATAGAGTTCAGAGTGGTTTAACAAGACGGTTTTAATGCCCCTTGGAAGAGACGTGGAGGTCAGAGTGGTTTAAAAAGACGGTTTTAATGCCCCTTGGAAGAAACGTGGAGGTCACAGTAGCTTAACATGATGGTTTTAATGCCCCTTGGAAGAGACATGGAGTAGAGAGTGTTTTAACAAGACGGTTTTATTGCCCCTTGGAAGAGACGTGGAGGTCACAGTAGCTTAACATGATGGTTTTAATGCCCCTTGGAAGAGTGGTGGAGGTCACAGTAGCTTAACAAGATGGTTTTAATTCCCCTTGGAAGAGAGGTGGAGGTCGCAGTAGCTTAACAAGACGGTTTTAATGCCCCTTCGAAGAAACGTGCAGTTCAGAGTGGTTTAACATGACGGTTTTAATGCCCCTTGGAAGAGACGTGGAGATCAGACTGGTTTAACAAGACAGTTTTAATGCCCCTTTGTAGAGACGTGGAGGTCAGAATGGTTTAACAAGACGGTTTTAATGCCCCTTGGAAGTGACGAGGAGGTCACAGTAGCTTAAAAAGACGGCTTTAATGCCCCTTGGAAGAGACGTGGAGGTCGCAGTAGCTTAGCAAGATGGTTTTAAAGCCCATTAGAGGAGTGGTGGAGGTCGCAGTAACTTAACAAGATGGTTTTAATGCCCCTTCGGAGAGACGTGGAGTTCAGAGTGGTTTAACAAGATGGTTTTAATGCCGCTTGGAAGAGACTTGGAGTTCAGAGTGGTTTAACAAGACGGTTTTAATGCCCCTTTGAAGAAACGTGGAGGTCACAGTGGAATAAAAAGACAATATCAATGCCCCTTGGAAGAGTGGTGGAGGACGCAGTAGCTTAACAAGACGGTTTTAATGCCCCTTTGAAGAGTAGTGGAGGTCGCAGTAGCTTAACAAGATGGTTTTAATGCCCCTTCGGAGAGACGTGGAGATCAGAGTGGTTTAACAAGATGGTTTTAATGCTTCTTGGAAGAGACGTGGAGGTCAGAGTTGTTTAACAAGACGGTTTTAATGCCCCTTGAAAGAGACATGGAGTACAGAGTGGTTTAACAAGACGATTTTAACGCCCTTTGAAAGAGACGTGGAGGTCAGCGTGGTTTAACAAGACGGTTTTATTGCCCCTTGAAAGTGTGGTGGAGGTCGCAGTAGCTTAACAAGATGGTTTTAATGCCCCTTTGAAGAGTGGTGGAGGTTGCAGTAGCTTAACAAGACGGTTTTAATGCCCCTTGGAAGAGATGTGGAGTTCAGAGTGGTTTAACAAGACGGTTTTAATGCCCCTTGGAAGAGACGTGGAGGTCAGAGTGGTTTAACAAGACGGATTTAATGCCCCTTGGAAGAAACGTGGAGGTCACAGTAGCTTAACATGAAGGTTTTAATGCCCCTTGGAAGAGACATGGAGTACAGAGTGGTTTAACAAGACGGTTTTATTGCCCCTTGGAAGAGACGTGGAGGTCACAGTAGCTTAACATGATGGTTTTAATGCCCCTTGGAACAGTGGTGGAGGTCGCAGTAGCTTAACAAGATGGTTTTAATTCCCCTTGGAAGAGACGTGGAGGTCGCAGTAGCTTAACAGGACGGTTTTAATGCCCCTTCGAAGAAACGTGCAGTTCAGAGTGGTTTAACATGACGGTTTTAATGCCCCTTGGAAGAGACGTGGAGATCAGACTGGTTTAACAAGACAGTTTTAATGCCCCTTGGTAGAGACGTGGAGGTCAGAATGGTTTAACAAGACGGTTTTAATGCCCCTTGGAAGTGACAAGGAGGTCACAGTAGCTTAAAAAGACAGCTTTAATGCCCCTTGGAAGAGACGTGGAGGTCGCAGTAGCTTAACAAGACGGTTTTAAAGCCCATTAGAAGATTGGTGGAGGTCACAGTAGCTTAACAAGACGGTTTTAATGCTCCTTGGAAGAGTGGTGGAGGTCGCAATAGCTTAACTAGTTGGTTTTAATGCCGCTTCGGAGAGACGTGGAGTTCAGAGTCGTTTAATAAGATGGTTTTAATGCTTCTTGGAAGATAAGTGGAGGTCAGAGTGGTTTAACAAGACGGTTTTAAAGCCCCTTGGAAGAGACATAGAGTTCAGAGTGGTTTAACAAGACGGTTTTAATGCCCCTTGGAAGAGACGTGGAGGTCAGAGTGGTTTAACAAGACGGTTTTAATGCCCCTTGGAAGAAACGTGGAGGTCACAGTAGCTTAACATGATGGTTTTAATGCCCCTTGGAAGAGACATGGAGTACAGAGTGGTTTAACAAGATGGTTTTATTGCCCCTTGGAAGAGACGTGGAGGTCACAGTAGCTTAACATGATGGTTTTAATGCCCCTTGGAAGAGTGGTGGAGGTTGCAGTAGCTTAACAAGACGGTTTTAATTCCCCTTGGAAGAGACGTGGAGGTCGCAGTAGCTTAACAAGACGGTTTTAATGCCCCTTCGAAGAAACGTGCAGTTTAGAGTGGTTTAACATGACGGTTTTAATGCCACTTGGAAGAGACGTGGAGATCAGACTGGTTTAACAAGACAGTTTTAATGCCCCTTGGTAGAGACGTGGAGGTCAGAATGGTTTAACAAGACGGTTTTAATGCCCCTTGGAAGTGACGTGGAGGTCACAGTAGCTTAAAAAGACGGCTTTAATGCCCCTTGGAAGAGACGTGGAGGTCGCACTAGCTTAACAAGACGGTTTTAAAGCCCATTAGAAAAGTGGTGGAGGTCGCAGTAGCTTAACAAGATGGTTTTAATGCCCCTTCGGAGAGACGTGGAGTTCAGAGTGGTTTAACAAGACGGTTTTAATGACGCTTGGAAGAGACTTGGAGTTCAGAGTGTTTTAACAAGACGGTTTTAATGCCCCTTGGAAGAAACGTGGAGGTCACAGTGGAATAAAAAGACAATATCAATGCCCCTTGGAAGAGTGGTGGAGGTCGCAGTAGCTTAACAAGACGGTTTTAATGCCCCTTTGAAGAGTAGTGGAGGTCGCAGTAGCTTAATAAGACGGTTTTAATGCCCCTTCGGAGAGACGTGGAGATCAGAGTGGTTTAACATGATGATTTTAATGCTTCTTGGAAGAGACGTGGAGGTCAGAGTTGTTTACCAAGACGGTTTTAATGCCCCTTGGAAGAGTGGTGGAGGTCGCAGTAGCTGAACAAGACGGTTTTAATGCCACTTTGAAGAGTGGTGGAGGTCGCAGTAGCTTAACAAGACGGTTTTAATGCCCCTTGGAAGAGATGTGGAGTTCAGAGTGGTTTAACACGACGGTTTTAATGCCCCTTGGAAGGGACGTGGAGGTCACAGTAGCTTAACAAGATGGTTTTAAAGCACCTTGGAAGAGTGGTGGAGGTCGCAGTAGCTTAAAAAGACTGTTTTTACGCCCCTTCGAAGAGACGGGAAGTTCAGAGTGGTTTCACAAGACAGTTTTAATGCCCCTTGGATGAGACGTGGAGGTCAGAGAGGTTTAACAAGACGGTTTTAATGCCCCTTGGAAGAGACATGGAGGTCACAGTAGCTTAACAAGATGGTTTTAGTGCCCCTTGGAAGAGTGGTAGAGGTCGCAGTAGCTTAACAAGACGGTTTTAATGCCCCTTCAAAGAGACGTGGAGTTCAGAGTCGTTTAACAAGACAGTTTTAATGCACCTTGGAAGAGACGTGGAGGTAACAGTAGCTTAGCAAGACAGTTTTAATGCCCCTTTGAAGAGTGGTGCAGGTCGCAGTAGCTTAACAAGAAGGTTTTAATGCCCCTTGGAAGAGACTTGGAGTTCAGAGTGGTTTATCAAGACGGTTTTAATGCCCCTTGGTAGTGACATGGACGTCACAGTGGAATAAAAAGACAATATCAATGCCCCTTGGAAGAGTGGAGGAGGTCACAGTAGCTTAACGAGACGGTTTTAAAGCCCCTTGGAAGAGTGGTGGAGGTCGCAGTAGCTTAGCAAGACGGTTTTAATGCCCCTTCGAAGAGACGTGGAATTCAGACTGGTTTAACAAGACGGTTTTATTGCCCCTTGGAAGAGACGTGGAGGGCACCGTAGCTTAACGAGACAGTTTTAAAGCCGCTTGGAAGAGTGGTGGAGGTCGCAGTAGATTAACAACACGGTTTTATTGCCCCTAGGAAGAGACGTGGAGGTCACAGTAGCTTAACAAGACAGTTTTAAAGCCCCTTGGAAGAGTGGTGGAGGTCGCAGTAGATTAACAAGACGGTTTTAATGACCCTTCGAAGAGACGTGGAGTTCAGAGTGGTTAAACAAGATGGTTTTAATGCTTCTTGGAAGAGACGTGAAGGTCAGAGTGGTTTAACCAGAAGGTTTTAATGCACCTTGGAAGAGACGTGGAGTTCAGAGTAGTTTAACAAGACGGATTTAATGCCCCTTCAAAGAGACGTGAAGGTCAGAGTGGTTTAAAAGACGGTTTTAAAGCCCCTTGGAAGAGACGTGTAGGTCACAGTAGCTTAACAAGATGGTTTTAATGCCCTTTGGAAGAGTGGGGGACTTTGCAGTAGCTTAACAAGATGGTTTTAATGCCCCTTCGAAGAGACGTGGAGTACAGAGTGGATTCACAAGATGGTTTTAATGCCCCTTGGAAGAGACGTGGAGGTCAGAGAGGTTTAACAAGACGGTTTTAATGCACCTTGGAAGAGACGTGGAGTTCAGAGTGGTTTAACAAGACGGTTTTAATGCCCCTTGGAAGAGACGTGGAGGTCCGAGTGGTTTCACAAGACTGTTTTAATGCCCCTTGGAAGAGACGTGGAGGTCAGAGAGGTTTAACAAGACGGTTTTAATGCACCTTGGAAGAGACGTGGAGTTCAGAGTGGTTTAACAAGACGGTTTTAATGCCCCTTGGAAGAGACGTGGAGGTCCGAGTGGTTTCACAAGACTGTTTTAATGCCCCTTGGAAGAGACATGGAGGTCACAGTCGCTTAAGAGTACGGTTTTAATGCTCCTTGGAAGAGTGGTGGAGGTCGCAGTCGCTTAACAAGACGGTTTCAATGCCCCTTCGTAGAGACATGGAGTTCAGAGAGGTTTAACAAGACGGTTTTAATGCCCTTGTAAGAGACATGGAGGTCACAGTAGCTTAACGAGACGGTTTTAATGCCCCTTGGAAGAGTGGTGGAGGTCCCAGTAGCTTAACAAGACGGTTTTAATGCCCTTTGGAAGAGACTTGGAGTTCAGAGTGGTTTATCAAGACGGTTTTAATGCCCCTAGGAAGAGACGTGAACGTAACAGTGGAATAAGAAGACAATATCAATGCCCCTATGAGGAGTGGAGGAGGTTGCAGTAGCTTAACAAGACGGTTTTAAAGCCCCTTGGAAGAGTGGTGGAGGTCGCAGTAGCTTAGCAAGACGCTTTTAATGCCCCTTCGAAGAGACGTGGAGTTCAGACTTGTTTAACAAGGTGGTTTTAATGCCCCTTGGAAGAGACCTGGAGGTTACAGTAGCTGAACAAGACTGTTTTAAAACCCCTTGGAAGAGTGGTGGAGGTCGCAGTAGCTTAACAAGACGGTTTTAATGCCCCTTCGAAGAGACGTTGAGTGCAGAGTGGTTAAACAAGATGGTTTTAATGCCCCTTGTAAGAGACGTGAAGGTCAGAGTGGTTTAACCAGTCGGTTTTAATACACCTTGGAAGAGACGTGGAGTTCAGAGTAGTTTAACAAGACGGTTTTAATGCCCCTTTGAAGAGACGTGAAGGTCAAAGTGGTTTAAAAGACGGTTTTAAAGCATCTTGTAAGAGACGTGGAGGTCACAGTAGCTTAACAAGATGGTTTTAATGCCCCTTGGAAGAGTGGTGGAGGTTGCAGTAGCTTAACAAGACGGTTTTAATGCCCCTTCGTAGAGACGTAGAGTAAAGAGTGGTTTCACAAGACGGTTTTAATGGCCCTTGGAAGAGACATGGAGATCAGTGAGATTTAACAAGATGGTTTTAATGCCCCTTGGAAGAGACGTGGTGTTCAGATTGGTTTAACAAGACGGTTTTAATGCCCCTTGGAAGAGACGTTGAGGTCCGAGAGGTTTAACAATACGGTTTTAATGCCCCTTGGAAGAGACATGGAGGTCACAGTAGCTTAAGAAGACGGTTTTAATGCTCCTTGGAAGAGTGGTGGAGGTCGCAGTAGCTTAACAAGACGGTTTTAATACCGCTTCAGAGAGACGTTGAGTTCAGAGTGGTTTAACAAGATGGTTTTAATGCTTCTTGGAAGAGAAGTGGAGGTCAGAGTGGTTTAACAAGACAGTTTTAATGCCCCTTGGAAGAGACATGGAGTTCAGAGTGGTTTAACAAGACGGTTTTATGCCCCTTGGAAAAGACGTGGAGGTCACTGTAGCTTAACCTGATGGTTTTAATGCCCCTTGGAAGAGTGGTGGAGGTCACAGTAGCTTAACAAGATGGTTTTAATTCCCCTTGGAAGAGACGTGGAGGTCGCAGTAGCTTAACAAGACGGTTTTAATGCCCCTTCGAAGAAACCTGCAGTTCAGAGTGGTTTAACAAGACGGTTTTAATGTCCCTTGGAAGAGATGTGGAGATCAGAGTAGTTTAACAAGACAGTTTTAATGCCCCTTGGTAGAGACTTGGAGGTCAGATTGGTTTAACAAGACGGCTTTAATGCCCCTTGGAAGAGACCTGGAGGTCGCAGTAGCTTAACAAGACGGTTTCAATGTCCCTTGGAAGAGTGGTGGAGGTCGCAGGAGCTTAACAAGATGGTTTTAATGCCCCTTCGGAGAGACCTGGAGTTCAGAGTGGTATAACAGGATGGTTTTAATGCTTCTTGGAAGAGACGTGGAGGTCAGAGTGGTTTAACAAATGGTTTTAATGCCCCTTGGAAGAGACATGGGGTTCAGAGTGATTTAAGAAGACGGTTTTAATGCCCCTTGGAAGAGACGTGGAGGTCAGAGTGGTTTAACAAGACGGGTTTATTGCCCCTTGGAAGAGTGGAGGAGGTCGAAGTAGCTTTACAAGATGGATTTAATGCCCCTTGGAAGAGACGTGGAGGTCACAGTAGCTTAAGAAGATGTTTTTAAAGCCCCTTGGAAGAGTGGTGGAGGTCGCAGTAGCTTAACGAGACTGTTTTAATGCCCCTTCGAAGAGACGTGGAGTTCAGAGTGGTTTCACAAGACAGTTTTAATGCCCCTTGGATGAGACGTGGAGGTCAGAGAGGTCTAACAAGACGGTTTTAGTGCCCCTTGGAAGAGGGGTGGAGGTCGCAGTAGCTTAACAAGACGGTTTTAATGCCCCTTCAAAGAGACGTGGAGTTTAGCGTGGTTTAACAAGACGATTTTAATGCCCCTTGGAAGAGACGTGGAGGTCACAGTAGCTTAACAAGACAGTTTTAATGCCCCTTGGAAGAGTGGTGGAGGTCGCAGTAGCTTAACAAGACGGTTTTAATTCCCCTTGGAAGAGACTTGGAGTTCAGAGTGGTTTATCAAGACGGTTTTCATGCCCCTTGGAAGTGACATGGACGTCACAGTGGAATAAAAAGACAATATCAATGCCCCTTGGAAGAGTGGATGAGGTCACAGTATCTTAACGAGACGGTTTTTAAGCCCCTTGAAAGAGTGGTTGAGGTCGCAGTAGCTTAGCAAGACGGTTTTTATGCCCCTTTGAAGAGACGTGGAATTCAGACTGGTTTAACAAGACGGTTTTAATGCCCCTTGGAGATGACGTGGAGGTCACAGTAGCTTAACAAGACGGTTTTAAAGCCCCTTGGAAGAGTGGTGGAGGTCACAGTAGCTTAACAAGACGGTTTTAATGCCCCTTCGAAAAGACGTGGAGTACAGAGTGGATTCACAAGATGGTTTTAATGCCCCTTGGAAGAGACGTGGAGGTCAGAGACGTTTAACAAGACGGTTTTAATGCCCCTTGGAAGAGACGTGGAGTTCAGAGTGGTTTAACAAGACAGTTTTAATGCCCCTTGGAAGAGACGTGGAGGTCCGAGTGGTTTAACAAGACTGTTTTAATGCCCCTTGGTAGAGACGTGGAGGTCACAGTAGCTTAAGAATACTGTTTTAATGCTCCTTGGAAGAGTGGTGGAGGTAGCAGAAGCTTAACAAAACGGTTTTAATGCCCCTTCGTAGAGACGTGGAGTTCAGAGAGGTTAACAAGACGGTTTTAATGCCCCTTGTAAGAGACTTGGAGGTCACAGTAGCTTAACAAGACGGTTTTAATGATCTTTGGAAGAGACTTGGAGTTCAGAGTGGTTTATCAAGATAGTTTTAATGCCCGTAGGAAGAGACGTGGACGTCACAGTGGAATAAAAAGACAATATCAATGCCCCTTGGAAGAGTGGAGGAGGTCGCAGTAGCTTAACAAGACGGTTTAAAGCCCCTTGGAAGAGTGATGGAGGTCGCAGTAGCTTAGCAAGACGGTTTTAATGCCCCTTCGAAGAGACGTGGAGTTCAGACTTGTTTAACAAGGTGGTTTTAATGCCACTTGGAAGAGAAGTGGAGGTCACAGTAGCATAACAAGACGGTTTTAAAGCCCCTTGGAAGAGACGTGGAGGTCGCAGTAGCTTAACAAGACGGTTTTAATGCCCCTTTGAAGAGACGTGGAGTTCAGAGTGGTTAAACAAGACGGTTTTAATTCCCCTTAGAAGAGACGTGGAGGTCAGAGTGGTTTAACCAGACGGTTTTAATGCACCTTGGAAGAGAAGTGGAGTTCAGAGTAGTTTAACAAGACGGTTTTAATGCCCCTTCGAAGAGACGTGAAGGTCAGAGTGGTTTAAAAGACGGTCACAGTAGCTTAACAAGATGGTTTTAATGCCCCTTTTAAGAGAGGTGGAGTAAAGAGTGGTTTCACAAGAGGGTTTTAGTGCCCCTTGGAAGAGACGTGGAGGTCAGAGAAATTTAACAAGACGGTTTTAATGCCCCTTGGAAGAGACATGGAGTTCAGATTGGTTTAACAAGACGGATTTAATGCCCCTTGGAAGAGACGTGGAGGTCGCAGTGGTTGAACAAGACGGTTTTAATGCCCCTTGGATGAGACGAGGAGGTCACAGTAGCTTAAGAAGACGATTTTAATGCTCCTTGGAAGAGTGATGGAGGATCGCAGTAGCTTAACAAGGCTGTTTTAATGACCCTTCGGAGAGACGTGGAGTTCAGAGTGGTTTAAAAAGATGGTTTTAATGCTTCTTGGAAGAGAAGTGGAGGTCAGAGTTGTTTAACAAGACGGTTTTAATGCCCCTTGGAAGCAACATGGAGTTCAGAGGGGTTTAACAAGACAGTTTAATGCCCCTTGGAAGAGACGTGGAGGTCAGAGTGGTTTGACAAGACGGTTTTATTGCCTCTTGCAAGAGACGTGGAGGTGACAGTAGTTAAAAACATGATGGTTTTAATGCCCATTGGAAGAGTGGTGAAGGTCGCAGTAGCTTAACAAGACGGTTTTAATTCCCCTTGGAAGAGACGTGGAGGTCGCAGTAGCTTAACAAGACGGTTTTAATGCCCCTTCGAAGAAACGTGCAGTTCAGAGAGGCTTAACAAGACGGTTTTAATGCCCCTTGGAAGAGACGTGGAGATCAGAGAGGTTTAACAAGACAGTTTTAATGCCCCTTGGAAGAGACGTGGAGGTCAGAGTGGTTTAACAAGACGGTTTTAATGCCCCTTGGAAGAGACGTGGAGGTCGCAGTAGCTTAACAAGATGGTTTTAATGCCCCTTGGAAGAGTGGTGGAGGTCGAAGTATCTTAACAAGATGGTTTTAATGCCCCTTCGGAGAGACGTGGAGTTCAGAGTGGTTTAACAAAATGGTTTGAATGCCCCTTAGAAGAGACATGGAGGTCACAGTGGAATAAAAAGACAATATCAATGCCCCTTGGAAGAGTGGTGGAGGTCGCAGTAGCTTAACAAGACGGTTTTAATACCCCTTCGAAGAGTGGTGGAGGTCGCAGTAGCTTAACAAGACGGTTTTAATGCCCCTTCGGAGAGACGTGGAGTTCAGAGTGGTTTAACAAGATGGTTTTAACGTTTCTTGGAAGAGACGTGGAGGTCAGAGTGGTTTAACAAGACGGTTTTAATGCCCCTTGGAAGAGAGATGGAGTTCAGAGTGGTTTAACAAGACGGTTTTAATGCCCCTTGGAAGAGACGTGGCGGTCAGAGTGCTTTAACAAGACGGTTTTATTGCCCCTTGGAAGAGACGTGGAGGTCACAGTAGCTTAACAAAATGGTTTTAATGCCCCTTGGAAGAGTGGTGGAGGTCGCAGTAGCTTAACAAGACGGTTTTAATGCCCCTTGGAAGAGATGTGGAGTCCAGAGTGGTTTAGCAAGATGGTTTTAATGCCCCTTGGAAGAGACCTGGAGGTCACAGTAGCTTAAGAAGATGGTTTTGAAGCCCCTTGGAAGAGGGGTGGAGGTCGCAGTAGCTTAACAAGACTATTTTAATGCCCCTTCGAAGAGACGTGGAGTTCAGCGTGGTTTCACAAGACAGTTTTAATGCCCCTTGAATGAGACGTGGAGGTCAGAGAGGAATAACAAGACAGTTTTAATGCCCCTTGGAAAAGACGTGGAGGTCACAGTAGCTTAACAAGACGGTTTTAGTGCCCCTTGGAAGAGTGGTGGAGGTCGCAGTAGCTTAACAAGACGGTTTTAAAGCCCCTTCAAAGAGACGTGGAGTTCAGAGTGGTTTAACAAGACGGTTTTAATACCCCTTGGAAGAGACGTGGAGGTCACAGTAGCTTAACAAGACAGTTTTAATGCCCCTTGGAAGAGTGGTGGAGGTCGCAGAAGCTTAACAAGATGGTTTTAATGCCCCTTGGAAGAGACTTTGAGTTCAGAGTGGTTTATCAAGACGGTTTTAATGCCCCTTGGAAGTGACATGGACGTCACAGTGGAATAAAAAGACAATATCAATGCCCCTTGGAAGAGTGGAGGAGGTCACAGTAGCTTAATGAGACGGTTTTGAAACCCCTTGGAAGAGTGGTGGAGGTCGCAGTAGCTTAGCAAGACGGTTTTAATGCCCCTTCGAAGAGACGTGAAATTCAGACTGGTTTAACTAGATGGTTTCAATGCCCCTTGGAAGAGACGTGGAATTCACAGTAGCTTAACAAGATGGTTTTAAAGCCCCTGGGAAGAGTGGTGGAGGTCGCAGTAGCTTAACAAGATGATTTTAATGACCCTTCGAAGAGACGTGGAGTTCAGAGTGGTTAAACAAGATGGTTTTAATGCCCCTTGGAAGAGACGTGGAGGTCAGAGTGGTTTAACCAGACGGTTTTAATGCACCTTGGAAGAGACATGGAGTTCAGAGTAGTTTAACAAGACGGTTTTAATGCCACTTCGATGAGACGTGAAGGTCAGAGTGGTTTAAAAGACGGTTTTAAAGCCCCTTGGAAGAGACTTGGAGGTCACAGCAGCTTAACAAGATGGTTTTAATGCCCCTTGGAAGAGTGGTGGAGGTTGCAGTAGCTTAACAAGATGGTTTTAATGCCCCTTCGAAGAGTCGTGGAGTAAAGAGAGGTTTCACAAGACGGTTTTAATGCCCCTTGGAAGAGACGTGGAGGTCAGAGAGATTTAACAAGATGGTTTTAATGCCCCTTGGAAGAGACGTGGAGTTCAGATTGGTTTAACAAGACGGTTTTAATGCCCCTTGGAAGAGACGTGGAGGTCCGAGTGGTTTAACAAGACGGTTTTAATGCCCCTTGGAAGAGACGTGGAGGTCACAGTAGCTTAAGTAGACAGTTTTAATGCTCCTTGGAAGAGTGGTGGAGGTCGCAGTAGCTTAACAAGACTGTTTTAATGCCGCTTCAGAGAGACGTGGAGTTCAGAGTGGTTTAACAAGATGGTTTTAATGCTTCTTGGAAGAGAAGTGGAGGTCAGAGTGGTTTAACAAGACGGTTTTAATGCCCCTTGGAAGAGACATGGAGCTCAGAGTGGTTTAACAAGACGGTTTTATTGCCCCTTGGAAAAGACGTGGAGGTCACAGAAGCTTAACATGATGGCTTTAATGCCCCATGGAAGAGTGGTGGAAGTTGCAGTAGCTTAACAAGACGGTTTTAATTCCCCTTGGAAAATATGTGGAGGTCGCAGTAGCTTAATAAGACGGTTTTAATGCCCCTTCGAAGAAACGTGCAGTTCATTGTGGTTTAATAAGACGGTTTTAATGTACCTTGGAAGAGACGTTGAGATCAGAGTGGTTTAACAAGACAGTTTTAATGCCCCTTGGTAGAAACGTGGAGGTCAGAGTGGTTTAACAAGAAGGTTTTAATGCCCCTTGGAAGAGACGTGGAGGTCACAGTAGCTTATAAAGACGGCTTTAATGCCCCTTGGAAGAGTGGTGGAGGTCGCAGTAGCTTAACAAGATGGTTTTAATGCCCCTTCGGAGAGACGTGGAGTTCAGAGTGGTTTAACAAATGGTTTTAATGCCCCTTGGAAGAGACTTGGAGTTCAGAGTGGTTTAACAAGACGGTTTTAATGCCCCTTGGAAGAGACGTGGAGGTCACAGTGGAATAAAAAGACATTATCAATGCCCCTTGGAAGAGTGGTGGAGGTCGCAGTAGCTTAACAAGACGGTTTTAATGCCCCTTTGAAGAGTGGTGGAGGTCGCAGTAGCTTAATAAGATGGTTTTAATTCCCCTTCGGAGAGACGTGGAGTTCAGAGTGGTTTAACAAGATGGTTTTAATGCTTCTTGGAAGAGACATGGAGGTCAGAGTGGTTAAACAAGACGGTTTTAATGCCCCTTGGAAGAGACATGGAGTTCAGAGTGGTTTAGCAAGACGGTTTTAATGCCCCTTGGAAGAGACGTGGAGGTCAGAGTGGTTTAACAAGACGGTTTTATTGCCGCTTGGAAGAGTGGTGGAGGTCGCAATAGCTTAACAAGACGGTTTTAATGCCCCTTTGAAGAGTGGTGGAAGTCGCAGTAGCTTAACAAGACTGTTTTAATGCCCCTTTGAAGAGACGTGGAGGTCACAGTAGCTTAGGAAGATGATTTTAAAGCCCCTTGGAAGAGTGGTGGAGGTAGCAGTTGCTTAACAAGACGGTTTTAATGCCCCTTGGAAGAGATGTGGAGTTCAGAGTGGTTTAATGAGACGGTTTTAATGCCCCTTGGAAGAGACGTGGAGGTCATAGTAGCTTAAGAAGATGGTTTTAAAGCCCCTTGGAAGAGTGGTGGAGGTCGCAGTAGCTTAAAAAGACTATTTTAATGCCCCTTCGAATAGAATTGGAGTTCAGAGTGGTTTCACAAGACAGTTTTAATGCCCATTGGATGAGACGTGGAGGTCAGAGAGGTTTAACAAGACGGTTTTAATGCCCCTTGGAAAAAACATGGAGTTCAGAGTGGTTTAACAAGACGGTTTTAATGCCCCTTGGAAGAGACGTGGAGGTCAGAGCGGTTTAACAAGATGGTTTTAATGCCCCTTGGCAGAGACATGGAGATCACAGTAGCTTAACAAGCCGGTTTTAGTACCCATTGGAAGAGTGGTGGAGGTCGCAGTAGCTTAACAAGATAGTTTTAATGCCCCTTCAAAGAGACGTGGAGTTCAGAGTGGTTTAACAAGATGTTTTTAATGCCCCTTGGAAGTGACATGGACGTCACAGTGGAATAAAAAGACAATATCAATGCCCCTTGGAAGAGTGGACAAGGTCACAGTAGCTTAACGAGACGGTTTTAATCCCCTTGGAAGAGTGGTGGAGGTGGCAGTAGCATAGCAAGACGGTTTTAATGCCCCTTCGAAGAGACGTGGAATTCAGACTGGTTTAACAAGATGGTTTTAATGCCCCTTGGAAGAGACGTGGAGGTCACAGTAGCTTAACAAGATGGTTTTAAAGCCCCTTGGAAGAGTGGTGGAGGTCGCACTAGCTTAACATGACGGTTTTAATGACCCTTAGAAAAGACGTGGAGTTCAGAGTGGTTAAACAATATGGTTTTAATGCCCCTTGGAAGAGACGTGGATGTCAGAGTGGTTTAACCAGACGGTTTAAATGCACCTTGGAAGAGACGTGGAGTTCAGTGTAGTTTAACAAGACGGTTTTAATGCCCCTTCGATGGGACGTGAAGGTCAGAGTGGTTTAAAAGATGATTTTAAAGCCCCTTGGAAGAGACGTGGAGGTCACAGTAGCTTAAAAAGGTGGTTTTAATGCCCCTTGGAAGAGTGGTGGAGGTCGCAGTAGCTTAATAAGACGGTTTTAATGCCCCTTCGAAAAGACGTGGAGTACAGAGTGGTTTCACAAGATGGTTTTAATGCCGCTTGGAAGAGACGTGGTGGTCAGAGAGGTTTAACAAGACGGTTTTAATGCCCCTTGGAAGAGACGTGGAGTTCAGAGTGGTTTAACAAGACGGTTTTAATGCCCCTTGGAAGAGACGTGGGGGTCAGAGTGGTTTAACAAGACTGTTTTAATGCCCCTTGGAAGAGACGTGGAGGTCACAGTAACTAAAGAATACGGTTTTAATGCTCCTTGGAAGAGTGGTGGAGGTCGCAGTAGCTTAACAAGACTGTTTTAATGCCCCTTCGTAGAGACGTGGAGTTCAGAGTGGTTTAACAAGACGGTTTTAATGCCCCTTGGAAGAGACGTGGAGGTCAGAGTGGTTTAACCAGATGGATTTAATGCCCCTTGGAAGAGTGGTGGAGGTCCCAGTAGCTTAACAAGACGGTTTTAATGTCCTTTGGAAGAGACTTGGAGTTCAGAGTGGTTTATCACGACGGTTTTAATGCCCCTAGGAAGAGACGTGGACGTCACAGTGGAATAAAAAGACAATATCAATGCCCCTTGGAAGAGTGGAGGAGGTCGCAGTAGCTTAACAAGACGGTTTTAAAGCCCCTTGGAAGAGTGGTGGAGGTCGCAGTAGCTTAGCAAGACGGTTTTAATGCCCCTTCGATGAGACGTGGAGTTCAGACTTGTTTAACAAGGTGGTTTTAATGCCCCTTGGAAGAGACGTGGAGGTCACAGTAGCTTAACAAGATGGTTTTAAAGCCCCTTGGAGGAGTGGCGGAGGTGGCAGTAGCTTAACAAGACGGTTTTAATGCCCCTTCGAAGAGACGTGAAGTTCAGAGTGGTTAAACAAGACGGTTTTAATGCCCCTTGGAAGAGAAGTGGAGGTCAGAGTGGTTTAACCAGAAGGTTTTAATGCACCTTGGAAGAGACGTGGAGTTCAGAGTAGTTTAACAAGATGGTTTTAATGCTCCTTCGAAGAGACGTGAAGGTCAGAGTGGTTTAAAAGATGTTTTTAATGCCCCTTGGAAGAGTAGTGGAGGTTGCAGTAGCTTAACAAGACGGTTTTAATGCCCCTTTCAAAGAGACGTGGAGGTCACAGTAGCTTAACATGATGGTTTTAATGCCCCTTGGAAGAGACGTGGAGTTCAGAGTGGTTTAACATTTCGGTTTTAATGCCCCTTGGAAGAGACGTGGAGGTCATAGTAGCTTAAGAAGATGGTTTTAAAGCCCCTTGGAAGAGTGGTGGAGGTCGCAGTAGCTTAAAAAGACTATTTTAATGCCCCTTCGAATAGAATTGGAGTTCAGAGTGGTTTCACAAGACAGTTTTAATGCCCATTGGATGAGACGTGGAGGTCAGAGAGGTTTAACAAGACGGTTTTAATGCCCCTTGGAAAAAACGTGGAGTTCAGAGTGGTTTAACAAGACGGTTTTAATGCCCCTTGGAAGAGACGTGGAGGTCAGAGCGGTTTAACAAGATGGTTTTAATGCCCCTTGGCAGAGACATGGAGATCACAGTAGCTTAACAAGCCGGTTTTAGTACCCATTGGAAGAGTGGTGGAGGTCGCAGTAGCTTAACAAGATGGTTTTAATGCCCCTTCAAAGAGACGTGGAGTTCAGAGTGGTTTAACAAGATGTTTTTAATGCCCCTTGGAAGTGACATGGACGTCACAGTGGAATAAAAAGACAATATCAATGCCCCTTGGAAGAGTGGACGAGGTCACAGTAGCTTAACGAGACGGTTTTAATCCCCTTGGAAGAGTGGTGGAGGTGGCAGTAGCATAGCAAGACGGTTTTAATGCCCCTTCGAAGAGACGTGGAATTCAGACTGGTTTAACAAGATGGTTTTAATGCCCCTTGGAAGAGACGTGGAGGTCACAGTAGCTTAACAAGATGGTTTTAAAGCCCCTTGGAAGAGTGGTGGAGGTCGCACTAGCTTAACATGACGGTTTTAATGACCCTTAGAAAAGACGTGGAGTTCAGAGTGGTTAAACAATATGGTTTTAATGCCCCTTGGAAGAGACGTGGATGTCAGAGTGGTTTAACCAGACGGTTTAAATGCACCTTGGAAGAGACGTGGAGTTCAGTGTAGTTTAACAAGACGGTTTTAATGCCCCTTCGATGGGACGTGAAGGTCAGAGTGGTTTAAAAGATGATTTTAAAGCCCCTTGGAAGAGACGTGGAGGTCACAGTAGCTTAAAAAGGTGGTTTTAATGCCCCTTGGAAGAGTGGTGGAGGTCGCAGTAGCTTAATAAGACGGTTTTAATGCCCCTTCGAAAAGACGTGGAGTACAGAGTGGTTTCACAAGATGGTTTTAATGCCGCTTGGAAGAGACGTGGTGGTCAGAGAGGTTTAACAAGACGGTTTTAATGCCCCTTGGAAGAGACGTGGAGTTCAGAGTGGTTTAACAAGACGGTTTTAATGCCCCTTGGAAGAGACGTGGGGGTCAGAGTGGTTTAACAAGACTGTTTTAATGCCCCTTGGAAGAGACGTGGAGGTCGCAGTAGCTTAACAAGACTGTTTTAATGCCCCTTCGTAGAGACGTGGAGTTCAGAGTGGTTTAACAAGACGGTTTTAATGCCCCTTGGAAGAGACGTGGAGGTCAGAGTGGTTTAACCAGATGGATTTAATGCCCCTTGGAAGAGTGGTGGAGGTCCCAGTAGCTTAACAAGACGGTTTTAATGTCCTTTGGAAGAGACTTGGAGTTCAGAGTGGTTTATCACGACGGTTTTAATGCCCCTAGGAAGAGACGTGGACGTCACAGTGGAATAAAAAGACAATATCAATGCCCCTTGGAAGAGTGGAGGAGGTCGCAGTAGCTTAACAAGACGGTTTTAAAGCCCCTTGGAAGAGTGGTGGAGGTCGCAGTAGCTTAGCAAGACGGTTTTACTGCCCCTTCGATGAGACGTGGAGTTCAGACTTGTTTAACAAGGTGGTTTTAATGCCCCTTGGAAGAGACGTGGAGGTCACAGTAGCTTAACAAGATGGTTTTAAAGCCCCTTGGAGGAGTGGCGGAGGTGGCAGTAGCTTAACAAGACGGTTTTAATGCCCCTTCGAAGAGACGTGAAGTTCAGAGTGGTTAAACAAGACGGTTTTAATGCCCCTTGGAAGAGAAGTGGAGGTCAGAGTGGTTTAACCAGAAGGTTTTAATGCACCTTGGAAGAGACGTGGAGTTCAGAGTAGTTTAACAAGATGGTTTTAATGCTCCTTCGAAGAGACGTGAAGGTCAGAGTGGTTTAAAAGATGTTTTTAATGCCCCTTGGAAGAGTGGTGGAGGTTGCAGTAGCTTAACAAGACGGTTTTAATGCCCCTTTCAAAGAGACGTGGAGGTCACAGTAGCTTAACATGATGGTTTTAATGCCCCTTGGAAGAGACGTGGAGTTCAGAGTGGTTTAACATTTCGGTTTTAATGCCCCTTGGAAGAGACGTGGAGGTCCGTGTGGTTTAAAAGATGCTTTTAATGCTCCTTGGAAGAGTGGTGGAGGTTGCAGTAGCTTAACAAGATGGTTTTAATGCCCCTTCGAAGAGACGTGGAGTAAAGAGTGGTTTCACAAGACGGTTTTAATGCCCCTTGGAAGAGACGTGGAGGTCAGAGTAGTTTAACAAGATGGTTTTAATGCTCCTTCGAAGAGACGTGAAGGTCAGAGTGGTTTAAAAGATGGTTTTAATGCCCCTTGGAAGAGTGGTGGAGGTCGCAGTAGCTTATCAAGACGGTTTTAATGCCCCTTCGAAGAGACGTGGAGTAAAGAGTGGTTTCACAAGACGGTTTTAATGCCCCTTGGAAGAGACGTGGAGGTCAGAGAGATTTAACAAGACAGTTTTAATGCCCCTTGGAAGAGACGTGGAGTACAGAGTGGTTTAACAAGACGGTTTTAATGCCCCTTGGAAGAGAAATGGAAGTCCGAGTTGTTTAATAACACCGTTTTAGTGCCCCCTGGAAGAGACGTGGAGGTCACAGTAGCTTAACATGATGGTTTTAATGCAGCTTGGAAGAGTGGTGGAGGTCGCAGTAGCTTAACAAGACGGTTTTAATGCCCCTTGGAAGAGATGTGGAGTTCAGAGTGGTTTAACAAGACGGTTTTAATGGCCCTTGGAAGAGACGTGGAGGCACAGCAGCTTAAGAAGATGGTTTTAAAGCCCCCTGGAAGAGTGGTGGAGGTCGCAGTAGCTTAACAAGACTGTTTTAATGCCCCTTCGAAGAGACGTGGAGTTCAGAGTGGTTTCACAAGACGGTTTTAATGCCCCTTGGATGAGACGTGGAGGTCAGTGAGGTTGAACAAGACCGTTTTAATGCCCCTTGGAAAGGACGTGGAGTTCAGAGTGGTTTAACAAGACAGTTTTAATACCCCTTGGAAGAGATGTGGAGGTCAGAGTGGTTTAACAAGACGGTTTTAATGCCCCTTGGAAGAGACGTGGAGGTCATAGTAGCTTAAGAAGATGGTTTTAAAGCCCCTTGGAAGAGTGGTGGAGGTCGCAGTAGCTTAAAAAGACTATTTTAATGCCCCTTCGAATAGAATTGGAGTTCAGAGTGGTTTCACAAGACAGTTTTAATGCCCATTGGATGAGACGTGGAGGTCAGAGAGGTTTAACAAGACGGTTTTAATGCCCCTTGGAAAAAACGTGGAGTTCAGAGTGGTTTAACAAGACGGTTTTAATGCCCCTTGGAAGAGACGTGGAGGTCAGAGCGGTTTAACAAGATGGTTTTAATGCCCCTTGGCAGAGACATGGAGATCACAGTAGCTTAACAAGCCGGTTTTAGTACCCATTGGAAGAGTGGTGGAGGTCGCAGTAGCTTAACAAGATGGTTTTAATGCCCCTTCAAAGAGACGTGGAGTTCAGAGTGGTTTAACAAGATGTTTTTAATGCCCCTTGGAAGTGACATGGACGTCACAGTGGAATAAAAAGACAATATCAATGCCCCTTGGAAGAGTGGACGAGGTCACAGTAGCTTAACGAGACGGTTTTAATCCCCTTGGAAGAGTGGTGGAGGTGGCAGTAGCATAGCAAGACGGTTTTAATGCCCCTTCGAAGAGACGTGGAATTCAGACTGGTTTAACAAGATGGTTTTAATGCCCCTTGGAAGAGACGTGGAGGTCACAGTAGCTTAACAAGATGGTTTTAAAGCCCCTTGGAAGAGTGGTGGAGGTCGCACTAGCTTAACATGACGGTTTTAATGACCCTTAGAAAAGACGTGGAGTTCAGAGTGGTTAAACAATATGGTTTTAATGCCCCTTGGAAGAGACGTGGATGTCAGAGTGGTTTAACCAGACGGTTTAAATGCACCTTGGAAGAGACGTGGAGTTCAGTGTAGTTTAACAAGACGGTTTTAATGCCCCTTCGATGGGACGTGAAGGTCAGAGTGGTTTAAAAGATGATTTTAAAGCCCCTTGGAAGAGACGTGGAGGTCACAGTAGCTTAAAAAGGTGGTTTTAATGCCCCTTGGAAGAGTGGTGGAGGTCGCAGTAGCTTAATAAGACGGTTTTAATGCCCCTTCGAAAAGACGTGGAGTACAGAGTGGTTTCACAAGATGGTTTTAATGCCGCTTGGAAGAGACGTGGTGGTCAGAGAGGTTTAACAAGACGGTTTTAATGCCCCTTGGAAGAGACGTGGAGTTCAGAGTGGTTTAACAAGACGGTTTTAATGCCCCTTGGAAGAGACGTGGGGGTCAGAGTGGTTTAACAAGACTGTTTTAATGCCCCTTGGAAGAGACGTGGAGGTCACAGTAACTAAAGAATACGGTTTTAATGCTCCTTGGAAGAGTGGTGGAGGTCGCAGTAGCTTAACAAGACTGTTTTAATGCCCCTTCGTAGAGACGTGGAGTTCAGAGTGGTTTAACAAGACGGTTTTAATGCCCCTTGGAAGAGACGTGGAGGTCAGAGTGGTTTAACCAGATGGATTTAATGCCCCTTGGAAGAGTGGTGGAGGTCCCAGTAGCTTAACAAGACGGTTTTAATGTCCTTTGGAAGAGACTTGGAGTTCAGAGTGGTTTATCACGACGGTTTTAATGCCCCTAGGAAGAGACGTGGACGTCACAGTGGAATAAAAAGACAATATCAATGCCCCTTGGAAGAGTGGAGGAGGTCGCAGTAGCTTAACAAGACGGTTTTAAAGCCCCTTGGAAGAGTGGTGGAGGTCGCAGTAGCTTAGCAAGACGGTTTTACTGCCCCTTCGATGAGACGTGGAGTTCAGACTTGTTTAACAAGGTGGTTTTAATGCCCCTTGGAAGAGACGTGGAGGTCACAGTAGCTTAACAAGATGGTTTTAAAGCCCCTTGGAGGAGTGGCGGAGGTGGCAGTAGCTTAACAAGACGGTTTTAATGCCCCTTCGAAGAGACGTGAAGTTCAGAGTGGTTAAACAAGACGGTTTTAATGCCCCTTGGAAGAGAAGTGGAGGTCAGAGTGGTTTAACCAGAAGGTTTTAATGCACCTTGGAAGAGACGTGGAGTTCAGAGTAGTTTAACAAGATGGTTTTAATGCTCCTTCGAAGAGACGTGAAGGTCAGAGTGGTTTAAAAGATGTTTTTAATGCCCCTTGGAAGAGTGGTGGAGGTTGCAGTAGCTTAACAAGACGGTTTTAATGCCCCTTTCAAAGAGACGTGGAGGTCACAGTAGCTTAACATGATGGTTTTAATGCCCCTTGGAAGAGACGTGGAGTTCAGAGTGGTTTAACATTTCGGTTTTAATGCCCCTTGGAAGAGACGTGGAGGTCCGTGTGGTTTAAAAGATGCTTTTAATGCTCCTTGGAAGAGTGGTGGAGGTTGCAGTAGCTTAACAAGATGGTTTTAATGCCCCTTCGAAGAGACGTGGAGTAAAGAGTGGTTTCACAAGACGGTTTTAATGCCCCTTGGAAGAGACGTGGAGGTCAGAGTAGTTTAACAAGATGGTTTTAATGCTCCTTCGAAGAGACGTGAAGGTCAGAGTGGTTTAAAAGATGGTTTTAATGCCCCTTGGAAGAGTGGTGGAGGTCGCAGTAGCTTATCAAGACGGTTTTAATGCCCCTTCGAAGAGACGTGGAGTAAAGAGTGGTTTCACAAGACGGTTTTAATGCCCCTTGGAAGAGACGTGGAGGTCAGAGAGATTTAACAAGACAGTTTTAATGCCCCTTGGAAGAGACGTGGAGTACAGAGTGGTTTAACAAGACGGTTTTAATGCCCCTTGGAAGAGAAATGGAAGTCCGAGTTGTTTAATAACACCGTTTTAGTGCCCCCTGGAAGAGACGTGGAGGTCACAGTAGCTTAACATGATGGTTTTAATGCAGCTTGGAAGAGTGGTGGAGGTCGCAGTAGCTTAACAAGACGGTTTTAATGCCCCTTGGAAGAGATGTGGAGTTCAGAGTGGTTTAACAAGACGGTTTTAATGGCCCTTGGAAGAGACGTGGAGGCACAGCAGCTTAAGAAGATGGTTTTAAAGCCCCCTGGAAGAGTGGTGGAGGTCGCAGTAGCTTAACAAGACTGTTTTAATGCCCCTTCGAAGAGACGTGGAGTTCAGAGTGGTTTCACAAGACGGTTTTAATGCCCCTTGGATGAGACGTGGAGGTCAGTGAGGTTGAACAAGACCGTTTTAATGCCCCTTGGAAAGGACGTGGAGTTCAGAGTGGTTTAACAAGACAGTTTTAATACCCCTTGGAAGAGATGTGGAGGTCAGAGTGGTTTAACAAGACGGTTTTAATGCCCCTTGGAAGAGAAATGGAGGTCACAGTAGCTTAACAAGATGGTTTTAGTGCCCCTTGGTAGAGTGGAGGAGGTCGCAGTAGCTTAACAAGACGGTTTTAATGCCCCTTCAAACTGACGTGGAGTTCAGAGGAGTTTAACAAGACGGTTTTAATGCCCCTTGGAAGAGACGTGGAGTTCAGACTGGTTTCACAAGTCGGTTTTAATGCCCCCTGGATGAGACGTGGAGGTCAGTGAGGTTTATCAATTCCCTTTGGAAGAGAGGAGGAGGTCGCAGTAGCTTAACAAGACGGTTTTAATGCCCCTTCGAAGAGACGTGGAGTTGAGACTGGTTTCACAAGACGGTTTTAATGCCCCTTGGATGAGACGTGGAGGTCAGTGAGGTTTAACAAGACCGTTTTAATGCCCCTTGGAAAGGACGTGGAGTTAAGTGTGGTTTAACAAGACGGTTTTATTACCCCTTAGAAGAGACGTGGAGGTCAGAGTGGTTTAACAAGACGGTTTTAATGCCCCTTGGAAGAGACATGGAGGTCACAGTAGCTTAACAAGATGGTGTTAGTGCCCCTTGGTAGAGTGGAGGAGGTCGCAGTAGCTTAACAAGACGGTTTTAATGCCCCTTCAAACTGACGTGGAGTTCAGAGTAGTTTAGCAAGATGGTTTTAATGCCCGTTGGAAGAGACGTGGAGGTCACAGTAGCTTAACAAGACAATTTTAATGCCCCTTGGAAGAGAGGTGGAGGTCAGAGTGGTTTAACAAGACGGTTTTAATGCCCCTTGGAAGAGACTTGGAGTTCAGAGTGGTTTAACAAGACGGTTTTAATGACCCTTGGAAGAGACGTGGAGGTCACAGTGGCATAAAAAGACAATATCAATGCCCTTTGGAAGAGAGGAGGAGGTCGCAGTAGCTTAACAAGACAGTTTTAATGCCCCTTTGAAGAGTGGTGGAGGTCGCAGTAGCTTAACTAGACGGTTTTAATGCCCCTTCGGAGAGACGTGGAGTTCAGAGTGGTTTAACAAGATGGTTTTAATGCTTCTTGGAAGAGACGTGTAGGTCAGAGTGGTTTAACAAGACAGTTTTAATGCCCCTTGGAAGAGACGTGGAGGTCAGAGTGGTTTAACAAGGCGGTTTTATTGCCCCTTGGAAGAGACGTGGAGGTCACAGTAGCTTAACAACATGGTTTTAATGCCCCTTGGAAGAGACATGGATGTCACAGTAGCTTAACAAGATGGTTTTATTGCCCCTTGGAAGAGTGGTGGAGGTCGCAGTAGCTTAACAAGACGGTTTTAATTCCCCTTCAAAGAGACGTGGAGTTCAGAGTTGTTTAACAAGACGGTTTTAATGCCCCTTGGATGAGACGTGGAGGTCACAGTAGCTTAACAAGACAGTTTTAATGCCCCTTGGAAGATTGGTGGAGGTCGCAGTCGCTTAACAAGACGGTTTTAATGCCCCTTGGAAGAGACTTGGAGTTCTGAGTGGTTTATCAAGACAGTTTTAATGCCCCTTGGAAGTGACATGGACGTCACAGTGGAATAAAAAGACAATATCAATGCCCCTTGGAAGAGTGGTGGAGGAAGCAGGAGCTTAAAAAGACGGTTTTAATGCCCCTTGGAAGAGACGTGGAGGTCACAGTAGCTTAACAAGATGGTTTTAAAGCCCCTTGGAAGAGTGGTGGAGGTCGCGGTAGCTTAACAGGACAGTTTTAATGCCCCTTCGAAGAGACGTGGAGTTCAGAGTGGTTAAACAAGATGGTTTTAATGCCCCTTTGGAAGAGACGTGGAGGTCAGAGTGGTTTAACCAGACGGTTTTAATGCACATTGGAAGAGACGTGGAGTTCAGAGTAGTTTAGCACGACGGTTTTAATGCCCCTTGGAAGAGACGTGGAGGTCTCAGTAGCTTAAGAATACAGTTTTAATGCTCCTTAGTAGATTGGTAGAGGTCGCAGTAGCTTAACAAGACGGTTTTAGTGCCCCTTGGAAGAGTGGTGGAGGTCGCAGTAGCTTAACAAGAAGGTTTTATTGCCCCTTCGAAGAGATGTGGAGTACAGAGTGGTTTCAAAAGACGGTTTTAATGCCCCTTAGAAGAGATGTGGAGTTCAGAGTGGTTTAACAAGATGGTTTTAATGCCCCTTGGAAGAGACGTGGAGGTCCGAGTTGTTTAACAAGACTGTTTTAATGCCCCTTGGAAGAGACGTGGAGGTCACAGTAGCTTAAGAATACGGTTTTAATGCTAGTTAGTAGAGTGGTAGAGGTCGCAGTAGCTTAACAAGACGGTTTTAGTGCCCCTTGGAAGAGTGGTGGAGGTCGCAGTAGCTTAACAAGACGGTTTTAATGCCCCTTCAAAGAGACGTTGAGTTCAGAGTGGTTTAACAAGACGGTTTTAATGCCCCTTGGAAGAGACTTGGAGGTCACAGTAGCTTAACAAGACAGTTTTAATGCCCCTTGGAAGAGTGGTGGAGGTCAGAGTGGTTTAACAAGATGGTTTTAATGCCCCTTGCAAGAGACGTGGAGGTCACAGAGGAATAAAAAGACAATATCTATGCCCCTTGGAAGAGTGGTGGAGGTCACAGTAGCTTAACAAGACGGTTTTAAAGCCCCTTTGAAGAGGGATGGAGGTCGCAGTAGCTTAACATGACGGTTTTAATGTCCCTTCGGAGAGACGTGGAGTTCAGAGTGGTTTAACAAGATGGTTTTAATGCTTCTTGGAAGAGACATGGAGATCAGAGTGGTTTAAAAAGATGGTTTTAATGCCCCTTGGAAGAGACATGGAGTTCAGAGTGGTTTAACAAGACGGTTTTAATGCCCCTTGGAAGAATCGTTGAGGTCAGAGTGTTTTAACAAGACGGTTTAATTGCCCCTTGGAAGAGACGTGGAGGTAACAGTAGCTTAACAAGATGGTTTTAATGCCCCTTGGAAGAGACATGGAGGTCACAGTAGCTTAAAAAGACGGTTTTAGTGCCCCTTGGAAGAGTGTTGGAGGTCATAGTAGCTTAACAAGACGGTTTTAATGCCCCTTCAAAGAGACGTGGAGTTCAGAGTAGTTTAACAAGACGGTTTTAATGCCCATTGGAAGAGACGTGGAGGTCAGAGTGGTTTAACAAGTCGGTTTTATTGCCCCTTGGAAGAGACGTGTAGGTCACAGTAGCTTAACAAGATGGTTTTAATGCCCCTTGGAAGAGACATGGAGGTCACAGTAGCTTAACAAGGCGGTTTTAGTGCCCCTTGGAAGAGTGGTGGAGGTCGCAGTAGCTTAACAAGACGGTTTTAATGCCCCTTCAAAGAGACATGGAGTTCAGAGTGGTTTAACAAGACGGTTTTAATGCACCTTGGAAGAGACGTGGAGTTCAGAGTAGTTTAACACGACGGTTTTAATGCCCCTTCGAAGAGACGTGAAGGTCAGAATGGTTTAAAAGATGGTTTTAAAGCCCCTTGGAAGAGACGTGGAGGTCACAGTAGCTTAACAAGATGGTTTTAATACCCCTTGGAAGAGACATGGAGGTCACAGTAGCTTAACAAGATGGTTTTAGTGCCCCTTGGAAGAGTGTTGGAGGTCATAGTAGCTTAACAAGACGATTATAATGCCCCTTCAAAGAGACGTGGAGTTCAGAGTGGCTTAACAAGACTGTTTTAATGCCCATTGGAAGAGTGGTGGAGGTCAGAGTGGTTTAACAAGACGGTTTTAATGCCCCTTGGAAGAGACGTGGAGGTAACAGTAGCTTAACAAGATGGTTTTAATGCCCCTTGGAAGAGACATGGAGGTCACAGTAGCTTAAAAAGACGGTTTTAGTGCCCTTGGAAGAGTGTTGGAGGTCATAGTAGCTTAATAAGACGGTTTTAATGCCCCTTCAAAGAGACGTGGAGTTCAGAGTGGTTTAACAAGACGGTTTTAATGCCCCTTGGAAGAGACGTGGAGGTCAGAGTGGTTTAACAAGTCGGTTTTATTGCCCCTTGGAAGAGACGTGTAGGTCACAGTAGCTTAACAAGATGGTTTTAATGCCCCTTGGAAGAGACATGGAGGTCACTGTAGCTTAACAAGGCGGTTTTAGTGCCCCTTGGAAGAGTGGTGGAGGTCGCAGTAGATTAACAAGACGGTTTTAATGCCCCTTCAAAGAGACATGGAGTTCAGAGTGGTTTAACAAGACGGTTTTAATGCACCTTGGAAGAGACGTGGAGTTCAGAGTAGTTTAACACGACGGTTTTAATGCCCCTTCGAAGAGACGTGAAGGTCAGAATGGTTTAAAAGATGGTTTTAAAGCCCCTTGGAAGAGACGTGGAGGTCACAGTAGCTTAACAAGATCGTTTTAATGCCTCTTGGAAGAGACATGGAGGTCACAGTAGCTTAACAGGACGGTTTTAGTGCCCCTTGGAAGAGTGGTGGAAGTCGCAGTAGCTTAAAAAAGACGGTTTTAATGCCCCTTCAAAGAGACGTGGAGTTCAGAGTGGCTTAACAAGACGTTTTAATGCCCCTTGGAAGAGTGGTGGAGGTCAGAGTGGTTTAACAAGACGGTTTTAATGCCCCTTGGAAGAGACTTGGAGCTCAGAGTGGTTTAACAAGACGGTTTTAATGCCCCTTGGAAGAGACGTGGGGGTCACAGTGGAATAAAAAGACAATATCAATGCCCCATGGAAGAATGGTGGAGGTCGCAGTAGCTTAACAAGATGGTTTTAATGCCCCTTTGAAGAGTGATGGAGGTCGCAGTAGCTTAACAAGACGGTTTTAATGCCCCGTCGGAGAGACGTGGAGTTCAGAGTGGTTTAACAAGATGGTTTTAATGCTTCTTGGAAGACACGTGGAGGTCAGAGTGGTTTAACAAGACGGTTGTAATGCCCCTTGGAAGAGACATGGAGTTCAGAGTGGTTTAACAAGACTGTTTTAATGCCCCCTAGAAGAGACATGGAGGTCACAGTAGCTTAACAAGATGGTTTTAATGCCCCTTGGAAGAGTGGTGGAGGTGGCAGTAGCTTAACAAGACGGTTTTACTGCCCCTTCGAAGAGACGTGGAGTTCAGAGTGGTTAAACAAGACGGTTTTAATGCCCCTTGGAAGAGAAGTGGAGGTCAGAGTGGTTTAACCAGACGGTTTTAATGCACCTTGGAAGAGACGTGGAGTTCAGAGTAGCTTAACAAGACGGTTTTAATGCCCCTTTCGGAGAGACGTGGAGGTCACAGTAGCTTAACATGATGGTTTTAATGCCCCTTGGAAGAGACGTGGAGTTCAGAGTGGTTTAACATTTCGGTTTTAATGCCCCTTGGAAGAGACGTGGAGGTCCGAGTGGTTTAACAAGACTGTTTTAATGCTCCTTGGAAGAGACGTGGAGGTCACAGTAGCTAAAGAATACGGTTTTCATGCTCCTTGGAAGAGTGGTGGAGGTCGCAGAAGCTTAACAAGACTGTTTTAATGCCCCTTCGTAGAGACGTGGAGTTCAGAGTGGTTTAAAAAGACGGCTTTAATGCCCCTTGGAAGAGACGTGGAGGTCAGAGTGGTTTAACCAGACGGTTTTAATGCCCCTTGGAAGAGTGGTGGAGGTCCCAGTAGCTTAACAAGATGGTTTTAATGCCCTTTCGAAGAGACTTGGAGTTCATAGTGGTTTATCAAGACGGTTTTAATGCCCCTAGGAAGAGACGTGGACGTCACAGTGGAATAAAAAGACAATATCAGTGCCCCTTGGAAGAGTGGAGGAGGTCGCAGTAGCTTAACAAGACGGTTTTAAAGCCCCTTGGAAGAGTGGTGGAGGTCGCAGTAGCTTATCAAGACAGTTTTAATGCCCCTTTGAAGAGAAGTGGAATTCAGACTGGTTTAACAAGACGGTTTTAATGCCCCTTGGAAGAGACGTGGAGGTCACAGTAGCTTAACAAGATGGTTTTAAAGCCCCTTGGAAGAGTGGTGGAGGTTGCAGTAGCTTATCAAGACAGTTTTAATGCCCCTTTGAAGAGACGTGGAGTTCAGAGTGGTTAAACAAGACGGTTTTAATGCCCCTTGGAAGAGAAGTGGAGGTCAGAGTGGTTTAACCAGACGGTTTTAATGCACCTTCGTAGAGACGTGGAGTACAGAGTAGTTTAGCACTACGGTTTTAATGCCCCTTCGAAGAGACGTGGAGTTCAGAGTGGTTTAACAAGATGCTTTTAATGCCCCTTGGAAGAGACGTGGAGGTCCGAGTGGTTTAACAAGACTGTTTTAATGCCCCTTGGAAGAGACGTGGAGGTCTCAGTACCTTAAGAATACGGTTTTAATGCTCCTTAGTAGAGTGGTAGAGGTCGCAGTAGCTTAACAAGACCGTTTTAGTGCCCCTTGGAAGAGTGGTGGAGGTCGCAGTAGCTTAACAAGACGGTTTTATTGCCCCTTCGAAGAGACGTGGAGTTCAGAGTGGTTTAACAAGATGGTTTAAATGCCCCTTGGAAGAGACGTGGAGGTCCGAGTGGTTTAACAAGACTGTTTTAATGCCCCTTGGAAGAGACATGGAGGTCACAGTAGCTTAAGAATACGGTTTTAATGCTCCTTAGTAGAGTGGTAGAGGTCGCAGTAGCTTAACAAGACGGTTTTATTGCCCCTTGGAAGATTGGTGGAGGTCGCAGTAGCTTAACAAGACGGTTTTAATGACCCTTCAAAGTGACGTTGAGTTCAGAGTGGTTTAACAAGACGGTTTTAATGCCCCTTGGAAGAGACTTGGAGGTCACAGAGGAATAAAAAGACAATATCTATGCCCCTTGTAAGAGTGGTGGAGGTCGCAGTAGCTTAACAAGACGGTTTTAATGCCCCTTTGAAGAGGGATGGAGGTCGCAGTAGCTTAACAAGATGGTTTTAATGTCCCTTCGGAGAGACGTGGAGTTCAGAGTGGTTTAACAAGATAGTTTTAATGCTTCTTGGAAGAGACGTGGAGGTCAGAGTGGTTTAACAAGATGGTTTTAATGCCCTTTGGAAGAGACATGGAGTTCAGAGTGGTTTAACAAGACTGTTTTAATGCCCATTGGAAGAGTGGTGGAGGTCAGAGTGGTTTAACAAGACGGTTTTAATGCCCCTTGGAAGAGACGTGGAGGTAACAGTAGCTTAACAAGATGGTTTTAATGCCCCTTGGAAGAGACATGGAGGTCACAGTAGCTTAAAAAGACGGTTTTAGTGCCCTTGGAAGAGTGTTGGAGGTCATAGTAGCTTAACAAGACGGTTTTAATGCCCCTTCAAAGAGACGTGGAGTTCAGAGTGGTTTAACAAGACGGTTTTAATGCCCCTTGGAAGAGACGTGGAGGTCAGAGTGGTTTAACAAGTCGGTTTTATTGCCCCTTGGAAGAGACGTGTAGGTCACAGTAGCTTAACAAGATGGTTTTAATGCCCCTTGGAAGAGACATGGAGGTCACAGTAGATTAACAAGGCGGTTTTAGTGCCCCTTGGAAGAGTGGTGGAGGTCACAGTAGCTTAACAAGACGGTTTTAATGCCCCTTCAAAGAGACATGGAGTTCAGAGTGGTTTAACAAGACGGTTTTAATGCACCTTGGAAGAGACGTGGAGTTCAGAGTAGTTTAACACGACGGTTTTAATGCCCCTTCGAAGAGACGTGAAGGTCAGAATGGTTTAAAAGATGGTTTTAAAGCCCCTTGGAAGAGACGTGGAGGTCACAGTAGCTTAACAAGATCGTTTTAATGCCCCTTGGAAGAGACATGGAGGTCACAGTAGCTTAACAAGACGGTTTTAGTGCCCCTTGGAAGAGTGGTGGAAGTCGCAGTAGCTTAACAAGACGGTTTTAATGCCCCTTCAAAGAGACGTGGAGTTCAGAGTGGCTTAACAAGACGTTTTAATGCCCCTTGGAAGAGTGGTGGAGGTCAGAGTGGTTTAACAAGACGGTTTTAATGCCCCTTGGAAGAGACTTGGAGCTCAGAGTGGTTTAACAAGACGGTTTTAATGCCCCTTGGAAGAGACGTGGGGGTCACAGTGGAATAAAAAGACAATATCAATGCCCCATGGAAGAATGGTGGAGGTCGCAGTAGCTTAACAAGATGGTTTTAATGCCCCTTTGAAGAGTGATGGAGGTCGCAGTAGCTTAACAAGACGGTTTTAATGCCCCGTCGGAGAGACGTGGAGTTCAGAGTGGTTTAACAAGATGGTTTTAATGCTTCTTGGAAGACACGTGGAGGTCAGAGTGGTTTAACAAGACGGTTGTAATGCCCCTTGGAAGAGACATGGAGTTCAGAGTGGTTTAACAAGACTGTTTTAATGCCCCCTAGAAGAGACATGGAGGTCACAGTAGCTTAACAAGATGGTTTTAATGCCCCTTGGAAGAGTGGTGGAGGTGGCAGTAGCTTAACAAGACGGTTTTACTGCCCCTTCGAAGAGACGTGGAGTTCAGAGTGGTTAAACAAGACGGTTTTAATGCCCCTTGGAAGAGAAGTGGAGGTCAGAGTGCTTTAACCAGACGGTTTTAATGCACCTTGGAAGAGACGTGGAGTTCAGAGTAGTTTAACAAGACGGTTTTAATGCTCGTTCGAAAAGACATGAAGGTCAGAGTGGTTTAAAAGATGGTTTTAATGCACCTTGGAAGAGTGGTGGAGGTCACAGTAGCTTAACATGATGGTTTTAATGCCCCTTGGAAGAGACGTGGAGTTCAGAGTGGTTTAACATTTCGGTTTTAATGCCCCTTGGAAGAGACGTGGAGGTCCGAGTGGTTTAACAAGACTGTTTTAATGCTCCTTGGAAGAGACGTGGAGGTCACAGTAGCTAAAGAATACGGTTTTCATGCTCCTTGGAAGAGTGGTGGAGGTCGCAGTAGCTTAACAAGACTGTTTTAATGCCCCTTCGTAGAGACGTGGAGTTCAGAGTGGTTTAACAAGACGGCTTTAATGCCCCTTGGAAGAGACGTGGAGGTCAGTGTGGTTTAACCAGACGGTTTTAATGCCCCTTGGAAGAGTGGTGGAGGTCCCAGTAGCTTAACAAGATGGTTTTAATGCCCTTTGGAAGAGACTTGGAGTTCATAGTGGTTTATCAAGACGGTTTTAATGCCCCTAGGAAGAGACGTGGACGTCACAGTGGAATAAAAAGACAATATCAGTGCCCCTTGGAAGAGTGGAGGAGGTCGCAGTAGCTTAACAAGACGGTTTTAAAGCCCCTTGGAAGAGTGGTGGAGGTCGCAGTAGCTTATCAAGACAGTTTTAATGCCCCTTTGAAGAGAAGTGGAATTCAGACTGGTTTAACAAGACGGTTTTAATGCCCCTTGGAAGAGACGTGGAGGTCACAGTAGCTTAACAAGATGGTTTTAAAGCCCCTTGGAAGAGTGGTGGAGGTCGCAGTAGCTTATCAAGACAGTTTTAATGCCCCTTTGAAGAGACGTGGAGTTCAGAGTGGTTAAACAAGACGGTTTTAATGCCCCTTGGAAGAGAAGTGGAGGTCAGAGTGGTTTAACCAGACGGTTTTAATGCACCTTCGTAGAGACGTGGAGTACAGAGTAGTTTAGCACTACGGTTTTAATGCCCCTTCGAAGAGACGTGGAGTTCAGAGTGGTTTAACAAGATGCTTTTAATGCCCCTTGCAAGAGACGTGGAGGTCCGAGTGGTTTAACAAGACTGTTTTAATGCCCCTTGGAAGAGACGTGGAGGTCTCAGTAGCTTAAGAATACGGTTTTAATGCTCCTTAGTAGATTGGTAGAGGTCGCAGTAGCTTAACAAGACCGTTTTAGTGCCCCTTGGAAGAGTGGTGGAGGTCGCTGTAGCTTAACAAGACGGTTTTATTGCCCCTTCGAAGAGACGTGGAGTTCAGAGTGGTTTAACAAGATGGTTTTAATGCCCCTTGGAAGAGACGTGGAGGTCCGAGTGGTTTAACAAGACTGTTTTAATGCCCCTTGGAAGAGACGTGGAGGTCACAGTAGCTTAAAAATACGGTTTTAATGCTCCTTAGTAGAGTGGTAGAGGTCGCAGTAGCTTAACAAGACGGTTTTATTGCCCCTTGGAAGATTGGTGGAGGTCGCAGTAGCTTAACAAGACGGTTTTAATGACCCTTCAAAGTGACGTTGAGTTCAGAGTGGTTTAACAAGACGGTTTTAATGCCCCTTGGAAGAGACTTGGAGGTCACAGAGGAATAAAAAGACAATATCTATGCCCCTTGTAAGAGTGGTGGAGGTCGCAGTAGCTTAACAAGACGGTTTTAATGCCCCTTTGAAGAGGGATGGAGGTCGCAGTAGCTTAACAAGATGGTTTTAATGTCCCTTCGGAGAGACGTGGAGTTCAGAGTGGTTTAACAAGATAGTTTTAATGCTTCTTGGAAGAGACGTGGAGGTCCGAGTGGTTTAACAAGACTGTTTTAATGCCCCTTGGAAGAGACGTGGAGGTCACAGTAGCTTAAGAATACGGTTTTAATGCTCCTTAGTAGAGTGGTAGAGGTCGCAGTAGCTTAACAAGACGGTTTTATTGCCCCTTGGAAGATTGGTGGAGGTCGCAGTAGCTTAACAAGACGGTTTTAATGACCCTTCAAAGTGACGTTGAGTTCAGAGTGGTTTAACAAGACGGTTTTAATGCCCCTTGGAAGAGACTTGGAGTTCAGAGTGGTTTAACAAGACGGTTTTAATGCCCCTTGGAAGAGACTTGGAGGTCACAGAGGAATAAAAAGACAATATCTATGCCCCTTGTAAGAGTGGTGGAGGTCGCAGTAGCTTAACAAGACGGTTTTAATGCCCCTTTGAAGAGGGATGGAGGTCGCAGTAGCTTAACAAGATGGTTTTAATGTCCCTTCGGAGAGACGTGGAGTTCAGAGTGGTTTAACAAGATAGTTTTAATGCTTCTTGGAAGAGACGTGGAGGTCAGAGTGGTTTAACAAGATGGTTTTAATGCCCTTTGGAAGAGACATGGAGTTCAGAGTGGTTTAACAAGACGGGTTTAATGCCCCTTGGAAGAGTCGTTGAGGTCAGAGTATTTTAACAAGACGGTTTTATTGCCCCTTGGAAGAGACGTGGAGGTCACAGTAGCTTAACAAGATGGTTTTAATGCCCCGTGTAAGAGACATTGAGGTCACAGTAGCTTAAAAAGACAGTTTTAGTGCCCCTTGGAAGAGTGTTGGAGGTCCCAGTAGTTTAGCAAGACGGTTTTAATGCCCCTTGGAAGAGACTTGGAGTTCTGAGTGGTTTATCAAGACGGTTTTAATGCCCCTTGGAAGTGACATGGACGTCACACTGGAATAAAAAGACAATATCAATGCCCCTTCGAAGAGAAGTGGAATTCAGACTCGTTTAACAAGACGGTTTTAATGCCCCTTGGAAGAGACGTGGAGGTCACAGTAGCTTAACAAGGTGGTTTTAAAGCCCCATGGAAGAGTGGTGGAGGTCGCAGTAGCTTAACAAGACGGTTTTAATGCCCCTTCGAAGAGACGTGGAGTTCCGAGTGGTTAAACAAGACGGTTTTAATGCCCCTTGGAAGAGACGTGGAGGTCAGAGTGGTTTAACAAGACGGTTTTATTGCCCCTTGGAAGAGACGTGGAGTTCAGGGTAGTTTAACACGACGGTTTTAATGCCCCTTCGAAGAGACGTGAAGGTCAAAGTGGTTTAAAAGATGGTTTTAAAGTCCCTTGGAAGAGACGTGGAGGTCACAGTAGCTTAACAAGTTGGTTTTAATGCCCCTTGGAAGAGTGGTGGAGGTCGCAGTAGCTTAACAAGACGGTTTTAATGCCCCTTCGAAGAGACGTGGAGTACAGAGTGGTTTCAAAAGACGGTTTTAATGCCCCTTGGAAGAGACGTGGAGGTCAGAGAGGTTTAACAAGACGGTTTTAATGCCCCTTGGAAGAGACGTGGAGGTCGGAATTGTTTAACAAGACTGTTTTAATGCCCCTTGGAAGAGACGTGGAGGTCCGAATTGTTTAACAAGACTGTTTTAATGCCCCTTGGAAGAGACGTGGAGCTCACAGTAGCTTAAGAATACGGTTTTAATGCTCCTTAGTAGAGTGGTAGAGGTCGCAGTAGCTTAACAAGACAATTTTAGTGCCCCTTGGAAGAGTGGTGGAGGTCGCAGTAGCTTAACAAGACGGTTTTAATGCCCCTTCAAAGAGACGTTGCGTTCAGAGTGGTTTAACAAGACGGTTTTAATGCCCCTTGGAAGAGACTTGGAGGTCACAGTAGCTTAACAAGACAGTTTTAATGCCCCTTGGAAGAGTGGTGGAGGTCAGAGTGGTTTAACAAGATGGTTTTAATGCCCCTTGGAAGAGACGTGGAGGTCACAGAGGAATAAAAAGACAATATCTATGCCTCTTGGAAGAGTGGTGGAGGTCGCAGTAGCTTAACAAGACGGTTTTAATGCCCCTTTGAAGAGGGATGGAGGTCGCAGTAGCTTAACAAGACGGTTTTAATGTCCCTTCGGAGAGACGTGGAGTTCAGAGTGGTTTAACAAGATGGTTTTAATGCTTCTTGGAAGAGACGTGGAGATCAGAGTGGTTTAACAAGACGGTTTTAATGCCCCTTGGAAGAGACATGGAGTTCAGAGTGGTTTAACAAGAAGGTTTTAATGCCCCTTGGAAGAGTCGTTGAGGTCAGAGTGTTTTAACAAGACGGTTTTATTGCCCCTTGGAAGAGACGTGGAGGTCACAGTAGCTTAACAAGATGGTTTTAATGCCCCTTGGAAGAGACATGGAGGTCACAGTAGCATAAAAAGACGGTTTTATTGCCCCTTGGAAGAGTGTTGGAGGTCATAGTAGCTTAACAAGACGGTTTTAATGCCCCTTCGAAGAGACGTGGAGTTCAGAGTGGTTTAACAAGACGGTTTTAATGCCCCTTGGAAAAGACGTGGAGGTCAGAATGGTTTAACAAGTCGGTTTTATTGCCCCTTGGAAGAGACGTGTAGGTCACAGTAGCTTAACAAGATGGTTTTAATGCCCCTTGGAAGAGACATGGAGGTCACAGTAGCTTAACAAGGCAGTTTTAGTGCCCCTTGGAAGAGTGGTGGAGGTCGCAGTAGCTTAACAAGACGGTTTTAATGCCCCTTCAAAGAGACGTGGAGTTCAGAGTAGTTTAACACGACGGTTTTAATGCCCCTTCGAAGAGACGTGAAGGTCAGAATGGTTTAAAAGATGGTTTTAAAGCCCCTTGGAAGAGACGTGGAGGTCACAGTAGCTTAACAAGATCGTTTTAATGCCCCTTGGAAGAGACATGGAGGTCACAGTAGCTTAACAAGACGGTTTTAGAGCCCCTTGGAAGAGTGGTGGAAGTCGCAGTAGCTTAACAAGACGGTTTTAATGCCCCTTCAAAGAGACGTGGAGTTCAGAGTGGCTTAACAAGACGTTTTAATGCCCCTTGGAAGAGTGGTGGAGGTCAGAGTGGTTTAACAAGACGGTTTTAATGCCCCTTGGAAGAGACTTGGAGCTCAGAGTGGTTTAACAAGACGGTTTTAATGCCCCTTGGAAGAGACGTGGGGGTCACAGTGGAATAAAAAGACAATATCAATGCCCCATGGAAGAATGGTGGAGGTCGCAGTAGCTTAACAAGATGGTTTTAATGCCCCTTTGAAGAGTGATGGAGGTCGCAGTAGCTTAACAAGACGGTTTTAATGCCCCGTCGGAGAGACGTGGAGTTCAGAGTGGTTTAACAAGATGGTTTTAATGCTTCTTGGAAGACACGTGGAGGTCAGAGCGGTTTAACAAGACGGTTGTAATGCCCCTTGGAAGAGACATGGAGTTCAGAGTGGTTTAACAAGACTGTTTTAATGCCCCCTAGAAGAGACATGGAGGTCACAGTAGCTTAACAAGATGGTTTTAAAGCCCCTTGGAAGAGTGGTGGAGGTGGCAGTAGCTTAACAAGACGGTTTTACTGCCCCTTCGAAGAGACGTGGAGTTCAGAGTGGTTAAACAAGACAGTTTTAATGCCCCTTGGAAGAGAATTGGAGGTCAGAGTGGTTTAACGAGACGGTTTTAATGCACCTTGGAAGAGACGTGGAGTTCAGAGTAGTTTAACAAGACGGTTTTAATGCTCGTTCGAAAAGACATGAAGGTCAGAGTGGTTTAAAAGATGGTTTTAATGCACCTTGGAAGAGTGGTGGAGGTTGCAGTAGCTTAACAAGACGGTTTTAATGCCCCTTTCGAAGAGACGTGGAGGTCACAGTAGCTTAACATGATGGTTTTAATGCCCCTTGGAAGAGACGTGGAGTTCAGAGTGGCTTAACATTTCGGTTTTAATGCCCCTTGGAAGAGACGTGGAGGTCCGAGTGGTTTAACAAGACTGTTTTAATGCTCCTTGGAAGAGACGTGGAGGTCACAGTAGCTAAAGAATACGGGTTTCATGCTCCTTGGAAGAGTGGTGGAGGTCGCAGTAGCTTAACAAGACTGTTTTAATGCCCCTTCGTAGAGACGTGGAGTTCAGAGTGGTTTAACAAGACGGCTTTAATGCCCCTTGGAAGAGACGTGGAGGTCAGAGTGGTTTAACCAGACGGTTTTAATGCCCCTTGGAAGAGTGGTGGAGGTCCCAGTAGCTTAACAAGATGGTTTTAATGCCCTTTGGAAGAGACTTGGAGTTCATAGTGGTTTATCAAGACGGTTTTAATGCCCCTAGGAAGAGACGTGGACGTCACAGTGGAATAAAAAGACAATATCAGTGCCCCTTGGAAGAGTGGAGGAGGTCGCAGTAGCTTAACAAGACGGTTTTAAAGCCCCTTGGAAGAGTGGTGGAGGTCGCAGTAGCTTATCAAGACAGTTTTAATGCCCCTTTGAAGAGAAGTGGAATTCAGACTGGTTTAACAAGACGGTTTTAATGCCCCTTGGAAGAGACGTGGAGGTCACAGTAGCTTAACAAGATGGTTTTAAAGCCCCTTGGAAGAGTGGTGGAGGTCGCAGTAGCTTATCAAGACAGTTTTAATGCCCCTTTGAAGAGACGTGGAGTTCAGAGTGGTTAAACAAGACGGTTTTAATGCCCCTTGGAAGAGAAGTGGAGGTCAGAGTGGTTTAACCAGACGGTTTTAATGCACCTTCGTAGAGACGTGGAGTACAGAGTAGTTTAGCACTACGGTTTTAATGCCCCTTCGAAGAGACGTGGAGTTCAGAGTGGTTTAACAAGATGCTTTTAATGCCCCTTGGAAGAGACGTGGAGGTCCGATTGGTTTAACAAGACTGTTTTAATGCCCCTTGGAAGAGACGTGGAGGTCTCAGTAGCTTAAGAATATGGTTTTAATGCTCCTTAGTAGAGTGGTAGAGGTCGCAGTAGCTTAACAAGACCGTTTTAGTGCCCCTTGGAAGAGTGGTGGAGGTCGCAGTAGCTTAACAAGACGGTTTTATTGCCCCTTCGAAGAGACGTGGAGTTCAGAGTGGTTTAACAAGATGGTTTTAATGCCCCTTGGAAGAGACGTGGAGGTCCGAGTGGTTTAACAAGACTGTTTTAATGCCCCTTGGAAGAGACGTGGAGGTCACAGTAGCTTAAGAATACGGTTTTAATGCTCCTTAGTAGAGTGGTAGAGGTCGCAGTAGCTTAACAAGACGGTTTTATTGCCCTTTGGAAGATTGGTGGAGGTCGCAGTAGCTTAACAAGACGGTTTTAATGACCCTTCAAAGTGACGTTGAGTTCAGAGTGGTTTAACAAGACGGTTTTAATGCCCCTTGGAAGAGACTTGGAGTTCAGAGTGGTTTAACAAGACGGTTTTAATGCCCCTTGGAAGAGACTTGGAGGTCACAGAGGAATAAAAAGACAATATCTATGCCCCTTGTAAGAGTGGTGGAGGTCGCAGTAGCTTAACAAGACGGTTTTAATGCCCCTTTGAAGAGGGATGGAGGTCGCAGTAGCTTAACAAGATGGTTTTAATGTCCCTTCGGAGAGACGTGGAGTTCAGAGTGGTTTAACAAGATAGTTTTAATGCTTCTTGGAAGAGACGTGGAGGTCAGAGTGGTTTAACAAGATGGTTTTAATGCCCTTTGGAAGAGACATGGAGTTCAGAGTGGTTTAACAAGACGGTTTTAATGCCCCTTGGAAGAGTCGTTGAGGTCAGAGTATTTTAACAAGACGGATTTATTGCCCCTTGGAAGAGACGTGGAGGTCACAGTAGCTTAACAAGATGGTTTTAATGCCCCGTGTAAGAGACATGGAGGTCACAGTAGCTTAAAAAGACGGTTTTAGTGCCCCTTGGAAGAGTGTTGGAGGTCCCAGTAGTTTAGCAAGACGGTTTTAATGCCCCTTGGAAGAGACTTGGAGTTCTGAGTGGTTTATCAAGACGGTTTTAATGCCCATTGGAAGTGACATGGACGTCACACTGGAATAAAAAGACAATATCAATGCCCCTTCGAAGAGAAGTGGAATTCAGACTGGTTTAACAAGACGGTTTTAATGCCCCTTGGAAGAGACGTGGAGGTCACAGTAGCTTAACAAGGTGGTTTTAAAGCCCCATGGAAGAGTGGTGGAGGTCGCAGTAGCTTAACAAGACGGTTTTAATGCCCCTTCAAAGAGACGTGGAGTTCCGAGTGGTTAAACAAGACGGTTTTAATGCCCCTTGGAAGAGACGTGGAGGTCAGAGTGGTTTAACAAGACGGTTTTATTGCCCCTTGGAAGAGACGTGGAGTTCAGGGTAGTTTAACACGACGGTTTTAATGCCCCTTCGAAGAGACGTGAAGGTCAAAGTGGTTTAAAAGATGGTTTTAAAGTCCCTTGGAAGAGACGTGGAGGTCACAGTAGCTTAACAAGTTGGTTTTAATGCCCCTTGGAAGAGTGGTGGAGGTCGCAGTAGCTTAACAAGATGGTTTTAATACCCCTTGGAAGAGACGTGGAGTACAGAGTGGTTTCACAAGACGGTTTTAATGCCCCTTGGAAGAGACGTGGAGGTCAGAGAGGTTTAACAAGACGGTTTTAATGCCCCTTGGAAGAGACGTGGAGGTCCGAATTGTTTAACAAGACTGTTTTAATTCCCCTTGGAAGAGACGTGGAGGTCCGAATTGTTTAACAAGACTGTTTTAATGCCCCTTGGAAGAGACGTGGAGCTCACAGTAGCTTAAGAATACGGTTTTAATGCTCCTTAGTAGAGTGGTAGAGGTCGCAGTAGCTTAACAAGACGGTTTTAGTGCCGCTTGGAAGAGTGGTGGAGGTCGCAGTAGCTTAACAAGACAGTTTTAATGCCCCTTGGAAGAGTGGTGGAGGTCAGAGTGGTTTAACAAGATGGTTTTAATGCCCCTTGGAAGAGACGTGGAGGTCACAGAGGAAAAAAAAGACAATATCTATGCCTCTTGGAAGAGTGGTGGAGGTCGCAGTAGCTTAACAAGACGGTTTTAATGCCCCTTTGAAGAGGGATGGAGGTCGCAGTAGCTTAACAAGACGGTTTTAATGTCCCTTCGGAGAGACGTGGAGTTCAGAGTGGTTTAACAAGATGGTTTTAATGCTTCTTGGAAGAGACGTGGAGATCAGAGTGGTTTAACAAGACGGTTTTAATGCCCCTTGGAAGAGACATGGAGTTCAGAGTGGTTTAACAAGAAGGTTTTAATGCCCCTTGGAAGAGTCGTTGAGGTCAGAGTGTTTTAACAAGACGGTTTTATTGCCCCTTGGAAGAGACGTGGAGGTCACAGTAGCTTAACAAGATGGTTTTAATGCCCCTTGGAAGAGACATGGAGGTCACAGTAGCTTAAAAAGACGGTTTTATTGCCCCTTGGAAGAGTGTTGGAGGTCATAGTAGCTTAACAAGACGGTTTTAATGCCCCTTCGAAGAGACGTGGAGTTCAGAGTGGTTTAAGAAGACGGTTTTAATGCCCCTTGGAAAAGACGTGGAGGTCAGAATGGTTTAACAAGTCGGTTTTATTGCCCCTTGGAAGAGACGTGTAGGTCACAGTAGCTTAACAAGATGGTTTTAATGCCCCTTGGAAGAGACATGGAGGTCACAGTAGCTTAACAAGGCAGTTTTAGTGCCCCTTGGAAGAGTGGTGGAGGTCGCAGTAGCTTAACAAGACGGTTTTAATGCCCCTTCAAAGAGTCGTGGAGTTCAGAGTGGTTTAACAAGACGGTTTTAATGCACCTTGGAAGAGACGTGGAGTTCAGAGTAGTTTAACACGACGGTTTTAATGCCCCTTTGAAGAGACATGAAGGTCAGAATGGTTTAAAAGATGGTTTTAAAGCCCCTTGGAAGAGACGTGGAGGTCACAGTAGCTTAACAAGATGGTTTTAATGCCCCTTGGAAGAGACATGGAGGTCACAGTAGCTTAACAAGACGGCTTAATGCCCCTTGGAAGAGTGGTGGAAGTCGCAGTAGCTTAACAAGACGGTTTTAATGCCCCTTCAAAGAGACGTGGAGTTGAGAGTGGCTTAACAAGACGGTTTTAATGCCCCTTGGAAGAGACTTGGAGCTCAGAGTGGTTTAACAAGACGGTTTTAATGCCCCTTGGAAGAGACGTGGGGGTCACAGTGGAATAAAAAGACAATATCAATGCCCCTTGGAAGAGTGGTGGAGGTCGCAGTAGCTTAACAAGACGCTTTTAATGCCCCTTTGAAGAGTGATGGAGGTCGCAGTAGCTTAACAAGACGGTTTTAATGCCCCGTCGGAGAGACGTGGCGTTCAGAGTGGTTTAACAAGATGGTTTTAATGCTTCTTGGAAGACACTTGGAGGTCAGAGTGGTTTAACAAGACGGTTGTAATGCCCCTTGGAAGAGACATGGAGTTCAGAGTGGTTTAACAAGACTGTTTTAATGCCCCCTAGAAGAGACATGGAGGTCACAGTAGCTTAACAAGATGGTTTTAATGCCCCTTGGAAGAGTGGTGGAGGTGGCAGTAGCTTAACAAGATGGTTTTACTGCCCCTTCGAAGAGACGTGGAGTTCAGAGTGGTTAAACAAGACGGTTTTAATGCCCCTTGGAAGAGAAGTGGAGGTCAGAGTGGTTTAACCAGACGGTTTTAATGCACCTTGGAAGAGACGTGGAGTTCAGAGTAGTTTAACAAGACGGTTTTAATGCTCCTTCGAAGAGACGTGAAGGTCAGAGTGGTTTAAAAGATGGTTTTAATGCCCTTTGGAAGAGTGGTGGAGGTTGCAGTAGCTTAACAAGACGGTTTTAATGCCCCTTTCAGAGAGACGTGGAGGTCACAGTAGCTTAACATGATGGTTTTAATGCCCCTTGGAAGAGACGTGGAGGTCCGAGTGGTTTAACAATACTGTTTTAATGTTCCTTGGAAGAGACGTGAAGGTCACAGTAGCTAAAGAATACGGTTTTCATGCTCCTTGGAAGAGTGGTGGAGGTCGCAGTAGCTTAACAAGACTGTTTTAATGCCCCTTCGTAGAGACGTGGAGTTCAGAGTGGTTTAACAAGACGGCTTTAATGCCCCTTGGAAGAGACGTGGAGGTCAGAGTGGTTTAACCAGACTGTTTTAATGCCCCTTGGAAGAGTGATGGAGGTCACAGTAGCTTAACCAGATGGTTTTAATGCCCTTCGGAAGAGACTTGGAGTTCAGAGTGGTTTATCAAGACGGTTTTAATGCCAATAGGAAGAGACGTGGACGTCACAGTGGAATAAAAAGACAATATCAATGCCCCTTGGAAGAGTGGAGGAGGTCGCTGTAGCTTAACAAGACAGTTTTAAAGCCCCTTGGAAGAGTGGTGGAGGTCGCAGTAGCTTATCAAGACAGTTTTAATGCCCCTTTGAAGAGAAGTGGAATTCAGACTGGTTTAACAAGACGGTTTTAATGCCCCTTGGAAGAGACGTGGAGGTCACAGTAGCTTAACAAGATGGTTTTAAAGCCCCTTGGAAGAGTGGTGGAGGTCGCGGTAGCTTAACAGGACAGTCTTAATGCCCCTTCGAAGAGACGTGGAGTTCAGAGTGGTTAAACAAGATGGTTTTAATGCCCCTTGGAAGAGACATGGAGGTCAGAGTGGTTTAACCAGACGGTTTTAATGCACCTTCGAAGAGACGTGGAGTACAGAGTAGTTTAGCACTACGGTTTTAATGCCCCTTCGAAGAGACGTGGAGTTCAGAGTGGTTTAACAAGATGCTTTTAATGCCCCTTGGAAGAGACGTGGAGGTCCGAGTGGTTTAACAAGACTGTTTTAATGCCCCTAGGAAGAGACGTGAAGGTCTCAGTAGCTTAAGAATACGGTTTTAATGCTCCCTAGTAGAGTGGTAGAGGTCGCAGTAGCTTAACAAGACGGTTTTGGTGCCCATTGGAAGAGTGGTGGAGGTCGCAGTAGCTTAACAAGAAGGTTTTATTGCCCCTTCGAAGAGACGTGGAGTTCAGAGTGGTTTAACAAGATGGTTTTAATGCCCCTTGGAAGAGACGTGGAGGTCCGAGTGGTTTAACAAGACTGTTTTAATGCCCCTTGGAAGAGACGTGGAGGTCACAGTAGCTTAAGAATACGGTTTTAATGCTCCTTAGTAGAGTGGTAGAGGTCGCAGTAGCTTAACAAGACGGTTTTAGTGCCCCTTGGAAGATTGGTGGAGGTCGCAGTAGCTTAACAAGACGGTTTTAATGACCCTTCAAAGAGACGTTGAGTTCAGAGTGGTTTAACAAGACGGTTTTAATGCCCCTTGGTAGAGACGTGGAGGTCACAGTAGGTTAACAAGACAGTTTTAATGCCCCTTGGAAGAGTGTTGGAGGTCGCAGTAGCTTAACAAGACGGTTTTAATGCCCCTTTAAAGAGGGATGGAGGTCGCAGTAGCTTAACAAGATGGTTTAAATGTCCCTTCGGAGAGACGTGGAGTTCAGAGTGGTTTAACAAGATAGTTTTAATGCTTCTTGGAAGAGACGTGGAGGTCAGAGTGGATTAACAAGACGGTTTTTATGCCCTTTGGAAGATACATGGAGTTCAGAGTGGTTTAACAAGACAGTTTTAATGCCCGTTGGAAGAGTCGTTGAGGTCAGAGTGTTTTAACAAGACGGTTTTATTGCCCCTTGGAAGAGACGTGGAGGTCACAGTAGCTTAACAAGATGGTTTTAATGCCCCGTCGAAGAGACATGGAGGTCACAGTAGCTTAAAAAGACGGTTTTAGTGCCCCTTGGAAGAGTGTTGGAAGTCCCAGTAGCTTAGCAAAACGGTTTTAATGCTCGTTGGAAGAGACTTGGAGTTCTGAGTGGTTTATCAAGACGGTTTTAATGCCCCTTGGAAGTGACATGGACGTCACAGTGGAATAAAAAGACAATATCAATGCCCTTTCGAAGAGAAGTGGAATTCAGACTGGTTTAACAAGACGGGTTTAATGCCCCTTGGAAGAGACGTGGAGGTCACAGTAGCTTAACAAGGTGGTTTTAAAGCCCCATGGAAGAGTGGTGGAGGTCGCAGTAGCTTAACAAGACGGTTTTAATGCCCCTTCGAAGAGACGTGGAGTTCCGAGTGGTTAAACAAGATGGTTTTAATGCCCCTTGGAAGAGACGTGGAGGTCAGAGTGGTTTAACAAGACGGTTTTATTGCCCCTTGGAAGAGACGTGGAGTTAAGGGTAGTTTAACACGACGGTTTTAATGCCCCTTCGAAGAGACGTGAAGGTCAGAGTGGTTTAAAAGATGGTTTTAAAGCCCCTTGGAAGAGACGTGGAGGTCGCAGTAGCTTAACAAGACGGTTTTAATGCCCCTTCGAAGAGACGTGGAGTACAGAGTGGTTTCACAAGACGGTTTTAATGCCCCTTGGAAGAGACGTGGAGGTCAGAGAGGTTTAACAAGACGGTTTTAATGCCCCTTAGAAGAGACGTGGAGTTCAGAGTGGTTTAACAAGATGGTTTTAATGCCCCTTGGAAGAGACGTGGAGGTCCGAGTTGTTTAACAAGACTGTTTTAATGCCCCTTGGAAGAGACGTGGAAGTCACAGTAGCTTAAGAATACGGTTTTAATGCTCCTTAGTAGAGTGGTAGAGGTGGCAGTAGCTTAACAAGACGGTTTTAGTGCCCCTTGGAAGAGTGGTGGAGGTCGCAGTAGCTTAACAAGACGGTTTTAATGCCCCTTCAAAGAGACGTTGAGTTCAGAGTGGTTTAACAAGACGGTTTTAATGACCCTTGGAAGAGACGTGGAGGTCACAGTAGCTTAACAAGACAGTTTTAATGCCCCTTGGAAGAGTGGTGGAGGTCAGAGTGGTTTAACAAGATGGTTTTAATGCCCCTTGGAAGAGACGTGGAGGTCACAGAGGAATAAAAAGACAATATCTATGCCTCTTGGAAGAGTGGTGGAGGTCGCAGTAGCTTAACAAGACGGTTTTAATGCCCCTTTGAAGAGGGATGGGGGTCGCAGTAGCTTAACAAGACGGTTTTAATGTCACTTCGGAGAGACGTGGAGTTCAGAGTGGTTTAACAAGATGATTTTAATACTTCTTGGAAGAGACATGGAGGTCACAGTAGCTTAAAAAGACGGTTTTATTGCCCCTTGGAAGAGTGTTGGAGGTCATAGTAGCTTAACAAGACGGTTTTAATGCCCCTTCAAAGAGACGTGGAGTTCAGAGTGGTTTAACAAGACGGTTTTAATGCCCCTTGGAAGAGACGTGGAGGTCAGGGTGGTTTAACAAGTCAGTTTTATTGCCCCTTGGAAGAGACGTGTAGGTCACAGTAGCTTAACAAGATGGTTTTAATGCCCCTTGGAAGAGACATGGAGGTCACAGTAGCTTAACAAGGCGGTTTTAGTGCCCCTTGGAAGAGTGGTGGAGGTCGCAGCAGCTTAAGAAGACGGTTTTAATGCCCCTTCAAAGAGACGTGGAGTTCAGAGTGGTTTAACAAGACGGTTTTAATGCACCTTGGAAGAGACGTGGAGTTCAGAGTAGTTTAACACGACGGTTTTAATGCCTATTCGAAGAGACATGAAGATCAGAATGGTTTAAAAGATGGTTTTAAAGCCCCTTGGAAGAGACGTGGAGGTCACAGTAGCTTAACAAGATGGTTTTAATGCCCCTTGGAAGAGACATGGAGGTCACAGTAGCTTAACAAGACGGTTTTATTGCCCCTTGGAAGAGACGTGGAGTTCAGAGTGGTTTAACATTTCGGTTTTAATGCCCCTTGGAAGAGACGTGGAGGTCCGAGTGGTTTAACAAGCCTGTTTTAATGCTCCTTGGAAGTGACGTGGAGGTCACAGTAGATAAAGAATACGGTTTTCATGCTCCTTGGAAGAGTGGTGGAGGTCGCAGTAGCTTAACAAGACTGTTTTAATGCCCCTTCGTAGAGACGTGGAGTTCAGAGGGGTTTAACAAGACGGTTTTAATGCCCCTTGGAAGAGACGTGGAGGTCAGAGAGATTTATCAAGGTGGTTTCAATGCCCCTTAGAAGAGACGTGGAGTTCAGAGTGGTTTAACAAGACGGTTTTAATGCCCATTTGAAGAGGGATGGAGGTCGCAGTAGCTTAACAAGACGGTTTTAATGTCCCTTCGGAGAGACGTGGAGTTCAGAGTGGTTTAACAAGATAGTTTTAATGCTTATTGGAAGAGACTTGGAGATCAAAGTGGTTTAACAAGATGGTTTTAATGCCCCTTGGAAGAGACATGGAGTTCAGAGTGGTTTAACAAGACGGTTTTAATGCCCCTTGGAAGAGTCGTTGAGGCCAGAGTGTTTTAACAAGACGATTTTATTGCCCCTTGGAAGAGACGTGGAGGTCACAGTAGCTTAACAAGACGGTTTTAATGCCCCTTCAAAGAGACGTGGATTTCAGAGTGGTTTAACAAGACAGTTTTAATGCCCCTTGGAAGAGACGTGGAGGTCAGGGTGGTTTAACAAGTCAGTTTTATTGCCCCTTGGAAGAGACGTGTAGGTCACAGTAGCTTAACAAGATGGTTTTAATGCCCCTTGGAAGAGACATGGAGGTCACAGTAGCTTAACAAGGCGGTTTTAGTGCCCCTTGGAAGAGTGGTGGAGGTCGCAGCAGCTTAAGAAGACGGTTTTAATGCCCCTTCAAAGAGACGTGGAGTTCAGAGTGGTTTAACAAGACGGTTTTAATGCACCTTGGAAGAGACGTGGAGTTCAGAGTAGTTTAACACGACGGTTTTAATGCCTATTCGAAGAGACATGAAGATCAGAATGGTTTAAAAGATGGTTTTAAAGCCCCTTGGAAGAGACGTGGAGGTCACAGTAGCTTAACAAGATGGTTTTAATGCCCCTTGGAAGAGACATGGAGGTCACAGTAGCTTAACAAGACGGTTTTATTGCCCCTTGGAAGAGACGTGGAGTTCAGAGTGGTTTAACATTTCGGTTTTAATGCCCCTTGGAAGAGACGTGGAGGTCCGAGTGGTTTAACAAGCCTGTTTTAATGCTCCTTGGAAGTGACGTGGAGGTCACAGTAGATAAAGAATACGGTTTTCATGCTCCTTGGAAGAGTGGTGGAGGTCGCAGTAGCTTAACAAGACTGTTTTAATGCCCCTTCGTAGAGACGTGGAGTTCAGAGGGGTTTAACAAGACGGTTTTAATGCCCCTTGGAAGAGACGTGGAGGTCAGAGAGATTTATCAAGGTGGTTTCAATGCCCCTTAGAAGAGACGTGGAGTTCAGAGTGGTTTAACAAGACGGTTTTAATGCCCATTTGAAGAGGGATGGAGGTCGCAGTAGCTTAACAAGACGGTTTTAATGTCCCTTCGGAGAGACGTGGAGTTCAGAGTGGTTTAACAAGATAGTTTTAATGCTTATTGGAAGAGACTTGGAGATCAAAGTGGTTTAACAAGATGGTTTTAATGCCCCTTGGAAGAGACATGGAGTTCAGAGTGGTTTAACAAGACGGTTTTAATGCCCCTTGGAAGAGTCGTTGAGGCCAGAGTGTTTTAACAAGACGATTTTATTGCCCCTTGGAAGAGACGTGGAGGTCACAGTAGCTTAACAAGACGGTTTTAATGCCCCTTCAAAGAGACGTGGATTTCAGAGTGGTTTAACAAGACAGTTTTAATGCCCCTTGGAAGAGACGTGGAGGTCAGAGTGGTTTAACAAGTCGGTTTTATTGCCCCTTGGAAGAGACGTGTAGGTCACAGTAGCTTAACAAGATGGTTTTAATGCCCCTTGGAAGAGACATGGAGGACACAGTAGCTTAACAAGGCGGTTTTAGTGCCCCTTGGAAGAGTGGTGAAGGTCGCAGTAGCTTAACAAGACGGTTTTAATGCCCCTTCAAAGAGACGTGGAGTTCAGAGTGGTTTAACAAGACGGTTTTAATGCCCCTTGGAAGAGACGTGGAGGTCAGGGTGGTTTAACAAGTCAGTTTTATTGCCCCTTGGAAGAGACGTGTAGGTCACAGTAGCTTAACAAGATGGTTTTAATGCCCCTTGGAAGAGACATGGAGGTCACAGTAGCTTAACAAGGCGGTTTTAGTGCCCCTTGGAAGAGTGGTGGAGGTCGCAGCAGCTTAAGAAGACGGTTTTAATGCCCCTTCAAAGAGACGTGGAGTTCAGAGTGGTTTAACAAGACGGTTTTAATGCACCTTGGAAGAGACGTGGAGTTCAGAGTAGTTTAACACGACGGTTTTAATGCCTATTCGAAGAGACATGAAGATCAGAATGGTTTAAAAGATGGTTTTAAAGCCCCTTGGAAGAGACGTGGAGGTCACAGTAGCTTAACAAGATGGTTTTAATGCCCCTTGGAAGAGACATGGAGGTCACAGTAGCTTAACAAGACGGTTTTATTGCCCCTTGGAAGAGACGTGGAGTTCAGAGTGGTTTAACATTTCGGTTTTAATGCCCCTTGGAAGAGACGTGGAGGTCCGAGTGGTTTAACAAGCCTGTTTTAATGCTCCTTGGAAGTGACGTGGAGGTCACAGTAGATAAAGAATACGGTTTTCATGCTCCTTGGAAGAGTGGTGGAGGTCGCAGTAGCTTAACAAGACTGTTTTAATGCCCCTTCGTAGAGACGTGGAGTTCAGAGGGGTTTAACAAGACGGTTTTAATGCCCCTTGGAAGAGACGTGGAGGTCAGAGAGATTTATCAAGGTGGTTTCAATGCCCCTTAGAAGAGACGTGGAGTTCAGAGTGGTTTAACAAGACGGTTTTAATGCCCATTTGAAGAGGGATGGAGGTCGCAGTAGCTTAACAAGACGGTTTTAATGTCCCTTCGGAGAGACGTGGAGTTCAGAGTGGTTTAACAAGATAGTTTTAATGCTTATTGGAAGAGACTTGGAGATCAAAGTGGTTTAACAAGATGGTTTTAATGCCCCTTGGAAGAGACATGGAGTTCAGAGTGGTTTAACAAGACGGTTTTAATGCCCCTTGGAAGAGTCGTTGAGGCCAGAGTGTTTTAACAAGACGATTTTATTGCCCCTTGGAAGAGACGTGGAGGTCACAGTAGCTTAACAAGACGGTTTTAATGCCCCTTCAAAGAGACGTGGATTTCAGAGTGGTTTAACAAGACAGTTTTAATGCCCCTTGGAAGAGACGTGGAGGTCAGAGTGGTTTAACAAGTCGGTTTTATTGCCCCTTGGAAGAGACGTGTAGGTCACAGTAGCTTAACAAGATGGTTTTAATGCCCCTTGGAAGAGACATGGAGGACACAGTAGCTTAACAAGGCGGTTTTAGTGCCCCTTGGAAGAGTGGTGAAGGTCGCAGTAGCTTAACAAGACGGTTTTAATGCCCCTTCAAAGAGACGTGGAGTTCAGAGTGGTTTAACAAGACGGTTTTAATGCACCTTGGAAGAGACATGGAGTTCAGAGTAGTTTAACACGACGGTTTTAATGCCGCTTCGAAGAGACGTGAAGGTCAGAATGGTTTAAAATATGGTTTTAAAGCCCCTTGGAAGAGACGTGGAGGTCACAGTAGCTTAACAAGATGGTTTTAATGCCCCTTTGAAGAGACATGGGGGTCACAGTAGCTTAACAAGACGGTTTTAGTGCCCGTTGGAAGAGTGGTGGAAGTCGCAGTAGCTTAACAAGACGGTTTTAATGCCCCTTCAAAGAGACGTGGAGTTCAGAGTCTCTTAACAAGACGGTTTTAATGCCCCTTGGAAGAGTGGTGGAGGTCAGAGTGGTTTAACAAGACGGTTTTAATGCCCCTTGGAAGAGACTTGGAGCTCAGAGTGTTTTAACAAGACGGTTTTAATGCCCCTTGGAAGAGACGTGGGGGTCACAGTGGAATAAAAAGACAATATCAATGCCCCTTGGAAGAGTGGTGGAGGTCGCAGTAGCTTAACAAGACGGTTTTAATGCCCCTTCGAAGAGACGTGGAGTACAGAGTGGTTTCAGAAGACGGTTTTAATGCCCCTTGGAAGGGACGTGGAGGTCAGAGAGTTTTAACAAGACTGTTTTAATGCCCCTTAGAAGAGACGTGGAATTCAGAGTGGTTTAACAATACGGTATTAATGCCCCTTGGAAGAGACGTGGAGGTCACAGTAGCTTAAGAATACGGTTTTAATGGTCCTTAGGAGAGTGGTGGAAGTCGCAGCAGCTTAACAAGACGGTTTTAGTGCCCCTTGGAAGAGTGGTGGAGGTCGCAGTAGCTTAACAAGACGGTTTTAACGCCCCTTCAAAGAGACGTGGAGTTCAGAGTGGTTTAACAAGACGGTTTTAATGCCCCTTGGAAGAGACGTGGAGGTCACAGTAGCTGAACAAAACAGTTTTAATGCCCCTTGGAAGAGTGGTGGAGGTCAGAGTGGTTTAACAAGACGGTTTTAATGCCCCTTGGAAGAGACTTGGAGCTCAGAGTGGTTTAACAAGACCGTTTTAATGCCCCTTGGAAGAGACGTGGAGTTCACAGTGGAATAAAAAGACAATATCAATGCCCCTTGGAAGAGTGGTGGAGGTCGCAGTAGCTTAACAAGACGGTTTTAATTCCCCTTTGAAGAGTGATGGAGGTCGCAGTAGCTTAACAAGACGGTTTTAATGCCCCGTCGGAGAGATGTGGAGTTCAGAGTTGTTTAACAAGATGGTTTTAATGCTTCTTGGAAGACACGTGGAGGTCAGAGTGGTTTAACAAGACGGTTTTAATGCCCCTTGGAAGAGACATGGAGTTCAGAGTGGTTTAACAAGACGGTTTTAATGCCCCTTAGAAGAGACGTGGAGGTCAGAGTGGTTTAACAAGATGGTTTTAATGCCACTTAGAAGAGACGTGGAGGTCACAGTAGCTTAACAAGATGGTTTTAATGCCCCTTGGAAGAGACATGGAGGTCACAGTAGCTTAACAAGACGGTTTTAGTGCCCCTTGGAAGAGTGGTGGAGGTCGCAGTAGCTTAACAAGACGGTTTTAATGCCCCTTCAAAGAGACGCGGCATTCAGAGTGGTTTAACAAGACGGGTTTAATGCCCCTTGGAAGAGACTTGGAGTTCAGAGTGGTTTATCAAGACGGTTTTAATGCCCCTTGGAAGTGACATGGACGTCACAGTGGAATAAAAAGACAATATCAATGCCCCTTGGAAGAGCGGAGGAGGTCGTAGTAGCTTAACAGGACGGTTTAAATGCCCCTTCGAAGAGACGTGGAATTCAGACTGGTTTAACAAGACGGTTTTAGTGCCCCTTGGAAGAGACGTGGAGGTCACAGTAGCTTAACAAGATGATTTTAAAGCCACTTGGAAGAGTGGTGTAGTCGCAGTAGCTTAACAAGACGGTTTTAATGCCCCTTCGAAGAGACATGGAGTTCAGAGTGGTTAAACAAGATGGTTTTAATGCCCCTTGGAAGAGACGTGGAGGTCAGAGTGGTTTAACCAGACGGTTTTAATGCACCTTGGAAGAGACGTGGAGTTCAGAGTAGTTTAACACAACGGTTTTAATGACCCTTCGAAGAGACGTGAAGGTCAGAGTGGTTTAAAAGACGGTTTTAAAGCCCCTTGGAAGAGATGTGGAGGTCACAGTAGCTTAACAAGATGGTTTTAGTGCCCCTTGGAAGAGTGGTGGAGGCCGCAGAAGCTTAACAAGACGGTTTTAATGCCCCCTCGAAGAGACGTGGAGTACAGAGTGGTTTCACAAGACGGTTTTAATGCCCCTTGGAAGAGACGTGGAGGTCAGAGAGATTTAACAAGATGGTTTTAATGCCCCTTAGAAGAGACGTGGAGTTCAGAGTGGTTTAACAAGACGGTTTTAATGCCCCTTGGAAGAGACGTGGAGGTCCGAGTTGTTTAACAAGACTGTTTTAATGCCCCTTGGAAGAGACGTGGAGGTCACAGTAGCTTCAGAATACGGTTTTAATGCTCCTTAGAAGAGTGGTGGAGGTCGCAGTAGCTTAACAAGACAGTTTTAATGCCCCTTCGCAGAGACGTGGCGTTCAGAGTGGTTTAACAAGACGGTTTTAATGCCCTTTGGAAGAGACGAGGAGGTCACAGTAGCTTAACAAGACAGTTTTAATGCCCCTTGGAAGAGTGGTGGAGGTCGCAGTAGCTTAACAATACGGTTTTAATGCCCCTTGGAAGAGACTTGGAGTTCAGAGTGGTATATCAAGACGGTTTTAATGCCCATTGGAAGTGACATGGACGTCACAGCGGAATAAAAAGACAATATCAATACCCCTTGGAAGAGCGGAGGAGGTAGTAGTAGCTTAACAGGACGGTTTTAATGCCCCTTCGAAGAGACGTGGAATTCAGACTGGTTTAACAAGACGGTTTTCGTGCCCCTTGGAAGAGACGTGGAGGTCACAGTACCTTAACAAGATGGTTTTAAAGCCACTTGGAAGAGAGGTGGAGGTCGCAGTAGCTTAACAAGACGGTATTAATGCCCCTTCGAAGAGACATGGAGTACAGAGTGGTTCCACAAGACGGTTTTAATGCCCCTTGGAAGAGACGTGGAGGTCAGAGAGGTTTAACAAGATGGTTTTAATGCCCCTTAGAAGAGACGTGGAGTTCAGAGTGGTTTAACAAGACGGTTTTAATGCCCCTTGGAAGAGACGTGGAGGTCCGAGTGGTTTAACAAGACTGTTTTAATGCCCCTTGGAAGAGACGTGGAGGTCACAGTAGCTTAAGAATACAGTTTTAATGCTCCTTAGAAGAGTGGTGGAGGTCGCAGTAGCTTAACAAGACAGTTTTAATGCCCCTTCGTAGAGACGTGGAGTTCAGAGCGATTTAACAAGATGGTTTTAATGCCCCTGGGAAGAGACATGGAGGTCAAAGTAGCTTAACAAGACGGTTTTAATGCCCCTTGGAAGAGGGGTGGAGGTCCCAGTAGCTTAACAGGACGGTTTTAATGCCCTTTGGAAGAGACTTGGATTTCAGAGTGGTTTATCAAGACGGTTTTAATGCCCCTAGGAAGAGACATGGACCTCACATTGGAATAAAAAGACAATATCAATGCCCCTTGGAAGAGTGGAGGAGGTCGCAGTAGCTTAACAAGACGGTTTTAAAGCCCCTTGGAAGAGTGGTGGAGGTCGCAGTAGCTTAGCAAGACGGTTTTAATGCCCCTTCGAAGAGACGTGGAGTTCAGACTTGTTTAACAAGGTGGTTTTAATGCCCCTTGGAAGAGACGTGGCGGTCACAGTAGCTTAACAAGACAGTTTTAATGCCCCCTTGGAAGAGACGTGGAGGTCAGAGTGGTTTAACCAGCCGGTTTTAATGCACCTTGGAAGAGACATGGAGTTCAGAGTAGTTTAACAAGACGGTTTTAATGCCCCTTCGAAGAGATGTGAAGGTCAGAGTGGTTTAAAAGACGGTTTTAAAGCCCCTTGGAAGAGACGTGGAGGTCACAGTAGCTTAACAAGATGGTTTTAATGCCCCTTTGAAGAGACATGGGGGTCACAGTAGCTTAACAAGACGGTTTTAGTGCCCGTTGGAAGAGTGGTGGAAGTCGCAGTAGCTTAACAAGACGGTTTTAATGCCCCTTCAAAGAGACGTGGAGTTCAGAGTGGCTTAACAAGACGGTTTTAATGCCCCTTGGAAGAGTGGTGGAGGTCAGAGTGGTTTAACAAGACGGTTTTAATGCCCCTTGGAAGAGACTTGGAGCTCAGAGTGTTTTAACAAGACGGTTTTAATGCCCCTTGGAAGAGACGTGGGGGTCACAGTGGAATAAAAAGACAATATCAATGCCCCTTGGAAGAGTGGTGGAGGTCTCAGTAGCTTAACAAGATGGTTTTTATGCCCCTTTGAAGAGTGATGGAGGTCGCAGTAGCTTAACAAGACGGTTTTAATGCCCCGTCGGAGAGACGTGGAGTTCAGAGTGGTTTAACAAGATGGTTTTAATGCTTCTTGGAAGACACGTGGAGGTCAGAGTGGTTTAACAAGACGGTTGTAATGCCGCTTGGAAGAGACATGGAGTTCAGAGTGGTTTAACAAGACGGTTTTAATGCCCCCTAGAAGAGACATGGAGGTCACAGTAGCTTAACAAGATGGTTTTAATGCCCCTTGGAAGAGTGGTGGAGGTCGCAGTAGCTTAACAAGACGGTTTTAATGCCCCTTCGAAGAGACGTGGAGTACAGAGTGGTTTCAGAAGACGGTTTTAATGCCCCTTGGAAGGGACGTGGAGGTCAGAGAGTTTTAACAAGACTGTTTTAATGCCCCTTAGAAGAGACGTGGAATTCAGAGTGGTTTAACAATACGGTATTAATGCCCCTTGGAAGAGACGTGGAGGTCACAGTAGCTTAAGAATACGGTTTTAATGCTCCTTAGGAGAGTGGTGGAAGTCGCAGCAGCTTAACAAGACGGTTTTAGTGCCCCTTGGAAGAGTGGTGGAGGTCGCAGTAGCTTAACAAGACGGTTTTAACGCCCCTTCAAAGAGACGTGGAGTTCAGAGTGGTTTAACAAGACGGTTTTAATGCCCCTTGGAAGAGACGTGGAGGTCACAGTAGCTGAACAAAACAGTTTTAATGCCCCTTGGAAGAGTGGTGGAGGTCAGAGTGGTTTAACAAGACGGTTTTAATGCCCCTTGGAACAGACTTGGAGCTCAGAGTGGTTTAACAAGACCGTTTTAATGCCCCTTGGAAGAGACGTGGAGTTCACAGTGGAATAAAAAGACAATATCAATGCCCCTTGGAAGAGTGGTGGAGGTCGCAGTAGCTTAACCAGACGGTTTTAATTCCCCTTTGAAGAGTGATGGAGGTCGCAGTAGCTTAACAAGACGGTTTTAATGCCCCGTCGGAGAGATGTGGAGTTCAGAGTTGTTTAACAAGATGGTTTTAATGCTTCTTGGAAGACACGTGGAGGTCAGAGTGGTTTAACAAGACGGTTTTAATGCCCCTTGGAAGAGACATGGAGTTCAGAGTGGTTTAACAAGACGGTTTTAATGCCCCTTAGAAGAGACGTGGAGGTCAGAGTGGTTTAACAAGATGGTTTTAATGCCACTTAGAAGAGACGTGGAGGTCACAGTAGCTTAACAAGATGGTTTTAATGCCCCTTGGAAGAGACATGGAGGTCACAGTAGCTTAACAAGACGGTTTTAGTGCCCCTTGGAAGAGTGGTGGAGGTCGCAGTAGCTTAACAAGACGGTTTTAATGCCCCTTCAAAGAGACGCGGCATTCAGAGTGGTTTAACAAGACGGTTTTAATGCCCCTTGGAAGAGACTTGGAGTTCAGAGTGGTTTATCAAGACGGTTTTAATGCCCCTTGGAAGTGACATGGACGTCACAGTGGAATAAAAAGACAATATCAATGCCCCTTGGAAGAGCGGAGGAGGTCGTAGTAGCTTAACAGGACGGTATAAATGCCCCTTCGAAGAGACGTGGAATTCAGACTGGTTTAACAAGACGGTTTTAGTGCCCCTTGGAAGAGACGTGGAGGTCACAGTAGCTTAACAAGATGATTTTAAAGCCACTTGGAAGAGTGGTGTAGTCGCAGTAGCTTAACAAGACGGTTTTAATGCCCCTTCGAAGAGACATGGAGTTCAGAGTGGTTAAACAAGATGGTTTTAATGCCCCTTGGAAGAGACGTGGAGGTCAGAGTGGTTTAACCAGACGGTTTTAATGCACCTTGGAAGAGACGTGGAGTTCAGAGTAGTTTAACACAACGGTTTTAATGACCCTTCGAAGAGACGTGAAGGTCAGAGTGGTTTAAAAGACGGTTTTAAAGCCCCTTGGAAGAGATGTGGAGGTCACAGTAGCTTAACAAGATGGTTTTAGTGCCCCTTGGAAGAGTGGTGGAGGCCGCAGAAGCTTAACAAGACGGTTTTAATGCCCCCTCGAAGAGACGTGGAGTACAGAGTGGTTTCACAAGACGGTTTTAATGCCCCTTGGAAGAGACGTGGAGGTCAGAGAGATTTAACAAGATGGTTTTAATGCCCCTTAGAAGAGACGTGGAGTTCAGAGTGGTTTAACAAGACGGTTTTAATGCCCCTTGGAAGAGACGTGGAGGTCCGAGTTGTTTAACAAGACTGTTTTAATGCCCCTTGGAAGAGACGTGGAGGTCACAGTAGCTTCAGAATACGGTTTTAATGCTCCTTAGAAGAGTGGTGGAGGTCGCAGTAGCTTAACAAGACAGTTTTAATGCCCCTTTGCAGAGACGTGGCGTTCAGAGTGGTTTAACAAGACGGTTTTAATGCCCTTTGGAAGAGACGAGGAGGTCACAGTAGCTTAACAAGACAGTTTTAATGCCCCTTGGAAGAGTGGTGGAGGTCGCAGTAGCTTAACAATACGGTTTTAATGCCCCTTGGAAGAGACTTGGAGTTCAGAGTGGTATATCAAGACGGTTTTAATGCCCATTGGAAGTGACATGGACGTCACAGCGGAATAAAAAGACAATATCAATACCCCTTGGAAGAGCGGAGGAGGTAGTAGTAGCTTAACAGGACGGTTTTAATGCCCCTTCGAAGAGACGTGGAATTCAGACTGGTTTAACAAGACGGTTTTCGTGCCCCTTGGAAGAGACGTGGAGGTCACAGTACCTTAACAAGATGGTTTTAAAGCCACTTGGAAGAGAGGTGGAGGTCGCAGTAGCTTAACAAGACGGTATTAATGCCCCTTCGAAGAGACATGGAGTACAGAGTGGTTCCACAAGACGGTTTTAATGCCCCTTGGAAGAGACGTGGAGGTCAGAGAGGTTTAACAAGATGGTTTTAATGCCCCTTAGAAGAGACGTGGAGTTCAGAGTGGTTTAACAAGACGGTTTTAATGCCCCTTGGAAGAGACGTGGAGGTCCGAGTGGTTTAACAAGACTGTTTTAATGCCCCTTGGAAGAGACGTGGAGGTCACAGTAGCTTAAGAATACAGTTTTAATGCTCCTTAGAAGAGTGGTGGAGGTCGCAGTAGCTTAACAAGACAGTTTTAATGCCCCTTCGTAGAGACGTGGAGTTCAGAGCGATTTAACAAGATGGTTTTAATGCCCCTGGGAAGAGACATGGAGGTCAAAGTAGCTTAACAAGACGGTTTTAATGCCCCTTGGAAGAGGGGTGGAGGTCCCAGTAGCTTAACAGGACGGTTTTAATGCCCTTTGGAAGAGACTTGGATTTCAGAGTGGTTTATCAAGACGGTTTTAATGCCCCTAGGAAGAGACATGGACCTCACATTGGAATAAAAAGACAATATCAATGCCCCTTGGAAGAGTGGAGGAGGTCGCAGTAGCTTAACAAGACGGTTTTAAAGCCCCTTGGAAGAGTGGTGGAGGTCGCAGTAGCTTAGCAAGACGGTTTTAATGCCCCTTCGAAGAGACGTGGAGTTCAGACTTGTTTAACAAGGTGGTTTTAATGCCCCTTGGAAGAGACGTGGCGGTCACAGTAGCTTAACAAGACAGTTTTAATGCCCCCTTGGAAGAGACGTGGAGGTCAGAGTGGTTTAACCAGCCGGTTTTAATGCACCTTGGAAGAGACATGGAGTTCAGAGTAGTTTAACAAGACGGTTTTAATGCCCCTTCGAAGAGATGTGAAGGTCAGAGTGGTTTAAAAGACGGTTTTAAAGCCCCTTGGAAGAGACGTGGAGGTCACAGTAGCTTAACAAGATGGTTTTAATGCCCCTTTGAAGAGACATGGGGGTCACAGTAGCTTAACAAGACGGTTTTAGTGCCCGTTGGAAGAGTGGTGGAAGTCGCAGTAGCTTAACAAGACGGTTTTAATGCCCCTTCAAAGAGACGTGGAGTTCAGAGTGGCTTAACAAGACGGTTTTAATGCCCCTTGGAAGAGTGGTGGAGGTCAGAGTGGTTTAACAAGACGGTTTTAATGCCCCTTGGAAGAGACTTGGAGCTCAGAGTGTTTTAACAAGACGGTTTTAATGCCCCTTGGAAGAGACGTGGGGGTCACAGTGGAATAAAAAGACAATATCAATGCCCCTTGGAAGAGTGGTGGAGGTCTCAGTAGCTTAACAAGATGGTTTTTATGCCCCTTTGAAGAGTGATGGAGGTCGCAGTAGCTTAACAAGACGGTTTTAATGCCCCGTCGGAGAGACGTGGAGTTCAGAGTGGTTTAACAAGATGGTTTTAATGCTTCTTGGAAGACACGTGGAGGTCAGAGTGGTTTAACAAGACGGTTGTAATGCCGCTTGGAAGAGACATGGAGTTCAGAGTGGTTTAACAAGACGGTTTTAATGCCCCCTAGAAGAGACATGGAGGTCACAGTAGCTTAACAAGATGGTTTTAATGCCCCTTGGAAGAGTGGTGGAGGTCGCAGTAGCTTAACAAGACGGTTTTAATGCCCCTTCGAAGAGACGTGGAGTACAGAGTGGTTTCAGAAGACGGTTTTAATGCCCCTTGGAAGGGACGTGGAGGTCAGAGAGTTTTAACAAGACTGTTTTAATGCCCCTTAGAAGAGACGTGGAATTCAGAGTGGTTTAACAATACGGTATTAATGCCCCTTGGAAGAGACGTGGAGGTCACAGTAGCTTAAGAATACGGTTTTAATGCTCCTTAGGAGAGTGGTGGAAGTCGCAGCAGCTTAACAAGACGGTTTTAGTGCCCCTTGGAAGAGTGGTGGAGGTCGCAGTAGCTTAACAAGACGGTTTTAACGCCCCTTCAAAGAGACGTGGAGTTCAGAGTGGTTTAACAAGACGGTTTTAATGCCCCTTGGAAGAGACGTGGAGGTCACAGTAGCTGAACAAAACAGTTTTAATGCCCCTTGGAAGAGTGGTGGAGGTCAGAGTGGTTTAACAAGACGGTTTTAATGCCCCTTGGAAGAGACTTGGAGCTCAGAGTGGTTTAACAAGACCGTTTTAATGCCCCTTGGAAGAGACGTGGAGTTCACAGTGGAATAAAAAGACAATATCAATGCCCCTTGGAAGAGTGGTGGAGGTCGCAGTAGCTTAACCAGACGGTTTTAATTCCCCTTTGAAGAGTGATGGAGGTCGCAGTAGCTTAACAAGACGGTTTTAATGCCCCGTCGGAGAGATGTGGAGTTCAGAGTTGTTTAACAAGATGGTTTTAATGCTTCTTGGAAGACACGTGGAGGTCAGAGTGGTTTAACAAGACGGTTTTAATGCCCCTTGGAAGAGACATGGAGTTCAGAGTGGTTTAACAAGACGGTTTTAATGCCCCTTAGAAGAGACGTGGAGGTCAGAGTGGTTTAACAAGATGGTTTTAATGCCACTTAGAAGAGACGTGGAGGTCACAGTAGCTTAACAAGATGGTTTTAATGCCCCTTGGAAGAGACATGGAGGTCACAGTAGCTTAACAAGACGGTTTTAGTGCCCCTTGGAAGAGTGGTGGAGGTCGCAGTAGCTTAACAAGACGGTTTTAATGCCCCTTCAAAGAGACGCGGCATTCAGAGTGGTTTAACAAGACGGTTTTAATGCCCCTTGGAAGAGACTTGGAGTTCAGAGTGGTTTATCAAGACGGTTTTAATGCCCCTTGGAAGTGACATGGACGTCACAGTGGAATAAAAAGACAATATCAATGCCCCTTGGAAGAGCGGAGGAGGTCGTAGTAGCTTAACAGGACGGTATAAATGCCCCTTCGAAGAGACGTGGAATTCAGACTGGTTTAACAAGACGGTTTTAGTGCCCCTTGGAAGAGACGTGGAGGTCACAGTAGCTTAACAAGATGATTTTAAAGCCACTTGGAAGAGTGGTGTAGTCGCAGTAGCTTAACAAGACGGTTTTAATGCCCCTTCGAAGAGACATGGAGTTCAGAGTGGTTAAACAAGATGGTTTTAATGCCCCTTGGAAGAGACGTGGAGGTCAGAGTGGTTTAACCAGACGGTTTTAATGCACCTTGGAAGAGACGTGGAGTTCAGAGTAGTTTAACACAACGGTTTTAATGACCCTTCGAAGAGACGTGAAGGTCAGAGTGGTTTAAAAGACGGTTTTAAAGCCCCTTGGAAGAGATGTGGAGGTCACAGTAGCTTAACAAGATGGTTTTAGTGCCCCTTGGAAGAGTGGTGGAGGCCGCAGAAGCTTAACAAGACGGTTTTAATGCCCCCTCGAAGAGACGTGGAGTACAGAGTGGTTTCACAAGACGGTTTTAATGCCCCTTGGAAGAGACGTGGAGGTCAGAGAGATTTAACAAGATGGTTTTAATGCCCCTTAGAAGAGACGTGGAGTTCAGAGTGGTTTAACAAGACGGTTTTAATGCCCCTTGGAAGAGACGTGGAGGTCCGAGTTGTTTAACAAGACTGTTTTAATGCCCCTTGGAAGAGACGTGGAGGTCACAGTAGCTTCAGAATACGGTTTTAATGCTCCTTAGAAGAGTGGTGGAGGTCGCAGTAGCTTAACAAGACAGTTTTAATGCCCCTTTGCAGAGACGTGGCGTTCAGAGTGGTTTAACAAGACGGTTTTAATGCCCTTTGGAAGAGACGAGGAGGTCACAGTAGCTTAACAAGACAGTTTTAATGCCCCTTGGAAGAGTGGTGGAGGTCGCAGTAGCTTAACAATACGGTTTTAATGCCCCTTGGAAGAGACTTGGAGTTCAGAGTGGTATATCAAGACGGTTTTAATGCCCATTGGAAGTGACATGGACGTCACAGCGGAATAAAAAGACAATATCAATACCCCTTGGAAGAGCGGAGGAGGTAGTAGTAGCTTAACAGGACGGTTTTAATGCCCCTTCGAAGAGACGTGGAATTCAGACTGGTTTAACAAGACGGTTTTCGTGCCCCTTGGAAGAGACGTGGAGGTCACAGTACCTTAACAAGATGGTTTTAAAGCCACTTGGAAGAGAGGTGGAGGTCGCAGTAGCTTAACAAGACGGTATTAATGCCCCTTCGAAGAGACATGGAGTACAGAGTGGTTCCACAAGACGGTTTTAATGCCCCTTGGAAGAGACGTGGAGGTCAGAGAGGTTTAACAAGATGGTTTTAATGCCCCTTAGAAGAGACGTGGAGTTCAGAGTGGTTTAACAAGACGGTTTTAATGCCCCTTGGAAGAGACGTGGAGGTCCGAGTGGTTTAACAAGACTGTTTTAATGCCCCTTGGAAGAGACGTGGAGGTCACAGTAGCTTAAGAATACAGTTTTAATGCTCCTTAGAAGAGTGGTGGAGGTCGCAGTAGCTTAACAAGACAGTTTTAATGCCCCTTCGTAGAGACGTGGAGTTCAGAGCGATTTAACAAGATGGTTTTAATGCCCCTGGGAAGAGACATGGAGGTCAAAGTAGCTTAACAAGACGGTTTTAATGCCCCTTGGAAGAGGGGTGGAGGTCCCAGTAGCTTAACAGGACGGTTTTAATGCCCTTTGGAAGAGACTTGGATTTCAGAGTGGTTTATCAAGACGGTTTTAATGCCCCTAGGAAGAGACATGGACCTCACATTGGAATAAAAAGACAATATCAATGCCCCTTGGAAGAGTGGAGGAGGTCGCAGTAGCTTAACAAGACGGTTTTAAAGCCCCTTGGAAGAGTGGTGGAGGTCGCAGTAGCTTAGCAAGACGGTTTTAATGCCCCTTCGAAGAGACGTGGAGTTCAGACTTGTTTAACAAGGTGGTTTTAATGCCCCTTGGAAGAGACGTGGCGGTCACAGTAGCTTAACAAGACAGTTTTAATGCCCCCTTGGAAGAGACGTGGAGGTCAGAGTGGTTTAACCAGCCGGTTTTAATGCACCTTGGAAGAGACATGGAGTTCAGAGTAGTTTAACAAGACGGTTTTAATGCCCCTTCGAAGAGACGTGAAGGTCAGAGTGGTTTAAAAGACGGTTTTAAAGCCCCTTGGAAGAGACGTGGAGGTCACAGTAGCTTAACAAGATGGTTTTAATGCCCCTTTGAAGAGACATGGGGGTCACAGTAGCTTAACAAGACGGTTTTAGTGCCCGTTGGAAGAGTGGTGGAAGTCGCAGTAGCTTAACAAGACGGTTTTAATGCCCCTTCAAAGAGACGTGGAGTTCAGAGTGGCTTAACAAGACGGTTTTAATGCCCCTTGGAAGAGTGGTGGAGGTCAGAGTGGTTTAACAAGACGGTTTTAATGCCCCTTGGAAGAGACTTGGAGCTCAGAGTGTTTTAACAAGACGGTTTTAATGCCCCTTGGAAGAGACGTGGGGGTCACAGTGGAATAAAAAGACAATATCAATGCCCCTTGGAAGAGTGGTGGAGGTCTCAGTAGCTTAACAAGATGGTTTTTATGCCCCTTTGAAGAGTGATGGAGGTCGCAGTAGCTTAACAAGACGGTTTTAATGCCCCGTCGGAGAGACGTGGAGTTCAGAGTGGTTTAACAAGATGGTTTTAATGCTTCTTGGAAGACACGTGGAGGTCAGAGTGGTTTAACAAGACGGTTGTAATGCCGCTTGGAAGAGACATGGAGTTCAGAGTGGTTTAACAAGACGGTTTTAATGCCCCCTAGAAGAGACATGGAGGTCACAGTAGCTTAACAAGATGGTTTTAATGCCCCTTGGAAGAGTGGTGGAGGTCGCAGTAGCTTAACAAGACGGTTTTAATGCCCCTTCGAAGAGACGTGGAGTACAGAGTGGTTTCAGAAGACGGTTTTAATGCCCCTTGGAAGGGACGTGGAGGTCAGAGAGTTTTAACAAGACTGTTTTAATGCCCCTTAGAAGAGACGTGGAATTCAGAGTGGTTTAACAATACGGTATTAATGCCCCTTGGAAGAGACGTGGAGGTCACAGTAGCTTAAGAATACGGTTTTAATGCTCCTTAGGAGAGTGGTGGAAGTCGCAGCAGCTTAACAAGACGGTTTTAGTGCCCCTTGGAAGAGTGGTGGAGGTCGCAGTAGCTTAACAAGACGGTTTTAACGCCCCTTCAAAGAGACGTGGAGTTCAGAGTGGTTTAACAAGACGGTTTTAATGCCCCTTGGAAGAGACGTGGAGGTCACAGTAGCTGAACAAAACAGTTTTAATGCCCCTTGGAAGAGTGGTGGAGGTCAGAGTGGTTTAACAAGACGGTTTTAATGCCCCTTGGAAGAGACTTGGAGCTCAGAGTGGTTTAACAAGACCGTTTTAATGCCCCTTGGAAGAGACGTGGAGTTCACAGTGGAATAAAAAGACAATATCAATGCCCCTTGGAAGAGTGGTGGAGGTCGCAGTAGCTGAACCAGACGGTTTTAATTCCCCTTTGAAGAGTGATGGAGGTCGCAGTAGCTTAACAAGACGGTTTTAATGCCCCGTCGGAGAGATGTGGAGTTCAGAGTTGTTTAACAAGATGGTTTTAATGCTTCTTGGAAGACACGTGGAGGTCAGAGTGGTTTAACAAGACGGTTTTAATGCCCCTTGGAAGAGACATGGAGTTCAGAGTGGTTTAACAAGACGGTTTTAATGCCCCTTAGAAGAGACGTGGAGGTCAGAGTGGTTTAACAAGATGGTTTTAATGCCACTTAGAAGAGACGTGGAGGTCACAGTAGCTTAACAAGATGGTTTTAATGCCCCTTGGAAGAGACATGGAGGTCACAGTAGCTTAACAAGACGGTTTTAGTGCCCCTTGGAAGAGTGGTGGAGGTCGCAGTAGCTTAACAAGACGGTTTTAATGCCCCTTCAAAGAGACGCGGCATTCAGAGTGGTTTAACAAGACGGTTTTAATGCCCCTTGGAAGAGACTTGGAGTTCAGAGTGGTTTATCAAGACGGTTTTAATGCCCCTTGGAAGTGACATGGACGTCACAGTGGAATAAAAAGACAATATCAATGCCCCTTGGAAGAGCGGAGGAGGTCGTAGTAGCTTAACAGGACGGTTTAAATGCCCCTTCGAAGAGACGTGGAATTCAGACTGGTTTAACAAGACGGTTTTAGTGCCCCTTGGAAGAGACGTGGAGGTCACAGTAGCTTAACAAGATGATTTTAAAGCCACTTGGAAGAGTGGTGTAGTCGCAGTAGCTTAACAAGACGGTTTTAATGCCCCTTCGAAGAGACATGGAGTTCAGAGTGGTTAAACAAGATGGTTTTAATGCCCCTTGGAAGAGACGTGGAGGTCAGAGTGGTTTAACCAGACGGTTTTAATGCACCTTGGAAGAGACGTGGAGTTCAGAGTAGTTTAACACAACGGTTTTAATGACCCTTCGAAGAGACGTGAAGGTCAGAGTGGTTTAAAAGACGGTTTTAAAGCCCCTTGGAAGAGATGTGGAGGTCACAGTAGCTTAACAAGATGGTTTTAGTGCCCCTTGGAAGAGTGGTGGAGGCCGCAGAAGCTTAACAAGACGGTTTTAATGCCCCCTCGAAGAGACGTGGAGTACAGAGTGGTTTCACAAGATGGTTTTAATGCCCCTTGGAAGAGACGTGGAGGTCAGAGAGATTTAACAAGATGGTTTTAATGCCCCTTAGAAGAGACGTGGAGTTCAGAGTGGTTTAACAAGACGGTTTTAATGCCCCTTGGAAGAGACGTGGAGGTCCGAGTTGTTTAACAAGACTGTTTTAATGCCCCTTGGAAGAGACGTGGAGGTCACAGTAGCTTCAGAATACGGTTTTAATGCTCCTTAGAAGAGTGGTGGAGGTCGCAGTAGCTTAACAAGACAGTTTTAATGCCCCTTCGCAGAGACGTGGCGTTCAGAGTGGTTTAACAAGACGGTTTTAATGCCCCTTGGAAGAGACGAGGAGGTCACAGTAGCTTAACAAGACAGTTTTAATGCCCCTTGGAAGAGTGGTGGAGGTCGCAGTAGCTTAACAATACGGTTTTAATGCCCCTTGGAAGAGACTTGGAGTTCAGAGTGGTATATCAAGACGGTTTTAATGCCCATTGGAAGTGACATGGACGTCACAGCGGAATAAAAAGACAATATCAATACCCCTTGGAAGAGCGGAGGAGGTAGTAGTAGCTTAACAGGACGGTTTTAATGCCCCTTCGAAGAGACGTGGAATTCAGACTGGTTTAACAAGACGGTTTTCGTGCCCCTTGGAAGAGACGTGGAGGTCACAGTACCTTAACAAGATGGTTTTAAAGCCACTTGGAAGAGAGGTGGAGGTCGCAGTAGCTTAACAAGACGGTATTAATGCCCCTTCGAAGAGACATGGAGTACAGAGTGGTTCCACAAGACGGTTTTAATGCCCCTTGGAAGAGACGTGGAGGTCAGAGAGGTTTAACAAGATGGTTTTAATGCCCCTTAGAAGAGACGTGGAGTTCAGAGTGGTTTAACAAGACGGTTTTAATGCCCCTTGGAAGAGACGTGGAGGTCCGAGTGGTTTAACAAGACTGTTTTAATGCCCCTTGGAAGAGACGTGGAGGTCACAGTAGCTTAAGAATACAGTTTTAATGCTCCTTAGAAGAGTGGTGGAGGTCGCAGTAGCTTAACAAGACAGTTTTAATGCCCCTTCGTAGAGACGTGGAGTTCAGAGCGATTTAACAAGATGGTTTTAATGCCCCTGGGAAGAGACATGGAGGTCAAAGTAGCTTAACAAGACGGTTTTAATGCCCCTTGGAAGAGGGGTGGAGGTCCCAGTAGCTTAACAGGATGGTTTTAATGCCCTTTGGAAGAGACTTGGATTTCAGAGTGGTTTATCAAGACGGTTTTAATGCCCCTAGGAAGAGACATGGACGTCACATTGGAATAAAAAGACAATATCAATGCCCCTTGGAAGAGTGGAGGAGGTCGCAGTAGCTTAACAAGACGGTTTTAAAGCCCCTTGGAAGAGTGGTGGAGGTCGCAGTAGCTTAGCAAGACGGTTTTAATGCCCCTTCGAAGAGACGTGGAGTTCAGACTTGTTTAACAAGGTGGTTTTAATGCCCCTTGGAAGAGACGTGGCGGTCACAGTAGCTTAACAAGACAGTTTTAATGCCCCCTTGGAAGAGACGTGGAGGTCAGAGTGGTTTAACCAGCCGGTTTTAATGCACCTTGGAAGAGACATGGAGTTCAGAGTAGTTTAACAAGACGGTTTTAATGCCCCTTCGAAGAGACGTGAAGGTCAGAGTGGTTTAAAAGACGGTTTTAAAGCCCCTTGGAAGAGACGTGGAGGTCACAGTAGCTTAACAAGATGGTTTTAATGCCCCTTTGAAGAGACATGGGGGTCACAGTAGCTTAACAAGACGGTTTTAGTGCCCGTTGGAAGAGTGGTGGAAGTCGCAGTAGCTTAACAAGACGGTTTTAATGCCCCTTCAAAGAGACGTGGAGTTCAGAGTGGCTTAACAAGACGGTTTTAATGCCCCTTGGAAGAGTGGTGGAGGTCAGAGTGGTTTAACAAGACGGTTTTAATGCCCCTTGGAAGAGACTTGGAGCTCAGAGTGTTTTAACAAGACGGTTTTAATGCCCCTTGGAAGAGACGTGGGGGTCACATTGGAATAAAAAGACAATATCAATGCCCCTTGGAAGAGTGGTGGAGGTCTCAGTAGCTTAACAAGATGGTTTTAATGCCCCTTTGAAGAGTGATGGAGGTCGCAGTAGCTTAACAAGACGGTTTTAATGCCCCGTCGGAGAGACGTGGAGTTCAGAGTGGTTTAACAAGATGGTTTTAATGCTTCTTGGAAGACACGTGGAGGTCAGAGTGGTTTTACAAGACGGTTGTAATGCCGCTTGGAAGAGACATGGAGTTCAGAGTGGTTTAACAAGACGGTTTTAATGCCCCCTAGAAGAGACATGGAGGTCACAGTAGCTTAACAAGATGGTTTTAATGCCCCTTGGAAGAGTGGTGGAGGTCGCAGTAGCTTAACAAGACGGTTTTAATGCCCCTTCGAAGAGACGTGGAGTACAGAGTGGTTTCAGAAGACGGTTTTAATGCCCCTTGGAAGGGACGTGGAGGTCAGAGAGTTTTAACAAGACTGTTTTAATGCCCCTTAGAAGAGACGTGGAATTCAGAGTGGTTTAACAATACGGTATTAATGCCCCTTGGAAGAGACGTGGAGGTCACAGTAGCTTAAGAATACGGTTTTAATGCTCCTTAGGAGAGTGTTGGAAGTCGCAGCAGCTTAACAAGACGGTTTTAGTGCCCCTTGGAAGAGTGGTGGAGGTCGCAGTAGCTTAACAAGACGGTTTTAACGCCCCTTCAAAGAGACGTGGAGTTCAGAGTGGTTTAACAAGACGGTTTTAATGCCCCTTGGAAGAGACGTGGAGGTCACAGTAGCTGAACAAAACAGTTTTAATGCCCCTTGGAAGAGTGGTGGAGGTCAGAGTGGTTTAACAAGACGGTTTTAATGCCCCTTGGAAGAGACTTGGAGCTCAGAGTGGTTTAACAAGACCGTTTTAATGCCCCTTGGAAGAGACGTGGAGTTCACAGTGGAATAAAAAGACAATATCAATGCCCCTTGGAAGAGTGGTGGAGGTCGCAGTAGCTTAACAAGACGGTTTTAATTCCCCTTTGAAGAGTGATGGAGGTCGCAGTAGCTTAACAAGACGGTTTTAATGCCCCGTCGGAGAGATGTGGAGTTCAGAGTTGTTTAACAAGATGGTTTTAATGCTTCTTGGAAGACACGTTGAGGTCAGAGTGGTTTAACAAGACGGTTTTAATGCCCCTTGGAAGAGACATGGAGTTCAGAGTGGTTTAACAAGACGGTTTTAATGCCCCTTAGAAGAGACGTGGAGGTCAGAGTGGTTTAACAAGATGGTTTTAATGCCACTTAGAAGAGACGTGGAGGTCACAGTAGCTTAACAAGATGGTTTTAATGCCCCTTGGAAGAGACATGGAGGTCACAGTAGCTTAACAAGACGGTTTTAGTGCCCCTTGGAAGAGTGGTGGAGGTCGCAGTAGCTTAACAAGACGGTTTTAATGCCCCTTCAAAGAGACGCGGCATTCAGAGTGGTTTAACAAGACGGTTTTAATGCCCCTTGGAAGAGACGTGAAGGTCACAGTAGCTTATCAAGACAGTTTTAATGCCCCTTGGAAGAGTGGTGAAGGTCGCAGTCGCTTAACAAGACGGTTTTAATGCCCCTTGGAAGAGACTTGGAGTTCAGAGTGGTTTATCAAGACGGTTTTAATGCCCCTTGGAAGTGACATGGACGTCACAGTGGAATAAAAAGACAATATCAATGCCCCTTGGAAGAGCGGAGGAGGTCGTAGTAGCTTAACAGGACGGTTTAAATGCCCCTTCGAAGAGATGTGGAATTCAGACTGGTTTAACAAGACGGTTTTAGTGCCCCTTGGAAGAGACGTGGAGGTCACAGTAGCTTAACAAGATGATTTTAAAGCCACTTGGAAGAGTCGTGTAGTCGCAGTAGCTTAACAAGACGATTTTAATGCCCCTTCGAAGAGACATGGAGTTCAGAGTGGTTAAACAAGATGGTTTTAATGCCCCTTGGAAGAGACGTGGAGGTCAGAGTGGTTTAACCAGACGGTTTTAATGCACCTTGGAAGAGACGTGGAATTCAGAGTAGTTTAACACAACGGTTTTAATGACCCTTCGAAGAGACGTGAAGGTCAGAGTGGTTTAAAAGACGGTTTTAAAGCCCCTTGGAAGAGATGTGGAGGTCACAGTAGCTTAACAAGATGGTTTTAGTGCCCCTTGGAAGAGTGGTGGAGGCCGTAGAAGCTTAACAAGACGGTTTTAATGCCCCCTCGAAGAGACGTGGAGTACAGAGTGGTTTCACAAGACGGTTTTAATGCCCCTTGGAAGAGACGTGGAGGTCAGAGAGATTTAACAAGATGGTTTTAATGCCCCTTAGAAGAGACGTGGAGTTCAGAGTGGTTTAACAAGACGGTTTTAATGCCCCTTGGAAGAGACGTGGAGGTCAGAGAGGTTTAACAAGATGGTTTTAATGCCCCTTAGAAGAGACGTGGAGTTCAGAGTGGTTTAACAAGACGGTTTTAATGCCCCTTGGAAGAGACGTGGAGGTCCGAGTGGTTTAACAAGACTGTTTTAATGCCCCTTGGAAGAGACGTGGAGGTCACAGTAGCTTAAGAATACAGTTTTAATGCTCCTTAGAAGAGTGGTGGAGGTCGCAGTAGCTTAACAAGACAGTTTTAATGCCCCTTCGTAGAGACGTGGAGTTCAGAGCGATTTAACAAGATGGTTTTAATGCCCCTGGGAAGAGACATGGAGGTCAAAGTAGCTTAACAAGACGGTTTTAATGCCCCTTGGAAGAGGGGTGGAGGTCCCAGTAGCTTAACAGGATGGTTTTAATGCCCTTTGGAAGAGACTTGGATTTCAGAGTGGTTTATCAAGACGGTTTTAATGCCCCTAGGAAGAGACATGGACGTCACATTGGAATAAAAAGACAATATCAATGCCCCTTGGAAGAGTGGAGGAGGTCGCAGTAGCTTAACAAGACGGTTTTAAAGCCCCTTGGAAGAGTGGTGGAGGTCGCAGTAGCTTAGCAAGACGGTTTTAATGCCCCTTCGAAGAGACGTGGAGTTCAGACTTGTTTAACAAGGTGGTTTTAATGCCCCTTGGAAGAGACGTGGCGGTCACAGTAGCTTAACAAGACAGTTTTAATGCCCCCTTGGAAGAGACGTGGAGGTCAGAGTGGTTTAACCAGCCGGTTTTAATGCACCTTGGAAGAGACATGGAGTTCAGAGTAGTTTAACAAGACGGTTTTAATGCCCCTTCGAAGAGACGTGAAGGTCAGAGTGGTTTAAAAGACGGTTTTAAAGCCCCTTGGAAGAGACGTGGAGGTCACAGTAGCTTAACAAGATGGTTTTAATGCCCCTTTGAAGAGACATGGGGGTCACAGTAGCTTAACAAGACGGTTTTAGTGCCCGTTGGAAGAGTGGTGGAAGTCGCAGTAGCTTAACAAGACGGTTTTAATGCCCCTTCAAAGAGACGTGGAGTTCAGAGTGGCTTAACAAGACGGTTTTAATGCCCCTTGGAAGAGTGGTGGAGGTCAGAGTGGTTTAACAAGACGGTTTTAATGCCCCTTGGAAGAGACTTGGAGCTCAGAGTGTTTTAACAAGACGGTTTTAATGCCCCTTGGAAGAGACGTGGGGGTCACATTGGAATAAAAAGACAATATCAATGCCCCTTGGAAGAGTGGTGGAGGTCTCAGTAGCTTAACAAGATGGTTTTAATGCCCCTTTGAAGAGTGATGGAGGTCGCAGTAGCTTAACAAGACGGTTTTAATGCCCCGTCGGAGAGACGTGGAGTTCAGAGTGGTTTAACAAGATGGTTTTAATGCTTCTTGGAAGACACGTGGAGGTCAGAGTGGTTTTACAAGACGGTTGTAATGCCGCTTGGAAGAGACATGGAGTTCAGAGTGGTTTAACAAGACGGTTTTAATGCCCCCTAGAAGAGACATGGAGGTCACAGTAGCTTAACAAGATGGTTTTAATGCCCCTTGGAAGAGTGGTGGAGGTCGCAGTAGCTTAACAAGACGGTTTTAATGCCCCTTCGAAGAGACGTGGAGTACAGAGTGGTTTCAGAAGACGGTTTTAATGCCCCTTGGAAGGGACGTGGAGGTCAGAGAGTTTTAACAAGACTGTTTTAATGCCCCTTAGAAGAGACGTGGAATTCAGAGTGGTTTAACAATACGGTATTAATGCCCCTTGGAAGAGACGTGGAGGTCACAGTAGCTTAAGAATACGGTTTTAATGCTCCTTAGGAGAGTGTTGGAAGTCGCAGCAGCTTAACAAGACGGTTTTAGTGCCCCTTGGAAGAGTGGTGGAGGTCGCAGTAGCTTAACAAGACGGTTTTAACGCCCCTTCAAAGAGACGTGGAGTTCAGAGTGGTTTAACAAGACGGTTTTAATGCCCCTTGGAAGAGACGTGGAGGTCACAGTAGCTGAACAAAACAGTTTTAATGCCCCTTGGAAGAGTGGTGGAGGTCAGAGTGGTTTAACAAGACGGTTTTAATGCCCCTTGGAAGAGACTTGGAGCTCAGAGTGGTTTAACAAGACCGTTTTAATGCCCCTTGGAAGAGACGTGGAGTTCACAGTGGAATAAAAAGACAATATCAATGCCCCTTGGAAGAGTGGTGGAGGTCGCAGTAGCTTAACAAGACGGTTTTAATTCCCCTTTGAAGAGTGATGGAGGTCGCAGTAGCTTAACAAGACGGTTTTAATGCCCCGTCGGAGAGATGTGGAGTTCAGAGTTGTTTAACAAGATGGTTTTAATGCTTCTTGGAAGACACGTTGAGGTCAGAGTGGTTTAACAAGACGGTTTTAATGCCCCTTGGAAGAGACATGGAGTTCAGAGTGGTTTAACAAGACGGTTTTAATGCCCCTTAGAAGAGACGTGGAGGTCAGAGTGGTTTAACAAGATGGTTTTAATGCCACTTAGAAGAGACGTGGAGGTCACAGTAGCTTAACAAGATGGTTTTAATGCCCCTTGGAAGAGACATGGAGGTCACAGTAGCTTAACAAGACGGTTTTAGTGCCCCTTGGAAGAGTGGTGGAGGTCGCAGTAGCTTAACAAGACGGTTTTAATGCCCCTTCAAAGAGACGCGGCATTCAGAGTGGTTTAACAAGACGGTTTTAATGCCCCTTGGAAGAGACGTGAAGGTCACAGTAGCTTATCAAGACAGTTTTAATGCCCCTTGGAAGAGTGGTGAAAGTCGCAGTCGCTTAACAAGACGGTTTTAATGCCCCTTGGAAGAGACTTGGAGTTCAGAGTGGTTTATCAAGACGGTTTTAATGCCCCTTGGAAGTGACATGGACGTCACAGTGGAATAAAAAGACAATATCAATGCCCCTTGGAAGAGCGGAGGAGGTCGTAGTAGCTTAACAGGACGGTTTAAATGCCCCTTCGAAGAGATGTGGAATTCAGACTGGTTTAACAAGACGGTTTTAGTGCCCCTTGGAAGAGACGTGGAGGTCACAGTAGCTTAACAAGATGATTTTAAAGCCACTTGGAAGAGTCGTGTAGTCGCAGTAGCTTAACAAGACGATTTTAATGCCCCTTCGAAGAGACATGGAGTTCAGAGTGGTTAAACAAGATGGTTTTAATGCCCCTTGGAAGAGACGTGGAGGTCAGAGTGGTTTAACCAGACGGTTTTAATGCACCTTGGAAGAGACGTGGAATTCAGAGTAGTTTAACACAACGGTTTTAATGACCCTTCGAAGAGACGTGAAGGTCAGAGTGGTTTAAAAGACGGTTTTAAAGCCCCTTGGAAGAGATGTGGAGGTCACAGTAGCTTAACAAGATGGTTTTAGTGCCCCTTGGAAGAGTGGTGGAGGCCGTAGAAGCTTAACAAGACGGTTTTAATGCCCCCTCGAAGAGACGTGGAGTACAGAGTGGTTTCACAAGACGGTTTTAATGCCCCTTGGAAGAGACGTGGAGGTCAGAGAGATTTAACAAGATGGTTTTAATGCCCCTTAGAAGAGACGTGGAGTTCAGAGTGGTTTAACAAGACGGTTTTAATGCCCCTTGGAAGAGACGTGGAGGTCCGAGTTGTTTAACAAGACTGTTTTAATGCCCCTTGGAAGAGACGTGGAGGTCACAGTAGCTTCAGAATACGGTTTTAATGCTCCTTAGAAGAGTGGTGGAGGTCGCAGTAGCTTAACAAGACAGTTTTAATGCCCCTTCGCAGAGACGTGGCGTTCAGAGTGGTTTAACAAGACGGTTTTAATGCCCCTTGGAAGAGACGAGGAGGTCACAGTAGCTTAACAAGACAGTTTTAATGCCCCTTGGAAGAGTGGTGGAGGTCGCAGTAGCTTAACAATACGGTTTTAATGCCCCTTGGAAGAGACTTGGAGTTCAGAGTGGTATATCAAGACGGTTTTAATGCCCATTGGAAGTGACATGGACGTCACAGCGGAATAAAAAGACAATATCAATACCCCTTGGAAGAGCGGAGGAGGTAGTAGTAGCTTAACAGGACGGTTTTAATGCCCCTTCGAAGAGACGTGGAATTCAGACTGGTTTAACAAGACGGTTTTCGTGCCCCTTGGAAGAGACGTGGAGGTCACAGTACCTTAACAAGACGGTTTTAAAGCCACTTGGAAGAGAGGTGGAGGTCGCAGTAGCTTAACAAGACGGTATTAATGCCCCTTCGAAGAGACATGGAGTACAGAGTGGTTCCACAAGACGGTTTTAATGCCCCTTGGAAGAGACGTGGAGGTCAGAGAGGTTTAACAAGATGGTTTTAATGCCCCTTAGAAGAGACGTGGAGTTCAGAGTGGTTTAACAAGACGGTTTTAATGCCCCTTGGAAGAGACGTGGAGGTCCGAGTGGTTTAACAAGACTGTTTTAATGCCCCTTGGAAGAGACGTGGAGGTCACAGTAGCTTAAGAATACAGTTTTAATGCTCCTTAGAAGAGTGGTGGAGGTCGCAGTAGCTTAACAAGACAGTTTTAATGCCCCTTCGTAGAGACGTGGAGTTCAGAGCGATTTAACAAGATGGTTTTAATGCCCCTGGGAAGAGACATGGAGGTCAAAGTAGCTTAACAAGACGGTTTTAATGCCCCTTGGAAGAGGGGTGGAGGTCCCAGTAGCTTAACAGGACGGTTTTAATGCCCTTTGGAAGAGACTTGGATTTCAGAGTGGTTTATCAAGACGGTTTTAATGCCCCTAGGAAGAGACATGGACGTCACATTGGAATAAAAAGACAATATCAATGCCCCTTGGAAGAGTGGAGGAGGTCGCAGTAGCTTAACAAGACGGTTTTAAAGCCCCTTGGAAGAGTGGTGGAGGTCGCAGTAGCTTAGCAAGACGGTTTTAATGCCCCTTCGAAGAGACGTGGAGTTCAGACTTGTTTAACAAGGTGGTTTTAATGCCCCTTGGAAGAGACGTGGCGGTCACAGTAGCTTAACAAGACAGTTTTAATGCCCCCTTGGAAGAGACGTGGAGGTCAGAGTGGTTTAACCAGCCGGTTTTAATGCACCTTGGAAGAGACATGGAGTTCAGAGTAGTTTAACAAGACGGTTTTAATGCCCCTTCGAAGAGACGTGAAGGTCAGAGTGGTTTAAAAGACGGTTTTAAAGCCCCTTGGAAGAGACGTGGAAGTCACAGTAGCTTAACAAGATGGTTTTAATGCCCCTTGGAAGAGTGGTGGAGGTTGCAGTAGCTTAACAAGATGGTTGTAACGCCGCTTCGAAGAGACTTGGAGTAAAGAGTGGTTTCACAAGACGGTTTTAATGCCCCTTGGAAGAGACGTGGAGTTCAGAGTGGTTTAACAAGACGGTTTTAATTCCCCTTGGAAGAGACGTGGAGGTCCGAGTGGTTTATCAAGACGGTTTTAATGCCCCTTGGAAGAGACGTGGAGGTCACAGTAGCTTAAGAAGACGATTTTAATGCTCATTGGAAGAGTGGTGGAGGTCGCAGTAACTTAACAAGACGGTTTTAATGCACCTTCGTAGAGACATGGAGTTCAGAGTGGTTTATAAAGACGGTTTTAATGCCCCTTGGAAGAGACGAGGAGGGCACAGTAGCTTAACAAGACGGTTTTATTGCACCTTGAAAGTGTGGTGGAGGTCCCAGTAGCTTAACAAGACGGTTTTAATGCCCTTTGGAAGAAATTTGGAGTTCAGAGTGGTTTATCAAGACGGTTTTAGCCCCTTGGAAGAGACGTGGACGTCACAGTGGAATAAAAAGACAATATCAATGCCCCTTGGAAGAGTGGAGGAGGTCGCAGTAGCTTAACAAGACGGTTTTAAAGCCCCTTGGAAGAGTGGTGGAGGTCGCAGTAGCTTAGCATGACGGTTTTAATTCCCCTTCGAAGAGACGTGGAGTTCAGACTTGCTTAACCATGCGGTTTTAATGCCCCTTGGAGATACGTGGAGGTCACAGTAGCTTAACAAGACAGTTTTAAAGCCCCTTGGAAGAGTGGTGTAGGTCGCATTAGCTAAACAAGACGGTTTTAATTCCCCTTGGTATAGACTTGGAGTTCACAGTGGTTAACAAGACTGTTTTAATGTCCCTTGGAAGAGACCTGGAGGTCAGAGTGCTTTAACAAGACTGTTTTAATGCCCCTTGGAAGAGACGTGGAGGTCACATTAGCATAACAAGATGGTTTTAATGCCCCTTGGAAGAAACTTGGAGTTCAGAGTGGTTTAAAAAGACAGTTTGAATGCCCCTTGGAAGAGACGTGGAGGTCACAGTAGCTTAACAAGACGGTTTTAATGCCCCTTGGAAGAGACTTGGAGTTCATAGTGGTTTAGCAAGACGGTTTTAAAGCCCCTTGGAAGAGACGTGGAGGTCAGAGAGGTTTAACAAGACGGTTTTAATGCCCCTAAGAAGAGACGTGGAGTTCAGAGTGGTTTAACAAGACGGTTTTAATGCCCCTTGGAAGAGACGTGGAGGTCCGAGTGGTTTAACAAGACTGTTTCAATGCCTCTTGGAAGAGACGTGGAGGTCACAGTAGCTTAAGAATACGGTTTTAATGCTCCTTGGAAGAGTGGTGGAGGTCGCAGTAGCTGAACAAGACGGTTTTAATGCCCTTCGTAGAGACGTGGAGTTCAGAGTGGTTTAACAAGACGGTTTTAATGCCCCTTGGAAGAGACATGGAAGTCACAGTAGCTTAACAAGACGGTTTTAATGCCCCTTGGAAGAGTGGTGGAGGTCCCAGTAGCTTAATAAGATGGTTTTAATGCATTTTGGAAGAGACTTGGAGTTCAGAGTGGTTTATCAAGACGGTTTTATTGCCCCAAGGAAGAGACGTAGACGTCACAGTGGAATAAAAAGACAATATCATGCCCCTTGGAAGAGTGGAGGAGGTCGCAGTAGCTTAACAAGACGGTTTTAAAGCCCCTTGGAAGAGTGGTGGAGGTCGCAGTAACTTAACAAGACGGTTTTAATGCCCCTTCGAAGAGACGTGGAGTTCAGAGTGGTTAAACAAGATGGTTTCATGCCCCTTGGAAGAGACGTGGAGGTCAGAGTGGTTTAACAAGATGGTTTTATTGCCCCTTGGAAGAGACGTGGAGGTCACAGTAGCTTAACAAGACAGTTTTAAAGCCCCTTGAAAGAGTGGTGGAGGTCGCAGTAACTTAACAAGACGGTTTTAATGTCCCTTCGAAGAGACGTGGAGTTCAGAGTGGTTAAACAAGATGGTTTCAATGCCCCTTGGAAGAGACGTGGAGGTCAGAGTGGTTTAACCAGACGGTTTTAATGCACCTTGGAAGAGACGTGGAGTTCAGAGTAGTTTAACAAGACGGTTTTAATGCCCCTTCGAAGAGACGTGAAGGTCAGAGTGGTTTAAAAGGCGGTTTTAAAGCCCCTTGGAAGAGACGTGGAGGTCACAGTAGTTTAACAAGTTGGTTTTAATGCCCCTTGGAAGAGTGGTGGAGGTTGCAGTAGCTTAACAAGACGGTTTTAATGACCCTTCGAAGAGACGTTGGGTAAAGAGTGGTTTCACAAGACGGTTTTAATGCCCCTTGGAAGAGACGTGGAGGTCAGAGAGGTTTAACAAGACGGTTTTAATGCCCCTTGGAAGAGACGTGGAGTTCAGAGTGGTTTAACAAGACGGTTTTAATGCCCCTTGGAAGAGACGTGGAGGTCCGAGTGGTTTAACAAGACGGTTTTAATGCCCCTTGGAAGAGACGTGGAGGTCACCGTAGCTTAAGAAGACGGTTTTAATGCTCTTTGGAAGAGTGGTGGAGGTCGCAGTAGCTTAACAAGACGGTTTTAATGCGCCTTCGTAGAGACGTGGAGTTCAGAGTGGTTTAACAAGACGGTTTTAATGCCCCTTGGAAGAGACGTGGAGGACATAGTAGCTTAACAAGGCGGTTTTAATGCCCCTTGGAAGAGTGGTGGAGGTCCCAGTAGCTTAACAAGACGGTTTTAATGCCCTTTGGAAGAGACTTGGAGTTCAGAGTGGTTTATCAAGACGGTTTTAATGCCCCTTGGAAGAGACGTGGAGGTCACAGTAGCTTAACAAGACGGTTTTAAAGCCCCTTGGAAGAGTGGTGGAGGTCGCAGTAGCTTAACAAGACAGTTTAAATTCCCCTTGGTAGAGATTTGGAGTTCAGAGTGGTTAACAAGACGGTTTTAATGCCCCTTGGAAGAGTCGTGGAGGTCACAGTGAAATAAAAAGACAATATCAATGCCCCTTGGAAGAGTGGTGGAGGTCTCAGTAGCTTAACAAGACGGTTTTAATGCCCCTTGGAAGAGACTTGGAGTTCAGAGTGGTTAAACAAGATGGTTTTAAAGCCCCTTGGAAGAGACGTGGAGGTCACAGTGGTATAAAAAGACAATATCAATGCCCCTTGGAAGAGTGGTGGAGGTCACCGTAGCTTAACAAAATGGTTTTAATGCCCCTTGGAAGAGACGTGGTGCTCAGAGTTGTTTAACAAGACGGTTTTAATGCCCCTTGGAAGAGACGTGGAGGTCAGAGTGGTTTAACAAGACTGTTTTAATGCCCCTTGGAAGAGATGTGGAGGTCACAGTAGCTTAACAAGATGGTTTTAATGCCCCTTGGAAGAGACTTGGAGTTCAGAGTGGTTTAACAAGACAGTTTTAATGCCCCTTGGAAGAGACGTGGAGGTCACAGTTGCTTAACAAGACGGTTTTAATGCCCCTTGGAAGAGACTTGGAGTTCATAATGGTTTAGGAGGATGGTTTTAATGCCCCTTGGAAGAGACGTGGAGGTCACAGTGGAATAAGAAGACAATATCAATGCCCCTTGGAAGAGTGGTGGAGGTCGCAGTAGCTTAAGAAGATGGTTTTAATGCCCCTTGGAAGAGACGCAGAGGTCACAGTAGCTTAACAAGACAGTTTTATTGCCCCTTGGAAGAGATGTGGAGGTCACAGTGGAATAAAAAGACAATATCAATGCCCCTTGGAAGAGTGGTGGAGTTCGCAGTAGCTTAACAAGACTATTTAAATGCCCTTTATAAGAGCCATGCAGTACAGCATATTCAAAACATTATTCCCATTATTGGGGCGTGGGTCTCCCATAGTCTTTGTCTATGCTTTCCAAGCAAAATCTGCCAAAAATTAGAACGGAGGAACTTGCAATGCTGGCAAACAAGAGCCATGCAGTACAGCATATTCAAAACATTAGTCCCATTATTGGGGAGTGGGTCTTCCATAGCCTTTGCCTATGCCTTCCAAGCAAAAGCTGCCAAAAATTAGAACGGAGGAACTTGCAATGCTGGCAAACAAGAGCTATGCAGTACAGCATATTCAAAACATTATTCCCATTATTGGGAAGTGGGTCTCCCATAGTCTTTGCCTATGCCTTCCAAGCAAAAGCTGCCAAAAATTAGGACGGAGGAACTTGCAATGCTGGCAACACGGACCACGATCACCCTTGTGGTATAGTGGTGGTGGAGGCTGAGGATAAGGAGAAGAGCAAAATACAGCCGAAATGAAGCGTATACCCATGTGTGGGTGTGAAGCGTTGCATGGGAATACACCTCCCGAAATAACACAGTGGATTTGACTTTATGTTACTCTGCTGTCATTTGGTGGTGATGAGAAGTCTGGCCCAATCCAGCCCTTGTTCATTTTGATAAGGGTCAGCTTGTCAGCATTGTCAGTTAACAGGCGAGTGCGCTTATCAGTTATAATTCCCGCAGCGGCACTAAAAACACGCTCCGATAACACGCTAGCGGCAGGGCAGGCCAGGACCTCCAAGGCGTACAGAGCAAGTTCATTCCAAGTGTCCAGCTTGGATACCCAATAATTAAAAGGCACAGAGTAATCACGGAGGACGCTAGTACGGTCGGCAAGGTACTCCCTCACCATCTTTTGAAACTTCCCACTCCTTGTGAGAGTACCCCACGCCTCAGGACCTGTAATCTGGGTGGGTCTCAGAAAACTGTCCCAGAATGTTGACAGTGTTCCCCTGCCTCTGGTGGATTGGAGTTGCGTCTCTCTCGCCTGTACGCCTTGGTTGGTCAACGAACTGTGACCTCTGCTGCTAGCGTGTTCGGATGGGAATTTTTTTAACAGTTCTGCAGCAAGGGCCTTCTGGTACTGCCACATTTTTGTAGACCTCTCCACCTCAGGAATAAGAGAGTGAAAGTTATCCTTGTAGCAGGGGTCTAAAAGTGTCACCAACCAGTAATGACTGTCACCCAACATTTTGACAACGCGAGGGTCACAGTTAATGCAGCGTAACATAAAGTCAGCCATGCGTGCCAGACTGGTAACAGGCAAGACTTCCGTGTCCCCACCAAGATGACTTCTGACCATGCTCTCCTCCTCCTCCTCCTCCCCCCTGTCCTCAGGCCACCCACGCTGAACCGACGGTATGACAGTTGTACAGGTACTACCGTCGACAGCGCATTATACCAGCTCCTGTTCTTCCTCCTCCTCCTCCTCCTCTCCCTCATTGTGCCCTAATGCACGTTGGGATGAGATGAGGCTGGGCTGTGTGTAATCGCCCATTACGGCTTCTTGATCCATCTCATCATACTCTGGCTGCAATGCCTCCTCTTTAATTCTCTGCAGAGAGCGTTGCAAAAGACAGACAAGTGGGATGCTGACGCTAATGATGGCGTCATCGCCACTCACCATCTTGGTGGACTCCTCAAAGTTTGTCCGGATGGTACATATGTCAGACATCCAGGTCCACTCCTGAGGTCTTATGTGTGGAGTATGACCTGAATATCGATGGCCTTGTTGCAGCTGGTACTCCACAACTGCTCTCTTCTGCTCACAAATCCTTTGCAACATGTGGAGGGTAGAGTTCCAACGTGTGGGGACATCACACACCAGTCGGTGTGCCGGAAGCTGCAAACGCTGCTGCAACACAGCAAGGGCGGCGGAAGCTGTAGCCGACTTCCGAAAATGAGCTGACAGGCGGCGTACTTTGACGAGCAGATCTGGCAACTTGGGGTATGGTTTAAGAAACCGCTGAACCACGAGGTTAAGCACATGAGCCAGGCATGGTACGTGTGTGAACTCGCCTCGCCTCAGAGCCGCCACCAGGTTATGGCCATTGTCACACACGACCATGCCTGGATGTAGGTTCAGCGGTCTCAGCCACAGATCTGCCTGCTCTTTCACAGCTGTCCACAACTCACAAGCAGTGTAAGGTTTATCACCTAAGCTTATGAGTTTCATCACAGCCTGTTGCCGCTTGGCTGAGGCAGTACTGCACTGCTTCCAGCTTGTAACTGATGTGGTGATATCTGAGATGGAAGCTGAACATGAGGAGGAGGAGGAGGATGCGCAGGAGCTATACACTGTGGGGGCAACTCTGTCTGACATAGGGCCTGCAATCTTCGGTGTGGGGAGAATGTGTTCCGTCCCAAGGTCCGACTGGGTCCCGGCTTCCACTATGTTTACCCAGTGTGCCATCAGAGAGATGTACCGTCCCTGGCCACAAGCACTTGTCCACGCGTCCGTTGTCAGGTGGAGTCTCCCAGTAACTGCGTTGTTGAGGACACGGCAGATGTTTTGGGACACGTGCTTGTGTAGTGCGGGGATGGCACACCGGGCAAAATAGTGTCGGCTGGGGACCGAGTATCGAGGGACGGCCACCGCCATAAGTTTGCGGAAGGATTCCGTCTCCACCAGCCTAAAAGGCAGCATTTCCAACGCAAGCTGTCGTGAAATGTGCGAATTTAGGACTGTGGCCTGTGGGGCGTTGGCTGCGAATTTGCGCTTTTGTTCAAAGCTCTGGGATATGGACAATTGAACGCTGCGGTGGGACATGGATGTTGATGCTGTTTCTTGAGAAACTGCCATAACAAGTGAAGACTGAGAGGAGGGGGCATCTTTGCATGCAGTATGGACAGGGGATTGCCTTGCACGCACAACAGGGGGTGCTCTTACACGCACAACAGCGGAAGAAGCAGTGGTGACACCCGCTGACACTGGTCGTGGACCCTGGGGTTCGCCCCACAAAGTCGGGTGCTTTGCTGACATGTGTCTGATCATGCTGGTGGTGGTCAGGCTGGTAGTTTTGTCACACCTGCTGATGCTGGCATGGCAGGTTGTACAAATGGCCTTTTTGGGGTTATCAGCAGAGTCTTTAAAAAAATTCCAGACTCTGGAAGACCTACCGGTTGTACTGGCAACGTCCCTCATGTTGGTGTTACGGGAAACTGTTGCCCGCCTTCTGTGTGCGGCCACCACACTGCTTCTTCCTGCCTGTTGGGGTACTCTGCCTCCCTCCCCCTGTGTGCTGCTGGCCTCGCTCTGCGTGTCCTCCTGTCACGTTGGGTCAGTTACTAGATCATCCACCACCTCCTCCTCTTCCACTTGCGCACCACGATCCTCCTCCTCACTTCGTGGCAATTGTGTCTCGTCATCGTCCACCTCTTGTGACAAATTGCCAGCGTCGACTTCCTCTGGCCGTGGCTGTTCAAATATTTGGCCATTGCTACATGGGATCTCCTCTTCCACCACTTCAAGCGGAGCAGGCGAGGGGCACAAATATGGAAATGGACCAGTGAACAGCTCTTAAGAGTGTCCAAGTGTGGGATCAGTTGCTGTCTGACGACACTCGGCATGGTGGGAGGAAGGAGCATCAGGGTGAGGAGGAGTATGTGGTCGAGAATCACGGCTACTAAAACTTGACCGTGTGGAAGACAGACTGGAGGTGGTGGTGCCCAGGTAACTGGAAGTATTATCTGCTATCCAATTAATAACCTGCTCACACTAATCAGTTCGCAATACTGGTGTTGTAGTGTGCTTCCCTAGTAATTCGGTCAAGAAGTGGGAGCAAGAAGATGTGGCTGTTGGTTGTGGCACATTTTAACCTTGGCCACGGCCCCTTCCTTTACACGCAGCATCACCAGAACGTCCAGTTCCACGTCCCTTGCCACGTGCCTTGCCCATTGTAAATGAAGTAAAATAGCTTACACTCGCACTATCAATGGAAAAAGGGTAATAAAAAGGAGATTAGAACCGTGGAAGAGGAAAACCACAGTTCTATTTCTCTGGCCTACACCAGAATCTTTTGTGTCTGAACACTGAGCGAGACACTCAATTTTTTTATTTTTTATGTAAAAAATGCAAAAAGGTGGATAATACAGAGATTTGAACCATGGAACTGCAAAACCACAGTTATAGTTTTGTGGCCTACAACAGAATCTTTTAAACAGATATATTTGTGTCTGAACCGTCAGGGAGACACTATTACTGTTTTTTTTTACGGAAAAAAATGCCAAAAGCAGGATAATACAGAGATTTGAACTGTGGAACTGCAAAACCACAGTTCTAGTTATCTGGCCTACACCAGAATCTTTAAAACAGATATATTTGTGTCTGAACAGTCAAGGAGACACTATTACTGTTTTTTTTTACGGAAAAACGGGCAAAAGCTGGATAATACAGAGATTTGAACCGTGGAACTGCAAAACCACAGTTATAGTTATCTGGCCTACACCAGAATCTTTTAAACATATATTTTTGTGTCTGAACAGTCAGGGAGACACTATTACTGTTTTTTTTTTTTAAGGAAAAACGGCCAAAAGCTGGATAATACAGAGATTTGAACCGTGGAACTGCAAAACCACAGTTCTAGTTATCTGGCCTACACTAGACCCTTTTAAACAGATATATTGGTGTCTTAACAGTCACAGACACACTCAATTTTTTTTGGGGGGGGGGGGATACCAAAAGGTTAATAAGACGCGTATTTTTACAGTCTGACTGAGGAAAAAAAAGAAATACAGGATTTAGATGAAAAAGAAAAGGATTTTTCCTGGCCCCTGAGACCGGGGGATAAGTCTAGCAATTTGACAAGCAGGAGCACACAGGACTGTAATGCACTGTTTGTTGGTATAACCACTGCGTCTCCTATACAGCCTGCCTGCCTGATATCTGGGATGGATATTAGTCCTGAGAAGGACTGTTTGTTTGATATGGCAGGCTTTAGAGACCCTACACTACCTATTTCGCACTATATATCTGTTATGTTCTGCTACCAGAGCTAAGGAAAGAGAGGAGATCTGTCCCTACGATAGAACTCAGCTTTATCCCTACGATGTAACAGGGAACCTGATCCTGCGATCAGACCTGCTAAAGTCCTAAGCTAGTCTGTACGGAGACCTATAGATGTGGGGAAGGAATCCCTACAAGTACTAAGGACTGGGAGGAAAATGGGACACCTCCTAACAGAAATAGTAGCAGACGGACAAACAAACAAAATATATAGAACACTGAGGTCCGAAGACCAAGCAAACTAACAGAGATAGATACAGAGCACAGGCTAGCTAGAAAGTAGTTATACAATGAAGTCCAGCAAAGCCAGAAGGGCGGAGCAGGATTAAATAGGCCAACAAGGTCATGTGACCAGCAAAGGAAAAAACCTAAGAGCAAGGTTCTAACAGTACCCCCCCTTCTAAGAGGATCCTCCGGATCCCCTAGGACCAGGCTTATCAGGAAATCTCCTGTGAAACGCTCTGATAAGTCTGGACGCGGAAACATCATCTGACCTCACCCAAGAGTTATCCTCGGGTCCGAAACCTTTCCAGGCCACAAGATACTGCAAACTACCTCTATACCGTCTAGAGTTAAGGATGCGAGAAATTTCATATTCCCCGTCCTCCACCACCGGAGGAACAGAGGCAGAGGCGTCACCATCCGACACAACAGCTTTTTTTAACAGAGAGACATGAAATACCGGATTAATTCTCCAGGAGGTAGGAACCTCCAACCTAACAGCAGATTGGTTGACAACCTGAAGCACCTTAAAGGGCCCTACAAACTTGGGACCCAATTTCTTAGAAGGAATCCTCAACCGCAGATTCCTAGAGGACAACCAAACCATGTCACCAACAGCGAACAAAACCTCCTGTCGTTTCCTATCAAAGTAGTCTTTAGATTTTCTGTTGGCCTCCTGAAGATTACCACGCACATCCGTCCAAACTCTCTCCAAATCACCGGAAAAATTCTCCTCCTCAGGCACGGCAGATCCCAACTTGGAGAATGACCCAAACGAGGGATGTCTCCCAGAACAACAAAAAAAAGGCGAACAACCAGCAGAAGAAGATGTATGATTGTTCAGAGCAAATTCAGCAAGTGGCAGAAACTCAGACCACCCCTCTTGATTGTCTGCCACAAAACAACGCAAGAACTGCTCAACATCCTGGTTTTTCCTTTCTGTCTGGCCATTAGATTCAGGATGATATCCGGACGAGAACGACAAATGAACTCCCAACCTGTCACAAAAGGCACGCCAAAAACGAGCCACGAACTGAGGACCCCTATCAGAAACAATGTCAGTAGGAACGCCATGAAGTCTGACAATTTCCTTGACAAAGGCCTTAGCGAGAGTTTTAGCGCAGGGCAGTTTGACGAAGGGAACCAAGTGACACATCTTGCTAAAATGGTCCACGACCACCCAGATGACAGTAAAACCCTCAGAGGGGGGAAGGTCAGTTATAAAGTCCATAGCCAAATGTGTCCAAGGAGCACTGGGAACCTCCAAAGGACAAAGCAACCCCGCAGCAGGAGTATGTGAGGACTTAGATCTAGCACATATAGTACATTGACGCACCCACTTAATGACTTCCTTCTGCCATCCAGGCCACCAAAAACTGCGACCCACCAGTCTCTTGGTCTCAGAGATTCCGGGATGACCTGCCAACCGAGATTCGTGACACTCAACAAACAAATCTCTCCTAAAGGTCCCAGGCACAAACAACCTCCCATGAGGAGTGTTAGATGGGGCATTCTCCTGTGCTTTAAGAATCTCATCTTCCAAAACGGAGTCCAAAGCAGCTATCACAACACCTTCTTGTAAAATGTTCTCCTCTTTCTCAACACCGACTATGGGAGAAAAACTGCGAGACAAGGCATCCGCCTTAACATTCTTAGTACCAGGGATGTAAGTAACGGAGAAATTAAACCGCGAGAAAAACAGTGCCCACCTAGCCTGACGGGCATTCAGGCGCTTGGCAGCATCAAGATAAATCAGATTTTTATGATCCGTAAGAACCTGAACGGGAAATTCCGCACCTTCCAAGAAGTGGCGCCAGTGTTCAAATGCAAGTTTAATAGCCAATAATTCCCGATTACCAATATCGTAATTCAGTTCAGTCTCCGAAAAATTTTTTGAAAAAAAGGCACAGGGATGTAATCCATCCCCGTTATCCTGAGACAATACTGCGCCAACCCCCACAGAGGAAGCATCAACCTCAACCAAAAACGGCTTAGTCACATCAGGCTGCATAAGGATGGGAGCAGAGGTGAACCTCTCCTTGAGATACACAAAGGCTTCAATGGCCTCAGAAGACCACTGAACCGCATCAGCACCTTTCCTGGTGAGATCGGTCAGAGGTTTGACAATACTAGAAAAATTTTTTATGAATTTTCTGTAATAATTGGCAAAACCTAAAAACCTCTGTATCGATTTCAAACCAATAGGCCTAGGCCATTCCTGTACAGCTTGAACTTTAATCGGGTCCATCTCAAAACCTTCGCTGGAGATAATGTAACCCAAAAAACTAATTCTCTGTACAGCGAACTCACATTTCTCCAGTTTAGCAAAAAGCGAATTGTCCATTAACAACTGTAATACCTCACGTACGCTCCGCCAATGAGACTCCAGATCCGGCGAATAAATCAAAATGTCATCCAAATACACAACCACATTTTTGCCGATCAAAGGTCTAAGGATGTCATTAATAAAATTCTGAAAAAATGCAGGAGCATTAGTAAGACCAAAAGGCATAACCAGATTCTCAAAATGACCCACAGGAGTGTTAAAAGCAGTCTTCCATTCGTCACCCTCCTTCATGCGCAACAGATTGTATGCCCCCTTAAGGTCAATTTTAGAGAACCACTTGGCCCCCATTAACTGGTTAAACAGATCAGGAATCAATGGCAGTGGGTAAGGATTGCGTACAGTAATTTTGTTAATCTCACGAAAATCCAGACAAGGACGTAAACCGCCGTCCTTTTTTTTTACAAAAAAAAATCCAACCGCCACAGGAGACTTAGAGGGCCTAATGTGACCGGCGGCCAAACTTGTCTGTATGTATTCCTCCAAAGCTTTCCTCTCAGGAATAGTAAGGTTAAATAAACGACTTTTAGGAAGAGTCGCTCCAGGGACAAATTCAATAGAACAATCATAGTCTCTATGGGGAGGCAAAACCTGCGATTCCTTCTCAGAAAAAACTCTCCAAAAATCCTGAATAGGAACAGGCAATTCTCCCCTATCCAAAGCTGCAATACGCCCGTTACAACACTTGTCATAACATTTATGGCTTCAGGATTTAATTTCACTGGTAGACCAATCCAGTACAGGATTGTGAAATTTTAACCAGGGCAATCCCAATATTACTGGAGAAGGCAAGTTATTCAAAACTACCAAATCCAATTTCTCATGGTGAACACCGTTAATAGTGAGAGGAAATTCACAGACCTTGAGAGTAATATTCTTCAAAGGGGAACCATCCACAGAAACCACAGCAATGGGGGATGATAAAGGTTCGGGTTTTAAATTGAGTCTTTCCAAGAATCCCCCATCAATTACATTCAGAGTAGACCCACAATCAACAAACACCCGAAATTCCATTAATTTTTCCTGAGCAATCGTGGAAGCAGCTAAAAATACACCCTTGGAATTTAAACAGGCAATACGGGCATGACTGACCATTTTTTTTTCTTTCTTCATACGAAGCTCACAGCCTTTAATCAAATGACCAGATTTTCCGCAATAGAAACACAAGCCTTCAGAAAATCGACGGTCTTTTTCTTGAGAGCGAGGTGCCACCGATCCAATCTCCATCGGTTCACCACTGTTAGTACACACATTCTCATAACCAGAAACTGACATAGCAGAGGATTTGCTCTCATTAACCCTTGCACGCAGTCTCCTATCCACCCGTATAGCTAATTGCATAGCCTGTTGCAAATCTTCAGGTGTAGGATAAGCAATTAGCAGGTCTTTAACCCTTTCATTGAGCCCAGCAAGAAATAGACTTTTCAGAGCAGAATCGTTCCACCCTGTTTGAGTAGACCAACGACGGAAATGAGTACAATATTTTTCCACATTACCTGATCCCTGTTTCAAACGTCTCAACTCAGTCTCAGCTGATGCGACACGGTCAGGATCATCATATAATAGCCCCAAAGCAGAAAAAAAACTATCCACTGATCTGAAGCATGTATCACTAGGTTGCAAAGAAAAGGCCCACTCCTGAGGCTCTTTGCGCAAAAGTGACATTATGAACCCTATGCGCTGGGATTCATCCCCAGAGGACTTGGGTCTCAAACGAAAATACAATAAGCAAGCATTTTTAAATGAAAAAAATTCTCGGTGTTCACCAAAAAATAAATCCGGCAAACATACCTTAGGCTCCAAGAAATGTGCTCCAGGACAGTTACTCACGTGCTGACGGAGCTCGGCCACCTCCAGAGAGAGTCCCTGCAGGCGATGAGCCAAATCCTGAACCGACACCATGATGGAACAGAAAAATCTTTCCTTAGAGAATTTGCAGGCTGGACTTACTGTTATGTTCTGCTACCAGAGCTAAGGAAAGAGAGGAGATCTGTCCCTACGATAGAACTCAGCTGAATCCCTACGATGTAACAGGGAACCTGATCCTGCGATCAGACCTGCTAAAGTCCTAACCTAGTCTGTACGGAGACCTATAGATGTGGGGAAGGAATCCCTACAAGTACTAAGGACTGGGAGGAAAATGGGACACCTCCTAACAGAAATAGTAGCAGATGGACAAACAAACAAAATATATAGAACACTGAGGTCCGAAGACCAAGCAAACTAACAGAGATAGATACAGAGCACAGGCTAGCTAGAAAGTAGTTATACAATGAAGTCCAGCAAAGCCAGAAGGGCGGAGCAGGATTAAATAGGCCAGCAAAGGAAAAAACCTAAGAGCACGGTTCTAACAATATCTCTCCCTAACTAAGCAGCACTGACCCTACACTGTCTGATCCCGGGCGACTGTGTCCAAGATGGCGGCGCCCGGTTTTAAATGCTCGAGGTGACGCTGTGCGGCCAGCCAATCACTGTAATGCCCACAAACAACATGCTGTGGCATTACAGTGACTGGCTGGCAATCCCTGCATGTTCATTGGCTCTGTAAAGAGCGCCAAACATGCATGGCGGAGACCCGAGCTCCCGCCCGAGTAACCCAGAAATGCTCGGTGCAGCGTCGAGCATGCTCACTCAACACTAGTACTTAGTAAACACTGTTTTTGATTAAAAAAAAACAAAAGCCTTCCCACCACGACAAGATGTACCCAGTTGGGAGGATCCTAACCTTTAGTATTAACACCTTATAATGTGTCAAAAATGACCTTAATGTCAATAAGGGCCGAGCAGGACTGAGACCCCAATATGGACACCCAGCAATGGGCTGACTAATCTGGGGAAACCAACACCCCATCATCTAGTCAATAACTAATTTGCTTATTACAATGACCATCCATAAGTTTAAAGTTAAATACACTTCCATCATCAAGTTTCAAAACCTCAATCTTTTTATTGTAGGTTCCTCCTTACTTGCTGAAATCCACAAAGAAACGTCTTAAAGTCAAGGTTCTGACTAAGGTTTCAAAAAAAGTCACAAAAAACTATATCAAAACATATCCTTGAACTTTAAAGGCCACTTTAGAAGGATATTGGTCATTGAAGTGTTTGTGAAGAACCATCTAAGAATTCACTTGATCCGAAGAAAACCCCCACACGTTTTGAAAAGGGGGTACAAGTGGCCGTAAATGACCTAAAAACTGTGCCAAAGGGATCTCATTCTCAGAAGTAATGTACATATAATACAGAATATACACAAATCTGCTCAATTATTCACACCATAAAATGTTTACAACTCTAAAAGGTACGGCATTATGGGGTAAGTAACGCGCTCTCAAATGCATGTGGCATAAATATCTGTATAAATTGGATATAACCCTCCATTAATTAACCTTATTAGTGCATTACTGTAAATGAATGCCAAAAAATGCTTCTAATTTGCATTAAGATAGATTTTTCAGGTTGGCTGCATGATTTAATTAAAGAAGAGATTAGGAATCATTAAACAAGTTTCTCTACCTTGCAATAACAGAATTCATATGTGATTCAGGTTAACAAAAACACAGATGGTGACGGCGTAACTATTGAAATGCTGCACAAGAATTGAAATGATCCTATTAGCTCCATGGAATGTACAGGAATTTGTGCATTACTATGCAAATACATCGTACACGGGGAAGGGGGTGGAGGGGAGAGACAGCCGGGGATCCTTTGATCGTCATTGATTATGGTTTGTTTAGGTTGGCAACAAAGTCTAAAAGAAAAAAAAAAATCTAAAGAGAATTTGGAAACTTTTCAAGGTTGGACTAGGTGTGTGCGCTATTAGAGCCATAGATATATATACAAACCCTAACATACGTCAGTCACATCAAAACCGTTGGCGCGATCGGTTCACGAAAAGTGTCATCGGAACAGGAAGTCTGCATATTTAGCATCGTGCCATGTGTTACTGATTAAATCGCTCCAAGAGGTAAAGCTGCGGCACTCCGGTGCCTGCCGTTCTGGAAAGGATGGATTAAAAACACTTTCTTCTTGGGCCAAAAAAGGAATCTTTTTCTTCTGTGATATGTTTTACACTATTCATTCCTGGGCCTTGAATTGTCTCATGGAATTCAATAGTTTAATTTGTTTATTTTTATTTTATATGGTCTGTGTATGATGATGCTTATTTTTTTCTACAACTTTAGTCGTACATGTGAATATAGGAAACTTTGCAATATATCTTCTTAGGAGAAAGTGACATCTTCCTCTTAATTTCTGTACGTTTTTGGAAACTTCCATTATACATCAAAATATCCATAGACTGTCTGGAAGGGGAGGAGGGGGATGAAGCTGCAGCTCTCTCCCTCTGATACTGACCCTCATTGAAGAGACCCAACTGTGTATGGAAAAATACTTTAAGGCAATGGTCCATGGGGGAAAAAGTAGGCAAAATAACTCTACAGCCATCACCAAAAGGAAGAGAGACCCATCTGTAGACTGCAGTGTTTTGAGGTTCTTGTCCACTGTTAGTATGGAGTGTGTGTGATTGCGCTTGTTTTCTTTCTACAGTTTAGTCATACATGTGAATATAGGAAACTTTGTAATATATCTTCTAAGGGGAAAGTGACATCTTTACCTTCCCTTGGTTGTGAGATTTCTGTAAGTGTTTGGAAACTTCTATCAGACATCAAAATATCCATAGACTGGTTTGAAGGGGGGATGCAGCTGCAGCTCTCTATCTCTGATACTGACCCTTATTGAAGGGACCCAGCTTTGTATGGAGACTTATTTTAAGGCAATACTCCATAGAGAAAAAAAAGTATGAAAAATAGTTCTTTTAAGCCTAATTATAGCCACCTCCAAAAGAGAGATTCATGTGTAGACAGCAGCTATTTGAGTTTCTTGCCCACTGTTAGTACAGTAATATTTGCGTTTTGAACACATGACAAAAACATTGTGTCGTGTTTAATTTGATGTCATATTATTAGTATATTTTCTGTTAGAGGAATTATCTTAAATCTAGACACTAAAAGGTGGCAAATGTTGTGCTTAGGTGCTTGTGTTGCACCATACAGACACTGTGCACTCAAAATTGTTAGTCATAATATTCAAAACTCAGGCAGATTCTCTCAATTCAGGGGGAAGGGGTGACATTCAATGCAAATTAAATTGACCAGGAAGGGGTAAAAAGAACCTTCATATATTCACATCTTCTGAGGCCTCCCACTACCTGTCCCACCACCGATCCTTGGATCTGTTCTTCTTTCTATTGTTTGTTACGGGCTTCCTGATTGGATCTTCCATTCACTGGAGCTCACGTTGTTATTGGTGGGACCAGATGCATGTGACGCGCCCCCTGGGCCATATTCTTTAGGGGGAATATCCGGAGCCGGATCAGATGGGAGTTGTAGTCTTCCGAGTGGCTGTGACCCGGTCCGTGCCCAGGGTGTCAAACTCAGTTGTATGTGGCAGTCCTACAGATGTTATTAAGTTCTTTATTGTCGACTACGCCACCCGTTGTATTGCGGTCACTATGGCCGCCGCTGCAGCAGGGTCCGCTGAGGCTGATGGTGTAGATGCAGCTTTTAGTGGTATAACCCCCAACGGGTGGGGTATAGCCTCAGGGGGTCAGGTGCAGAGGATGGGGGTTGTGGTGGTGCAGCATAGGTGTTAAATGAAGACAGAATCGGGTTGTGCAGTTTAGGGTATTTACTCACTGCTGATGTTCCGGTCACTCCAGCTTCAAGTGACCTCCCGAGCCGTGCTGCATCCACCAGGTCCTGGATCCAGCCAACCCCCAAGCGAGTCCGGAGCGTGACCCTGAGCTCTCCTTCTGTCCTTTCTCTGGCCGTCCCCACTATTGATCCACCCAGGTCCAGCTCCCTCGGGCCTTCTGTTGGGAGACCCTTGGCCTTGGGTTCCCTGACCCTCCACGTGGTGTGCCTTCGAGGTGGATGTGGTGGGTGGCCGTGGCAGACGCTGCCCACGGCCTCCGGTCTCTGGCTAGGGTGTGTTTTTGCCCCCACCAGCTTGGGTTCCGGTACCCTGATGCCAACTCTTCACCCGCTGATGGACTTTGGGTTCTCGGAGTTCCTTTTCTGTTTCCCCCTCTGGGTCTTTCTGGCTTTCTCCTCTCTCTCTCTCTGGGTCTGCTGTGCTCCTCTTCCTCTGACTTCTCTGCAAAGACTCACAGACTGACTGACTGTGGCTGACTGACCCTGTTCTCTGATGGTGCCCACCTTATATACACCCTCTATGTGTGAGCTCAGGTGACCAGCACCCAATGAGCTCCTATCTTTACCCAGGCTGCTCCCCCTATCTGCCCCTACACTACTTGGGATGTACCACCCCCCTCCCACTCCAGCCAGGAACAGACTCGGTCGTACCTGCACATTTCTAAGTGGGAGTACCGTCGGTCTGCTCCTCGGAAATGGGATGTGTGTAGTGCATGCAGCCTACCGAGCTCAGATCCACACTCCATCCTTACCCGGGAGTGGAATATCACACCTCTGGGTTGAGGTGCAATACCCCTGTAGCAGCCGAATCCTCAGGGTGCTACATTCCCCCCTGGTAAACCACAGCACGTCCTCGGGCTGTAAGAACAAAACACCAAAAACATACAAATTTTTGCATAAACATATAAAACATATAAAACAACATATATTAGCAGATAAAACATTCTCGTCGCCTCTGGCTCCTCCTCCGGTCACTGTGCAACGTGTGACCGGGTAAAGTGCGACAGTCTCTTCTTGAAAAATGGTTTTCCTATAAAACCGGTAGGGGGCGCTTTAGGACGCGCAACTATATACAGGGATTATGGCCGCTCTCAGTCCTCGGCCAGGTATTGGGGAGGAATGACCGTTCTCAGTCCTCGGTCAGTGGGATTTAGGGGTTAATCGGGTAACAGTTCACACTTGCTGGTCCCAACGGGGACTATATTTAGCAACAGTTACAGTTTCAGTTTCAGTTTCAGTTTACGGTGCCCCGACGGGCAACTATATACAGCTTCTGCTTCGCTGTACTTAGCGACGGCGTCCTCCTGCTCTTTCTTTATGGTTACCTCTAACTCTAGTTTCAGACCCGTCCGGGTCCTCTTGTTCTTCCTCCTCACACCGCAGCTCTTCCTCCGTCAGACGATGCACATGGAGGGCGTAGGGTCCTTTGGCACACTTGTGCCGGGTGAAGGTGACCTCGTCCCCGATGTAAAGGTCACGACCTCTGTGTCCCTCCGGTAGGTGGGACTCAACGTCTCTCCTGGTCACGAAGACGTCGCCTAGGGTGCGGTGGTCTCGGATGAAGCCCCACCCATGCTGCATGTTAAACTTTATCACAGTCCCGGTGGTGCGGGGACTATGCGCTGCACGGGGGTCTCTCCTGGCCCGGCTCTTCTGCTCCGCGCTCCTTACTTGAGCTTGCTGTTCCCGGACCCGCCTCTCTCTCCGCTCCCTCTCAAAGTCCTCGAGCTGTTGGCGGCAGCACTCAGCACGCTCCGCTGCAGCTGCCCGAGTCTCTTGAGTGAACCCCATGAGATCTTCTCCGGTGGGGTCCCACTCAAACTGCGCTTCTGCTAGCGGGGGCGAGATCCTCTTTACGGGCTTTGGAGCCGGGATCAGGGGTTCATCCAGGGGTCTCTCTCTCCGGAGTCGGGGATGGTGAAACTCCGGTGGCCATATAAATGGCTGCCCATCCGGGCACGTATGCTGGGCGTACAGGTCCTCTCCCAGATGCGGCACTCTTGGTCTTATGGGCGCGGTGGTGTTAGCGCCCGGGTTGCCCGGGCCTTGCGGCCAGACCTGGGGTATCTGGAAGGTAAAGGGCACCGTAAGGACGGCGGCGCCCTGTGCTACTTGGCCCTGCGACCAGGCCGGGGGCTCCGCGGAGGTAGGGGGCGCTGTTGGTATTGCGGCGCCCGGGGGTACTAGGCCTTGCGACCAGGCTGGTGGTACTTCCTGCTTGGTCACGCTCGGGGTCGAGGCGTGTGACGTCACAGGGGTCGCGGCTCCCGTTTGAGGCCTAGTCTGCGGCGGTGACGTTGCAGCGACGGGCACGGCAGGATAGACTTCGGGCTCTGCGACGGGGAGCTGGGGCAGGTACGCGGTTTCCCGGTTTGGGGTATAGACGTCCCCTTTACCTGCCTCCACTCGTTCGGCTCCCTTCTCGGCGCCGTCTCCGGCCTTCAGTCCTCCTGCGCCATCCTCAGAGGCGGTCTGTTTCCTCGTCTCGGGTGGCGTGCTCCGCTGACAGGTCTCGGTCTGCTGGGCCATCTCACGGCTCCACTCCGCCAACGTCTCTCGCTGCACCCGGGCCATCCTCCTTGCGAGGCCCTCCAGAGCGGTCTGTGCACACTCCCGGTCTCGGGGAAGCTGTGCTAGGACCTCCACTAGGCCTAGTGGGGTCGTTGTTTCCAGCAGGCTCCTGACCAACGGGTCGGTGCTGCTCTGCTCTCCTTCAGTTGTCTCCAGCAGGCTCCTGGCCAGCGGGCCGGTGCTGCTCTGCTTTCTCGCCATCTCCGGGTAAGCTCCTCCGATACTCTTCTCCAGGCTTCTTGCCTCCGGGTGCGCTCGCTCTAGACTGCTCCAAGCGACACCCATCTTCGTTCTCTTCTTTCGTCTCCTCCCCCTTCGAGGGCGGTCCCGGGGCCACTTGGTGACTGTCAGCTCCAGGGGCTGTTCTTTCACGCTGACAGACACCTCTAGCATCACAGTCTCTGTTGGTGGGGGCGGTTTCCACTTTTGGCGCCATTTTCGGTCCTGGCCCACGATGGGAGGTGGCCTCTCACCACCCTCTGGCACGCCCATAATGGCGTCCGCTCTTCCAAGGCGGGAAACCTTTGGAAATGGCGGGAATCGCTTCCCAGTGGCGGGAAACTCTGCAGATGGCGGGAAAACGCTGTTAATGGCGGACAACCGGCGGGAATCGACCTGTGATGGGGTCCGATGGCGGGGACCCTCCGGAACCGGCAGGAGACTTCTTTTTGAGGTAAACTTGCACTTTTCTTCAGGCACGCAGTACCCGGTTGTTGTGGGCACGTAATCCTGCCGACTACGCCAAAGTTGACGCGCCCCCTGGGCCATATTCTTTAGGGGGAATATCCGGAGCCGGATCAGATGGGAGTTGTAGTCTTCCGAGTGGCTGTGACCCGGTCCGTGCCCAGGGTGTCAAACTCAGTTGTATGTGGCAGTCCTACAGATGTTATTAAGTTCTTTATTGTCGACTACGCCACCCGTTGTATTGCGGTCACTATGGCCGCCGCTGCAGCAGGGTCCGCTGAGGCTGATGGTGTAGATGCAGCTTTTGGTGGTATAACCCCCAACGGGTGGGGTATAGCCTCAGGGGGTCAGGTGCAGAGGATGGGGGTTGTGGTGGTGCAGCATAGGTGTTAAATGAAGACAGAATCGGGTTGTGCAGTTTAGGGTATTTACTCACTGCTGATGTTCCGGTCACTCCAGCTTCAAGTGACCTCCCGAGCCGTGCTGCATCCACCAGGTCCTGGATCCAGCCAACCCCCAAGCGAGTCCGGAGCGTGACCCTGAGCTCTCCTTCTGTCCTTTCTCTGGCCGTCCCCACTATTGATCCACCCAGGTCCAGCTCCCTCGGGCCTTCTGTTGGGAGACCCTTGGCCTTGGGTTCCCTGACCCTCCACGTGGTGTGCCTTCGAGGTGGATGTGGTGGGTGGCCGTGGCAGACGCTGCCCACGGCCTCCGGTCTCTGGCTAGGGTGTGTTTTTGCCCCCACCAGCTTGGGTTCCGGTACCCTGATGCCAACTCTTCACCCGCTGATGGACTTTGGGTTCTCGGAGTTCCTTTTCTGTTTCCCCCTCTGGGTCTTTCTGGCTTTCTCCTCTCTCTCTCTCTGGGTCTGCTCTGCTCCTCTTCCTCTGACTTCTCTGCAAAGACTCACAGACTGACTGACTGTGGCTGACTGACCCTGTTCTCTGATGGTGCCCACCTTATATACACCCTCTATGTGTGAGCTCAGGTGACCAGCACCCAATGAGCTCCTATCTTTACCCAGGCTGCTCCCCCTATCTGCCCCTACACTACTTGGGATGTACCACCCCCCTCCCACTCCAGCCAGGAACAGACTCGGTCGTACCTGCACATTTCTAAGTGGGAGTACCGTCGGTCTGCTCCTCGGAAATGGGATGTGTGTAGTGCATGCAGCCTACCGAGCTCAGATCCACACTCCATCCTTACCCGGGAGTGGAATATCACACCTCTGGGTTGAGGTGCAATACCCCTGTAGCAGCCGAATCCTCAGGGTGCTACACATGTTATTGACAAGTGTTGGGCTCCAACGTGTCGGTATGGAGCCTAAATAATGGAAGACCTGGTAGGAAGTGGCTGGAGGCTCAGAACAAAGACAGAGAACAATAGAGCTGATTGGAAGACTTTCGGCAGAGGGACCGATTTGAAGACCATCGGCAGAGGGACCGATCTGAATACCATCGGCAGAGGGACAGATCTGAAGACCATTAGCGGAGGGACAGATCTGAAGACCATCGATCGACAGAAGGACCGATCTGAAGACCATCAGCAGAGGGACCAATCTGAAGACCATTGGCGGAGGGGCCGATCTGAAGACCATTGACAGAGGGACCGATCTGAAGACCATCGACAGAGGGACCGATCTGAAGACCATCGGCAGAGGGACCGATCTGAAGACCATTGGCGGAGGGACCAATCTGAAGACCATTGGCAGAGGGACCAATCTGAAGACCATCAGCAGAGGGACCGATCTGAAGACCATTGATGGAAGGACAGGTACAGAAGTGCCAAAAAGAGGTGACTATAAAGCGTTTTTTAACCCTTTCCTGTCTCTCTAAAATCCATCAAAATGGAGACCAGAAGGCCACAATTTTGCTGGATTTACCCAAAGTGAATGGCAAAAAAAAAAAAATCAGATTCTGGCAAATCTGATTTTTTTTTTTTTTGGAAATTGTTATGCAAATTTGAATCACCTTAAATTACTTCACCTCCACCTAAAATATCTTGTGACAGAGATTTTACTTCTGCACTAACAGCTCCTTAGTATAAAGGAACAAGCCATCGCGTCTGTAGGGCTCTTATTTGCTAGAGAGCAACTTACCTTTGTAAAACTGTAATGTAATCGGCCGTGTAACATGTGTATCTCATTTAAGAAAAAAAAAAAAGATTAAAAGAACGAAGAATAATTATAAGACTTTTAAAAAAAAAAATCTCTATTTCTCCAGAACTTCTTCCAGTACGGATACATCAAGGAGGAATTCCTGCGTTAACAGCCTGAGGGACGCGTTTCTTGCACAAACACAGAAGCCTTTCTTGTGAACAGGAGCCCTTTGTTCTGTCATATTGTGCAGAATTTAGCATCATCCTCCGAATGCTTCATCCGAATCCTTTTCTTTTTCATCAGTTCTCTGTGAAGATGCTGCCGATGATAATATGGTTGCATGGTTTGATCGTTCTATCAACATCACATTACTGTGTAATCACTGCTGCACCATTGCCTATCTTTTACATGGCTAGCCAAGAGTGACAGAGAAATGCTAAACTGAATTAAATTGTAATTAGCACCGAGCTGCTCTTTGACTGGAGATGAAAAAAAAAGAAAATAAAAATAAGCTGGATATATGGAGATCATTTCGGGTGTAGACATCATAGTTTTCCACCACCGCCACCATTTATTATAATTATGGACAGGTGGAAATCTCGCTCCTTTAACATCCACCTCTTGGTCTATTAGTTCCTGTTGTCTTCCAGGTTGAAAAAAAAACATTAAGTTTGACCTATTTTCCTGAAAGGGAATGTCTCATTCTTAAATGTTCACTTTTCTTTTAACAAACATCGCATAAGTCAATAGCCACAAAGAAATATAAGAAGCTTTGTAATATATCTTATCAGAGAAATATTCTTCTTTCCCCACTTAGGAGCCACTTGTTGTCTTCAAGTTTCTTAAATTCATCTTTCATGCAGAAATACAGCTAAAGTCCTTTATCTTCATAACAGGATAGATTGACATGTAACTGAGAGATCAGATTACAGCTGCCTATTGAAATTGATGGCGAGGGAGGAGAAGAAAGACACAGATAGATTGTGTTGCTGCTTTCTGGTAATATTTTATTTTATCCCGGAGCTGGATTCACAGCTACATTGCTTAGAACTGCTGTATAATGTCCCCCATGCTGCTGCTTATTGAAATGTGCTACATAAAGACAAGAGAGTAGGAATCGCTTGTGTCTGTGTGTACTGTATAGACATCATAGCAGCTATTTTCCATCCATCTGGAAAATGATGGATTATAGTTTTCAACCCCGAAGACCAGTGAGTGACCAGGGAGCTGTATGAAGAGCCCTATATGAGTAAATTGTTGGTATCCTACCTTAACCTGTCTTACACCAGTATAAAAAATACAATACCATAGCTGTCATTAACTCACCCACCTTCTAATGATAATGAGATGACTCTGCTACACTTGGCTCAGTCTACACAGCAAAGCTGACATGTGATCTACCAAACAGAAGAAGTTTTCACCTACTGCTACTGGGATCAATGTGAAAACTGGAATATTCCACACTGTTTTTTTAAATTTGTGGATTTTCAAAAAAAGATAAAAACTATGTGTATAATAAAAGATTATATAAAGAAACACTAAACATGAACATAAAAATAAAATCACTCCTTTCCTTTGTTTTTTTCTCATACGTCAATGAAAAGTGGAATCTCAATAATCTCTTTGTGTCCCAGGAGATCAGTCATCTCCCCTTTCCTCCTCACTGTTCTGTTTCTGACTATAATATAACCAGGGATGTGACCTTCTGTCCGAAGCCTCTATAGACTGTGCAGACACACTGCGGCCGGAATCAGAAGGACACATCCAAACCGGGAGGACAAGGGTAGAGGAGGAGTGTGGCGCCAGAGATCGCGGTATGCATAGGCGCCGACAGCATACCACGATCTTTGGCACCATTAGGACATACCGCGGTCTCCAGTGAGGCTGGAGGAGGAGTGTGGCACCGGAGTCAGTGCCTGCACATAGCGTGATTTCCAGCTCCATTTTGTTAAAGACAAATTCGCATGCAGTGTCTTCAACAAAATGGTGCCGGATAGCGTGGTATGCAGACCCGTTTACTCCGGCGCCATTTTATTTCAATATTTAATGCAGATGATTCACTGCAGCTGAGTGGGGGAAAAGTGAGTTGGAGTGATGGATGGATGGATGGATAGATCAGCAGCGCAGTCAGGATGGGGGGAGCATATACAAGGATGGGGGGAACATATACAAGGATGGGGAGAGCATATACCAGGATGGAGGCACATATACCAGGATGGGAACATATACCAGGATGGGGGAATATATTCCAGGATGGGGAAACATATACCAGGATGGGGGGGAGCATATACCAGAATGGGGGGAATATACCAGGATGGGGGCAAGCATATTGCTGGATGGGGGGTGTATATACCAGGATGGGGGAGCATATACCAGGATAGGGGGAGCATATACTTGGATAGGGGAGCATATACCAGGATGGGGGAGCATATACCAGGATGGGTGAGGATTTACCAGGATGGGGGAGCATATACCAGGATGGGGAGAGCATATTCCAGGATGAGGGGAGCATATACCAGGATGGGGGGAGATCAGGAGATCGATATATAGGCAAATCACACATATAATCTACACCAAAACTGCAGCAAAAATGCAATAAAATCTGACTTTTGCAGGCTGCTTTTTTACTGCCAGTAGAGCGGTTTTGGCTGGAAAAAACAAATGCAGCAAAAAAGCAACGTGTGGACATAGCCTTAAGATATGTCCACACTTTGAGTTTTTGCTGCCTTTTTTTAATGCAAATTAAAAGCTGCATTTTACAATACCAGTAATAGTTATGAGATTTCAGAAATCTCATGCACACACATTAGGTTTTTTTTCCCGACTGAATTGGAAAACTGCAGCATGTAATTTCTTTCCGTGATTTTGCAGCATTTTTGCTGCAGTTTTTCACCCAAAGAAAGGAATAAGTAAGTGCAAATAAGCAGCAAAAATGGAGCAAAAAACGTTGCTATCCATTTTTGTGGCGTTTTTAGTGAAAAAAAGCAGATGCATCGGTATATGAAACCCATTTATTTTTGTGATTTTCCCAAGTTTAAACCATAATGTCTTGGTCTCCTCACCTGAGAATGGCAATTAGGATTAGTACAGTTTAATTAAATTAGTGATGTCTGTACAGTAAACACTGGCTGTGAAATTGAACAATACCGGACAAACTCAAAGTATAAAAGTAAACAGACAATGGTCAATGCTACAAACTCAATGCTCTGCCAATGTCTTAGGTAAACTATTCCTGAGCAATTCAACTCCCCCCGCTGTTACATTTGTAATTGTGTATTTTTTATGAACTCATGAACTTTTTTGTTCAGAATAGTCACTATTTTTTCAGACATAAATTTTTTTTCCACTAAATAATTTGATCAAATTGCCCTTTTTTTCCAAAAATGGTTTTATGGTTTTACATATATCTTGCATTGATGACCTAACATCTTGCATTGTTCATGCTTCTGTGCTGGAACCGAAGCTAAATTTTGGGATCCTGAAAAACGCAAAAAAAAATGCAGCAAATAACATAGCAAAACCTGCTTTTTTTGGAAGTAGCTTCTTTACTGCTAAGAGAGCAGGTTTTGCCTGCAGAAAAAAAGCAGCAAAAACCCAAAGTGTGAACAACTGGCTGCAGCAGGACCTTCTCCCCTCTTCTCTTTCTCCAGTAGGACAAAAAGATTAAGACTCGCCTTTTTGGTAAGCCCCATTCCTAATGCCTTTTATTAGCTGAAAATGGAATAGATCATCAGGATATAGACCAGTACAGACTTTTGGAATACCCTTGCCCTCGTTGGTGAACTTTCATATACTTGAGCATTCATTATTCCATTCTTTGGGATAATTTGGTGCACCCGTCTATGATCGTTGTGAATCATGATGAAGATGACTTTATTTGACTCACACCGCACTTTTTTTGCTGTCTGTAGTGTTATATTTTACGGTTTAGCTGATGCGAATCGTTCTACCTGTATTTATGTATAATGCAGAGAGGAAAGAAACAATGGAGAATCTCATTTATAATTGTGACTCTCGATGTAAGATGATCATAAATGAGCAGAACAGCTGTCAGGACCGTGCTCTGATACAGAATTAAGGTAGAAAATCGAAATATTCTGGAGATTTAGAGAAACAACACATTAACGCTGCAATAAATGAGAAGAAGATCTGTGTAATGCAGTCTGTAGGAGGCAGCTCTCCCTATGGGAAAAGTCATTTATATTGTCATAAGCTGTCATAGTCGGAGAAAATAACTAAAACAGGTGCGATTTGTATTACGGTTTGGTAATAACACGCTCCAGTGTGCTTCACGATGTTTGCAAGCTTGAAATATGTAAAAGTATGAACTCCAGTATACAGTGTGATCGCAGACCCCAATAATTCTTCTCAAAGACACGAGAGATAAAGGGGCCCACAACAAAAGTTGGAAAGAAGACGTAATTTAAAACACAAGATACAGTATATACCAAGGCTTCTCACTTTCCATGTATAACTCTGCCATCTTCTTATGTGGGAGAGGATATTTTTGGCCCACTAAGGTGTCAGGGACTTAATGCCGCCTTTTCCTCTGCACATGGCCCCAATTCCATCAAGGCGACCTAGAGCATAAAGTCATCTCCACTCTTAATCATGTGGCGTTTCCTAACCCCCAGGGGTAATGCACAAAGTGATGTCACAATAGAGGGATAATATACACAGTGATGTCACAATAAAGGGATAATATACACAAAGATGTCACAATACAGGGACAATACATACTGTGATATCACAGTACAGAGTTAATGACCACAATTATGTTGCAATGCACAGATAATGCACAGTCTTGTTAGAATTCAGGGATGATGCACACAGTAATGTCACAGTACAGTGATAATAAACTGAGATATCACAGTACAGGAATAAAGAGCACAGTAATGTCACAATACACAGATAATGCACACAGTCTTGATAAAGAATAGGGATGATGCACACAGTGTGTCCTTCTTTAATCCCCATGAATAATGCACACAGTGATGTCACAATAGAGGGATAATATACACAGTGATGTTACAGTACAGGTATAACACATACTGTGATATCACAATACAGGGATAAGAGCACAGTGATGTCACAATGCACAGATAATGTGCACAGTCTTGCTAAAGTACAAGGGTAATGCACACAGTGATGTCACAACACAAGAACAACGACCACAGTGATGTCACAATACACAGATAATGAACACAGTGATGTCACAATACACAGATAATGAACAAAGTCTTGTTACAGTACAGGGATGATGTACTCAGTATTATATAGGAATAATAAACTGTGATATAACAGTACATGGACAATGTTCAAAGTTATATTACAATACTTGCCCTATAAATTGTAGGCATTTAAGCCCAGGAGAGGAGTCTTATCAGGACAGGGACCCAACAATGAAGGACGTCTTGACGTTGGCTATTGGGCTCACATATATTGGCCAATTTATCGCTAAATACCTTCTTTTTATTGTAATTTTTCTATAGCAATACTGCACTTTCATTTTCTCAATATTTCATATGTACACAATGTAGCGTTTCACTATTTTCAATGGCAGTAATGCAGTTGCAATTTTCTAAATGTATCATTCTCAGCATTTCAGAGTGCAGCTATTATTTCTTACAATACACAGATGTAACGGGTCTGGGAGGCGGAACCTCTGAGCTACTATACAAGGGGGCGGTCCTTGTAAGGGAGCGGGTGGCGACCAGGGAAGACGGGCAGGCAGTCACAGCAGGTGACCGGGACAGTCTCTGAGTGAACGGGCTGGAGGTCACGGCAAGTGACCGGGGCAGTCTCTGGATGAACGGGCAGGAGGTCACGGCAAGTGACCGGGGCAGTCTCTGGATGAACGGGCAGGAGGTCACGGCAAGTGACCGGGGCAGTCTCTGGATGAACGGGCAGGAGGTCACGGCAAGTGACCGGGGCAGTCTCTGGGTAAAGGGTAGGTACGACCTGTGATGGCAGAGCCTCCAGGTAGGCTAGCAGGCAGATGGTAGATGTGTGCTCCCAGGTGAGCAAGCGAGAGTCTCTGGAATGGCAGGTGGTCACAGCACGTGACGGCGGAGCCTCCAGGTAGGCTAGCAGGCAGGTAACAGGTGTGCGCTCCCAGGTGAGCGGGCAGGAGTCTCTGGAATGGCAGGTGGTCACAGCACGTGATGGCGGAGCCTCCAGGTAGGCTAGCAGGCAGGTAGCTGATGTGCGCTCCCAGGTGAGCGGGCAAGCTGGTCCATAGACAGACTGACAGGAGTTGGAGGCCAGACCGTCGGACCTCAGGCTAGCAGGCAGGTAGCAGAAGAGCGCTCCCAGGTGAGCGGGCAAGCTGGTCCTAGACAGACTGACAGGAGTCGGTAGGCAGACCGTCGGACCTCAGGCTAGCAGGCAGGTAAGCGGAATATCAGGCAGGAATCAGACAGCAAACTGGCAGGAATCTGGCAGGTAACTGGCAACGGGACCTGAGGGCTGAAGCAGAGTAGTGAACAGTGCAACAACATTGCTCGGGCACCTCCATTTTGGAGGAGGTGCCTTATATATGGTGAAGTCCTCCGGCCATTGGCCGGGGACTCCTTAGCCCTAAGCACAGTGGCTGGGAAGGAGCGCGCGCTGCCAGCAGAGCGGGAGGAGGACGCCGGGCTCGGAGCAGAGGGGTGAGGGGAACAGCGTCCCTGCCTAGCAGAGGGCAGGGACGCCGGCGCTACAGTACCCCCCCCTTTAGGCCCCCCCTTTTTTAGGCCAGAGAGAAATTTAGCTAGGATGAGAGGGGCATGGATGTTCCCCCGGGGCTCCCACGTTCTCTCTTCAGGACCAAACCCCTTCCAATCTACTAGAAAAAAGGTCTTCCCTCTTACCCTTTTGGTGGCCAGAATGTTCTCTACCTCAAATTCGTTTTCAGCGGAAACTGGAGCAGGAGGCGTACCTGTAGACTTGGAAAAAGAGTTAAGTACCACAGGTTTGAGGAGAGATACATGGAAGGAGTTAGGGATCCGCAAGTTGGCCGGGAGTTTCAATTTATAGGCCACCGGGTTGATCTGACTGATGACCTCCAGAGGACCGATGAACCGAGGCCCTAACTTATAGGAAGGAATCTTGAGCCGGACATACTTGGACGAGAGCCAGACCTTATCCCCTGGACGGAATTGAGGAGGATCCAGACGTTTTTTGTCAGCATGTCTTTTTATACGCTCGGATGACAGAAGGAGTGCGGATCGGGTACTCTCCCATATGGAGGAAAATTTGTTAACAAGAGATTCCGCAGCCGGATTGTCCACCGAGGTGGAGACGGGAAATGGGATCCGAGGATGCTGACCGAAGACAACAAAAAACGGGGATTTGGAGGAAGATTCGCTCTCGTGATTGTTGTAAGAAAATTCGGCCCATGGCAGGAGATCCACCCAGTCTGAATGGTGGGCATTAACGAAGTGCTGGAGGTAACTGGTCAGGTTCTGATTGATCCTCTCCACTTGACCATTAGAATGTGGGTGGTAAGCGGAGGAGAAGTCCAGGGTGGCGTCTAGCAGTTTACAAGTGGCTCTCCAGAAGCGTGAGGTGAACTGTACCCCACGATCCGACACGATGTGGAGGGGCAGGCCATGAAGACGGAAGATGTGGCGGATAAAGTCTTTAGCCAGCTCGGGTGCAGACGGGAGGCCTGGCAGGGGAACGAAATGAGCCATCTTGGAAAAGCGGTCAGCGACCACCCAAATGACCGTACAACCGGCAGAGACGGGGAGATCAGTTATAAAGTCCATTGCTATATGCTGCCAGGGGGCAGCAGGTACTGGGAGCGGAATGAGGCGACTGGCTGGCAGATGTCTCGGAACCTTGTTGCGGGCGCAGGACACACAGGCAGAAACAAAGTCTATTACGTCCTTGTGCAGGGTAGGCCACCAGTAGTGCCGGGTAATAAGCTGGAGGGTCTTTTTCTGACCGGCGTGGCCAGCTAGTTTAGACGAGTGACCCCAGTGTAGGATCTTCTCCCGATCAGGTACTGATACGAACGTCTTACCGGGAGGGAGACGATTTAGACTCACGGGAGCCACCTGCATTACTCTGGCGGGATCGATGATGTGTTTCGGTTCTTCCTCGAGATCAGACACCAGAAAGGATCGGGACAAGGCGTCCGCCTTGATGTTTTTGTCAGCCGGGCGAAAATGAAGAATAAAATCAAAGCGAGCAAAAAACAAGGACCACCGAGCTTGGCGCGGGTTAAGTCTCTGGGCATGCTGGAGGTAAGCCAAGTTCTTGTGGTCAGTGTAAATTATTACCGGGTGAAGAGCCCCTTCGAGCAGGTAACGCCACTCCTCCAATGCCAGCTTGATGGCCAATAACTCTCGATCTCCAATGGAATAGTTGCGCTCAGAAGAGGAGAAGAGTTTGGAGAAGAAGCCACAAGTTACCATTCTCCCGGAAGATGATTTTTGGGTAAGTACCGCTCCGGCTCCAGAGGAGGAGGCGTCAACCTCCAGGAAGAACTGCTTGTTGCCATCTGGGCGATGCAGCACCGGGGCGGAAGAGAAAGCCTGTTTTAAGGAAAGAAAGGCCTCCTCTGCTTCGGGCGGCCACTCTCTGGGATTAGTGCCCTTACGGGTGAGCGCGGAAATTGGGGCAGTCCGGGAAGAGAAGTGCGGTATGAAGAGGCGGTAGTAGTTGGCGAAGCCCAGGAACCGCTGAATGGCCTTCAACCCCTCCGGTCGGGGCCATTTCTCGATGGCAGACAGTTTCTCTGGATCCATTCGTAGGCCGGTCTGAGAAATAATGTAGCCCAAAAACGGAAGCGAGGTCTGCTCAAAGAGGCACTTCTCATATTTAGCGAAGAGGTGATTCTGCCTGAGCCTGAGCAGGACCTGACGAACATCTCTCCGGTGAGTCTGGAGATCCGGAGAGAAGACCAAGATGTCGTCCAGGTACACCACTACGCAGAAGTAGAGAAGGTCCCGGAAGATGTCATTGACCAACTCTTGAAAGACGGCAGGAGCGTTACAGAGACCAAAGGGCATTACCAGATATTCATAGTGGCCATCCCGGGTGTTGAATGCAGTCTTCCATTCATCCCCTTGACGGATACGGACCAGATTGTACGCCCCACGGAGGTCCAGTTTGGTGAAGATTCTAGCCCCCCTCAGACGATCAAATAATTCTGGAATGAGCGGAAGGGGGTACTTATTCTTCACCGTGATCTGGTTAAGGCCTCTATAGTCTATACAGGGACGGAGAGAGCCGTCCTTCTTTTTTACGAAAAAGAAGCCTGCTCCCGCCGGGGAGGTAGATTTCCGGATGAATCCCCTGGCCAAATTCTCCTCAATATATTCGGACATCGACCGGGTCTCAACAGCGGACAATGGGTAAATACGCCCACGGGGAGGCGTAGCACCGGGTAACAGGTCGATAGGACAGTCGTATGGTCTATGAGGGGGTAATGTCTCTGCCTCCTTTTTATTAAAGACATCAGCAAATGACCAATAGGGAATCGGAAGTCCAGGTAGATTAGTTGGGGTAGGAGAAGGACGGGCGGGATGAACAGGAACCAAACAAGTCTTATGACAGTCCTGTCCCCAGCGAAGGACTTCTCCGGTCTGCCAGTCAAGCACGGGTGCATGTCTCTGGAGCCAAGGTAGACCTAGTAAGAGGGCGTGAGAGAGTCCAGGCAGAACATGAAAAGAGATGCTCTCAGAATGCAGCATTCCCACCTGCAGAGTTACGGATTCGGTGATGAGTTGGATGGGACGTGGTAAGAGGCCCCCATCCACAGCAGCGACAGATAATGGTATAGCCAGAGGTTTGGTGGGAATGCGGTATTTTTCTACCAGGGCCTGTGAAATAAGATTCCCGGCCGCTCCAGAGTCAAGTTGGGCTAGTTCGAAAAAACGATTCTCCCCGCAGATAATTGAGACTGACAGCAGCAGAGATGGAGAGGATTTATTCTTGTCTAGGTCGACCTCTCTGAGCGAACCTAGACACAGGCGTTTCCCGACCTCTCCGGGCAGGTACGGATCCGGTGCTCCTTACTGCCACAGTAGAAGCAGCTCCCCTCGGCACGGCGTAAGTCCTGACGGGTTTTGACCATCTTGGTCTGGTTGACCTGCATAGGCTCAGGAGAGTGTACCTGGGGAGAAACGGAGGGAGTGACGGATTTCTGAAAAGTAGGAGCTAGACGTGGAAACCTCCTCTCACGGGTGACTTCTTTGGCACGCTCCTGGAACCGTAGGTCAATCCGGGTGGCAAGAGTTATTAGGTCATCGAGAGTGGTAGGAATGTCTCGACCGGCAAGTTCATCTTTAATACGGCCGGACAGACCCTCCCAGAAGACAGATACCAGAGCGTCGTTATCCCAGGCCAGCTCCGAGGCAAGGGTACGGAACCGTATGGCATATTGGCCCACGGTGAGACTTCCCTGACGGAGGCGTAGCAGAGATGATGCGGATGAGGTCTTCCGTCCAGGTTCGTCGAAGACTTTCCGGAAAGCCGTGAGAAAGGCAGGCAAGTCGGACACCAGGGGGTCTCCTCTCTCCCATAGAGGATTTAGCCAGGCCAGGGCCTCCCCGGTGAGATGGGACATGATGAAGGCAATTTTGGCCCGGTCGGAGTTAAACTGGTGGGACAGGAGTTCAAAGTGCAGGGTGCACTGATTTATAAAGCCCCGAGCCTGAGCGGAGTCGCCTCCGAAGCGAGGAGGTGCAGAAAGCCGGGGTCCGGGGTAGGATACCATAGTATTGGTGGGCAGCGGAGCTGCCGGATTGCGAGTCATGGCACTGGCGGAGGTTGCTGGTGGAGCAGTCAGAGTGTCCAGGCGAGAATTTACATTCCGCAGGTGACCCAGGATGGACTCCTGTTGGGACCTCTGACGGGACAGTTCATGACACAGGTCCGAGAGTGAGGGAGCTTGGGTGCCACCGGGTTCCATGGCCCGAGCAAACTGTAACGGGTCTGGGAGGCGGAACCTCTGAGCTACTATACAAGGGGGCGGTCCTTGTAAGGGAGCGGGTGGCGACCAGGGAAGACGGGCAGGCATTCACAGCAGGTGACCGGGACAGTCTCTGAGTGAACGGGCTGGAGGTCACGGCAAGTGACCGGGGCAGTCTCTGGATGAACGGGCAGGAGGTCACGGCAAGTGACCGGGGCAGTCTCTGGATGAACGGGCAGGAGGTCACGGCAAGTGACCGGGGCAGTCTCTGGATGAACGGGCAGGAGGTCACGGCAAGTGACCGGGGCAGTCTCTGGGTAAAGGGTAAGTACGACCTGTGATGGCAGAGCCTCCAGGTAGGCTAGCAGGCAGATGGTAGATGTGTGCTCCCAGGTGAGCAAGCGAGAGTCTCTGGAATGGCAGGTGGTCACAGCACGTGACGGCGGAGCCTCCAGGTAGGCTAGCAGGCAGGTAACAGGTGTGCGCTCCCAGGTGAGCGGGCAGGAGTCTCTGGAATGGCAGGTGGTCACAGCACGTGACGGCGGAGCCTCCAGGTAGGCTAGCAGGCAGGTAGCTGATGTGCGCTCCCAGGTGAGCGGGCAAGCTGGTCCATAGACAGACTGACAGGGGTTGGAGGGCAGACCGTCGGACCTCAGGCTAGCAGGCAGGTAGCAGAAGAGCGCTCCCAGGTGAGCGGGCAAGCTGGTCCTAGACAGACTGACAGGAGTCGGTAGGCAGACCGTCGGACCTCAGGCTAGCAGGCAGGTAAGCGGAATATCAGGCAGGAATCAGACAGCAAACTGGCAGGAATCTGGCAGGTAACTGGCAACGGGACCTGAGGGCTGAAGCAGAGTAGTGAACAGTGCAACAACATTGCTCGGGCACCTCCATTTTGGAGGAGGTGCCTTATATATGGTGAAGTCCTCCGGCCATTTGCCGGGGACTCCTTAGGACGGCGCGCGCGGCCCCTTTAAGAGGGAGGGAGCGCGCGCGCGCGCGCCCTAAGCACAGTGGCCGGGAAGGAGCGCGCGCTGCCAGCAGAGCGGGAGGAGGACGCCGGGCTCGGAGCAGAGGGGTGAGGGGAACAGCGTCCCTGCCTAGCAGAGGGCAGGGACGCCGGCGCTACAACAGATAATGCGCACCGTCTTGTTACAGTACAGGGATAATGCACACAGTGAGATGACAGTACAGGGATAGATATAGTGATGTCACAATACACAGAAAACACACATAGTATAGAGATAATGTTTACAGAGATGACAGTGCAAGAATGAAGCATACTATTATGTCACAGTGCAGGAAAAGGCATACAATGACGTCACAGTAAAGTGATAAAACACACAGTGATGTTACAGTACAGAGATGAAACAGCCATTGATGTAGCATGACAGGGATAGAGCTCACAGTGATGTCACAGGAAAGGATAATGTACACTGTAATGTCACAGGAAAAGATAATGCACACTGTAATGTCATAGGAAAGGATAATGCAATCTGTGATGTCACAAGACAGGATAATGCACACTGTGATGTCACAGGAAAGGATAATGCACACTGTGATGTCACAAGACAGGATAATGCACACTGTGATTTCACAGGAAAGGATAATGCACACTGTGATATCACAAGACAGGATAATGCACACTGTGATGTCACCAGACAGGATAATGCACACTGTGATGTGACAAAACAGGATAACGCACACTGTGATGTCACAGGAAAGGATAATGCACACTGTGATGTCACAGGAAAGGATAATGCACACTGTAATGTCATAGGAAACGATAATGCACACTGTGATGTCACAAGACAGGATAATGCACACTGTGATGTCACAAGACAGGATAATGCACACTGTGATGTCACACGAAAGGATAATGCACACTGTAATGTCACAAGACAGGATAATGCACACTGTGATGTCACAAGACAGGATAATGCACACTGTGATGTGACAAGACAGGATAACACACACTGTGATGTCACAGGAAAGGATAATGCACACTGTGATATCACAGGAAAGGATAATGCACACTGTAATGTCATAGGAAAGGATAATGCACACTGTGATGTCACATGACAGGATAATGCACACTGTGATATCACAAGACAGGATAATGCACACTGTGATGTCACAGGAAAGGATAATGCACACTGTGATGTCACATGAAAGGATAATGCACACTGTGATATCACAGGAAAGGATAATGCACACTGTGATGTCACAAGACAGGATAATGCACACTGTGATTTCACAAGACAGGATAATGCACACTGTGATGTCACAGGAAAGGATAATGCACACTGTGATATCACAAGACAGGATAATGCACACTGTGATGTCACAGGAAAGGATAATGCACACTGTGATGTCACAAGACAGGATAATGCACACTGTGATGTCACACGAAAGGATAATGCACACTGTGATGTCACAGGAAAGGATAATGCACACTGTGACATCACAGGAAAGGATAATGCACACTGTGATGTCACAGGACAGGATAATGCACACAGTGATGTCACAGTTGAAGGATAATGCACACAGCATTATACTGTAGTTGTAGCAGATATTTGTACTTTTATTTCTATTTGTCTGGCTGTGCAGACCAACTATTTCTGAATGATCATAGTGATACAAAGGCTTGTAATAAAATGATAAATGAACACTTGCTTTCAAGTTTTTTGAAGAACTCAGCTGATCGCTGGGGGTTCAGCATTAGAACACCTGATGATTAATGATGAGCGAGCATGCTCGCTACTGCTCGGTGCTCGCCCGAGCATCTTACTGAGTGTTTCCGGGTTGCTCGGGCGGGAACTCGGGTCCCCTCCCTGCATGTTTGGCGCTCTTTAGAGAGCCAATTAACATGCAGGGATTGCCTGCCACTCACTGTAATGCTGTAGCCATGTTGGTTGTGGGCATTACAGTGATTGGCTGGCCACACAGCGTCATCAGGTCTATATCAACCCTGGCGCTGCCATGCTCGTCACAGTCACTCCGGAATCAGACAGTGTAGGGAGAGGTGCTGCTGCGTCAGGGAGAGATTTGATCGTGTATTAGGTAGTGTAGGGAGAAAAACCGTACATTACACATATCCATCTTAACAAACAGTCCTTCTGAGTAGAGATGAGCGTTGTTCTACTCGAACTGTTCGCCAATCTCAAATTCGAGCTGTTTTGGGCGGTGTTCGAGCCGTTCGGCGAACACGAACAATTTGATAAAAATTCGGCTGTTCGAGGTTATGTTCGATAACTGTTCGTGCACCAAAATCATAACTGGATTTTTTCTCAGTAATGATGAAAATTAATGTTAATACGCAGTTTGAGTGTACAGCGGGGTGGGGGGAGGGGCAGGGGATGGATCTCTGCAGGAACAATGAAGATCTCCATTTTTTTTTCTCTTTCCCGCATTTGCAGTGGGGAGGTGCAATCTGTCAGCCTATCAGCAGCGCACACACGGAGCGAAGTGCGTTTTTTCACACAAGCAAGGACATGTGTCATTGGCAGTGTATGTCACATGTCCTTGCCCTATAAGACCAAGCCATTTTCCCCGTCGCCACCATTTTCTCACTGCTGCAGCTGCGTGTTAGACGGCACCGCTGTTGCTGTGTGCGCTATACCTTGTTAATTTCAAGCCAATTTTCGCACAAATCTACAGATAGCTTGGGAGTAGGGAATAGTTGTGATTGCAGTCCTTTTAAGGACTAGGTTACAGCATTTCCTACGACTTTTATCAAGCAGGTCTGTGCTCTTAAATAGATAGGTTGTGGGAGTAAAGACTAATTGTAATTGGAGTCCTTTTCAGGACTAGGTTACATCAGTTCCTATCAGTTTTTGCCAGGCAGGTCTGTGCCAGTGCTGTGCAAGTTTTTTTCACAGCATTTGGCTGAATCTAGCAAAGCTAATCCTTTTTGGCCTATTGCAGAGTGTGTTAGTCAGTGGAGTAGCCTATCTGTGCTGCAAGATATACCACCTGTGTATAGAATACCAATTTTTTTACTGCACCTAGTGAAGTAAAATCTTTTGGGCATAGCATCATTCTATTAGTCCATCTATACTGACCTCCATCAGGTTGCAAATTAAAAATAATTTTTAGCTGCATCTACAGTACCTCTGAAAAAATATTTGGGCTTCTAGCTGTGTGTGGGACTTGTTGTATTAGTCCATCTATACTGACCTCCATCAGGTTGCAAACTGAATATATTTTTTTCTGCATCTACCTCTGAAAAAATATTTGGGCTTCTAGCTGTGTGTGGGTCTTGTTCTATTAATCCATCTATACTGACCTCCATCAGGTTGCAAACTGAATATAATTTTTTTCTGCATCTAGCTCTGAAAAAATATTTGGCCTTCTAGCAGTGTGTCGGACTTTCTCTATTAGTCCATCTATACTGACCTCCATCAGGTTGCAAACTGAATATAATTTTTTTCTGCATCTAGCTCTGAAAAAATATTTGGCCTTCTAGCAGTGTGTCGGACTTTCTCTATTAGTCCATCTATACTGACCTCCATCAGGTTGCAAATTAAAAATAATTTGTATCTGCATCTACAGTACCTCTGAAAAAATATTTGGGCTTCTAGCTGTGTGCGGGACTTGTTGTATTAGTCCATCTATACTGACCTCCATCAGGTTGCAAACTGAATATATTTTTTTCTGCATCAACCTCTGAAAAAATATTTGGGCTTCTAGCTGTGTGTGGGACTTGTTGTATTAGTCCATCTATACTGACCTCCATCAGGTTGCAAATTAAAAATAATTTGTATCTGCATCTACAGTACCTCTGAAAAAATATTTGGGCTTCTAGCTGTGTGTGGGACTTGTTGTATTAGTCCATCTATACTGACCTCCATCAGGTTGCAAACTGAATATATTTTTATCTGCATCTACCTCTGAAAAAATATTGGGCTTCTAGCTGTGTGTGGGACTTGTTGTATTAGTCCATCTATACTGACCTCCATCAGGTTGCAAACTGAATATAATTTTTTTCTGCATCTAGCTCTGAAAAAATATTGGGCTTCTAGCTGTGTGTGGGACTTGTTCTATTAATCCATCTATACTGACCTCCATAAGGTTGCAAACTGAATATATTTTTTTCTGCATCTACCTCTGAAAAAATATTGGGCTTCTAGCTGTGTGTGGGACTTGTTGTATTAGTCCATCTATACTGACCTCCATCAGGTTGCAAACTGAATATAATTTTTTTCTGCATCTACCTCTGAAAAAATATTGGGCTTCTAGCTGTGTGTGGGACTTGTTCTATTAATCCATCTATACTGACCTCCATAAGGTTGCAAACTGAATATAATTTTTTTCTGCATCTAGCTCTGAAAAAATATTTGGCCTTCTAGCAGTGTGTCGGACTTTCTCTATTAGTCCATCTATACTGACCTCCATCAGGTTGCAAATTAAAAATAATTTTTATCTGCATCTACAGTACCTCTGAAAAAATATTTGGGCTTCTAGCTGTGTGTGGGACTTGTTGTATTAGTCCATCTATACTGACCTCCATCAGGTTGCAAATTAAAAATAATTTGTATCTGCATCTACAGTACCTCTGAAAAAATATTTGGGCTTCTAGCTGTGTGTGGGACTTGTTGTATTAGTCCATCTATACTGACCTCCATCAGGTTGCAAATTAAAAATAATTTGTATCTGCATCTACAGTACCTCTGAAAAAATATTTGGGCTTCTAGCTGTGTGTGGGACTTGTTGTATTAGTCCATCTATACTGACCTCCATCAGGTTGCAAACTGAATATATTTTTTTCTGCATCTACCTCTGAAAAAATATTGGGTTTCTAGCTGTGTGTGGGTCTTGTTCTATTAATCCATCTATACTGACCTCCATCAGGTTGCAAACTGAATATAATTTTTTTCTGCATCTAGCTCTGAAAAAATATTTGGCCTTGTAGCAGTGTGTCGGACTTTCTCTATTAGTCCATCTATACTGACCTCCATCAGGTTGCAAATTAAAAATAATTTTTATCTGCATCTACAGTACCTCTGAAAAAATATTTGGGCTTCTAGCTGTGTGTGGGACTTGTTGTATTAGTCCATCTATACTGACCTCCATCAGGTTTCAAATTAAAAATAATTTTTATCTGCATCTACAGTACCTCTGAAAAAATATTTGGGCTTCTAGCTGTGTGTGGGACTTGTTGTATTAGTCCATCTATACTGACCTCCAACAGGTTGCAAACTGAATATATTTTTTTCTGCATCTACCTCTGAAAAAATATTGGGCTTCTAGCTGTGTGTGGGACTTGTTGTATTAGTCCATCTATACTGACCTCCATCAGGTTGCAAACTGAATATATTTTTTTCTGTATCTACCTCTGAAAAAATATTGGGCTTCTAGCTGTGTGTGGGTCTTGTTCTATTAATCCATCTATACAGACCTCCATCAGGTTGCAAACTGAATATAATTTTTTTCTGCATCTACCTCTGAAAAAATATTTGGCCTTGTAGCAGTGTGTCGGACTTTCTCTATTAGTCCATCTATACTGACCTCCATCAGGTTGCAAATTAAAAATAATTTTTATCTGCATCTACAGTACCTCTGAAAAAATATTTGGGCCTCTAGCTGTGTGTGGGACTTGTTGTATTAGTCCATCTATACTGACCTCCATCAGGTTGCAAATTAAAAATAATTTTTATCTGCATCTACAGTACCTCTGAAAAAATATTTGGGCTTCTAGCTGTGTGTGGGACTTGTTGTATTAGTCCATCTATACTGACCTCCATCAGGTTGCAAACTGAATATATTTTTTTCTGCATCTACCTCTGAAAAAATATTGGGCTTCTAGCTGTGTGTGGGTCTTGTTCTATTAATCCATCTATACAGACCTCCATCAGGTTGCAAACTGAATATAATTTTTTTCTGCATCTACCTCTGAAAAAATATTTGGCCTTGTAGCAGTGTGTCGGACTTTCTCTATTAGTCCATCTATACTGACCTCCATCAGGTTGCAAACTGAATATATTTTTTTCTGCATCTAACCCAGCCAATAGTTTTGGCCTAATACCACAGTTTGGCCACTCAGCTCTGCTCGGTTACCATCCATTGTTTTTTTGTGCAAACAACTCCAGAGTTGTGAATTAGTTAACCACCAAAATGAGTGGAAAAAGGCCTGCTGCTGGTGGAAAGGGGAATAGGCATGTTGGGAAGGGGAAAAAAGGTTGTGTCCGTGGGGTAGGTGTTAAAGCAACAGTAACATCTGCAGAAGAAAGACCATCTTCCAGCCAAACTAAAATGTCTACTTCTTTTAGCGGACAATGTGATAAGATCCCTTTCTTACGGCCACGCCAATCGCTACAAATTCCAGATGAGGCACAAAAACAGCAGGTGCTTCAACGGATATCAAGTGCTCCTTTAAGTGGGCTCTTCTCCACATCAACTTCAACATCACAAATACTCCAGTCCTCAAAGGTGTCACCCAAATCGCACTTGCTTCCTCACAGCTCCCAAATCTCCAGCTGCCCGTCTGAGTATGAGGTAGAACAGATGGTTGAGTCTGCAGAGCTGTTTACTCATACTATAGCCTGGGAATCAGAGGTCGACTCCAGCGCTTCTGTGAATCCAGACGAGGAAATGATCTGCACTGATGCCCAGAATCTTTATGAGTCGGATCCAGGACCAGACGCAGAAGGTTCTGACCATAATGTAGACCCTCATTCCCAAACTGTAACTCCTGTTGGTGGAGACAATGAGGAAGACGATGATAAGACTCAAATACCTGATTGGAGCGACAACTTTAGTTTTTTGTCAGGGCAGGAACAGGTTGGCTCTGAGGACGACGGGTGTGATAACACACAGGGTTATGATGATGAGGTTGGAGATCCCACTTACTGTCAACCCACAGTCAGCCAAGAGATGAGGTCAGCAGAGGAGGTGGAGGAAGATGCTAGTGACGACGAGGTCAGGTTGCGCCTTCCTGGACAGAGACGTAGTACTGGAAGCACGTCAACAACTGCATCCTCAAACACAACTCTGCCTCTCACCACAAGTCGTGGTGGCTCTTCAGGTCGCATGGGTGCTAAGCCTTGCATAGCCTGGGCATTTTTTCAGATCGATAAAGATGACCCAACTCGTGTTATCTGTAACATTTGTCAGCAAAAGCTAAGTAGAGGCCAAAAAATACATAGTTTGAGTACTTCATGCATGAACCGGCACATGGACATGAAGCATAAGTTGCAGTGGGAAGCTCAGTGTGCTACAATGCGGCCTAGCCGGCCGGGCCAACCACCGTCTGCCATATCTTGTGCATCCGCGGCCTCTTCATCCTCTGTGACTGGGGGGACAGCAGTCACACCTGTTTTGGGGCGCAGACCTGCCACCTCTTTACCCGCAACAGCCAGCGTGATTGGCAGGTCATCATTTTCTTTGGAGGTGGTAACAGCAGCTGGTGTTGAGCGCTGTCCGACATCGATAGCACCACCTTTGGATCAAGGCAACCTAACATGTCCGCCTGCATCTTCCTCACAGACCGGCAGTTTGCCGGGGACACCCTTATCAACCCCGTCTAAGCACAATAGCCAGCCCTCGGTCCCTCAGATGTGGACAAGTAAAAGACCATTTCCTCCTAGCCATGAGAAAGCTAAGAGGTTGAATTTCACCATCTGCAAGCTCTTGGCTACAGAAATGCTGCCTTTCCGCCTGGTGGACACAGAGGATTTTCGAGACCTTATGTCCGTCGCAGTGCCCCAGTACCAGATGCCCAGTCGGCACTACTTCTCAAAGAAAGGTGTGCCTGCGCTCCACCAGCATGTCGCACACAACATCACCGCTTCTTTGAGAAACTCTGTGTGTGACAGGGTGCATTTCACCACAGACACTTGGACGAGTAGGCATGGACAGGGGCGTTACATGTCGCTGACTGGGCACTGGGTAACTATGGTGACAGCAGGACAAGGGGCTGCTGTCCAAGTCTTGCCGTCCCCACGAGTTGTGCGTCAATCCTCTTTATGTCAAAGTTCCTCCACTGCTTCTGCCTCCTCAACCTCCTCTCGGTCTTCCACCTGCACCAAAAGCCTGTCTGGTCATGCCACAAGCTTTCTAACTGCGCAGAAGGGATCCTGCACACCTCCTTACTATGCTGGCAGTAGGGCTCAACGTCATCAGGCGGTTTTTACATTGAAATGTCTGGGAAATGTGAGTCACACAGCTGAGGAGTTGTGGTCAGCTCTGGAGAACCAATTTCATGAATGGTTGTCTACACTGGACCTGAAACCAGGGAAGGCCGTGTGCGACAATGCTGCAAACCTGGGTGCGGCCCTTCGCCGGGGCAATGTCACACACGTGCCTTGTATGGCTCACGTGTTGAACCTGGTTGTCCAGCAATTTTTAGCCCACTATCCCAGACTAGATGGCCTTCTGCAGAGGGCACGGTCGCTGTGTGCTCACTTCCGCCGTTCGCATCCCGCAGCTCAGCGACTTACATCTCTACAGAAGTCGTTGGGCCTGCCACTTCACCGGCTAAAATGCGATGTGCCTAACCGGTGGAATTCAACTCTGCACATGTTGCAGCGACTGTGGCAGCACCGACAAGCCCTGGTGCAATACGTTCTGACGTATAGCCTGGGCCAACGAGATTCAGAGGTGGGGCAAATCACGCTGGAGGAGTGGTCTCAGATCAGGGACCTATGCACCCTTCTGCACAGTTTTGAAATGGCGACGAAGATGTTTAGTGCTGACGATGCCATTATTAGCATGACTATTCCGGTGATTTACATGCTGGAGCACATGTTAAACAGAATTCGGAGTCAGGTGGTGGCACAAGAGGAGGTGGAGGAAGTAGAGGAGGAGGAGTTGTATGCGGAAGGGCTAACATCTGCAAGGTCCAGACGGTCGGCAGCACCAAGGCGGCAGGCATGTGAGGGTGGGGGAGATCGTTTTACCAGGGCGCATGGTAGCAGCCAAACTAGTGAGGAAGGTGCAGGAGCCCAGGAAGAAGTGGAGGACGAACTGATGGAAGACTCATCAGATGAGGGAGACCTTGATCACATTTCTGTTGTGCGAGGTTGGGGGGAGAGGACAGAGGAAGGAAGCATGATTGTTACCTCGCCACCAACACAACAGGGACTTGGTGCTCCTGGATGCGCAACACACATGAGTGCCTTCTTGCTGCACTACCTGCAACATGACCCTCGAATTGTGAGAATTAGAAATAATCCTGACTACTGGGTTGCCACACTGTTAGATCCCCGGTACAAAAGTAAATTTGCAGAAATTATTCCTGCCATAGAAAGGGATGCACGCATGCAGGAGTATCAGCAGAGACTGTTGCAGAATCTTACATGTGCTTTTCCACAAAATACCAGTGGTGCACGTAGTGAATCTCACAGTTCCAACTTGCCAACCGTGGGACCGTCAAGTGTTCAGCACTCAAACCGTAACAGAACCACAGTATCTGGTGGTAACATCAATTTTGCGGAATCATTTCACCACTTTTTTAGCCCATCCTTTGCAAGGCCACAGGAGACAAGAAGTCTGACACATAGTCAACGCCTAGAGACGATGGTACAGGAGTATCTCCAAGTAAACATTGAAGCCACGACTGTGTCACTGGACCCTTGCTCTTTTTGGGCTTCCAATCTGGATAAATGGCCGGAGCTAGCCACTTACGCCTTGGAGATCTTGTCATGCCCCGCAGCCAGCGTTCTGTCTGAACGTGTGTTCAGCGCTGCTGGTGGTGTGCTGACAGATAAGCGCACGCGGCTCTCCACTGATAATGTAGACAGACTCACGTTCATAAAGATGAACAAATCATGGATCCAAAACGACTTTTCTACCCCTGTGTCATCCTGGGGAGAGTAAAAGCTTGATGATTGTTTAAAATCACCTCACCAACCGTTTTAAGCTTTCAAATTACTAATCATGTTTATCTGTATCTTGACTGGAAAATAATTTGGGCTTTGTAGCAGTGTGCAGCACTGATCCTATTAGGCCATCTATAATAAGCTCCACCAGATTTAAAATTAAAAATAATTTTTAGCTGCATCTAGCCCGGAAAATAATTTTGGGGCTCCGAGATGCGCAAGACACATAAGTGCCTTCTTGCTGCACTACCTGCAGCATGACCCTCATATTGTCAGAATTCGAAGTAATCATGACTACTGGGTTGCCACACTCTTAGATCCCCCAAACTTTTCGATCAACCTTTTCATTTTAATAAAGACCAAAAAAATGGTCATTTTTGAAATTATAAGCATTAGCTGGTTGTTAGAAACTGAAATCAAACAGTTTTCAACTCAAAACTTTATTCTAGGTGATGTTACATTTTCACATAGGACCCCTTGTTCGAAAGGAGCTTCTGAACTCTCTCGTCCATTGAATTTGTCAGGTTTTGGATGGTTTCTGCTTCAATTGTTTTGCATGAGGACAGAATACCCTCCCAGAGCTGTTGCTTAGATGTGAACTGCCTCCCGCCATCATAGACACACCTTTTAATGATGCTCCAAAGGTTCTGAATGGGGTAGAGGTCAGGGGAGCATGGGGGTCACACCATAAGTTTGTCCCCTTTTATGCCCATATCAGCCAGAGATGCAGATGTTTTATGTGCAGCATGAGATGGTGCATTATCATGCAGAAAAATGATCTTGCTGTGAAATACACGGTTCTTCTTCTTGAACCATGGCAGGAAGTGCTGTTTGAGAAAATCCACATACATTATGGAGTTCATCTTTAGCGCCTTCAGGGATCCTAAAGGGGCCGACAATCTCTCTCCCCATGATTCCAGCCCAAAACATTACTCCACCTCCTCCTTGTTGGCGCTGTAGCCGTGTTTGCGTGGGGTGTCCATCAACCAGCCATCCTCCACTCCATCCATCTGGACCATCGAGCGCTGCACGGCACTCATCCGTGAACAAAACAGTTTTGAAATCAGTCTTCATGTAATGTTTGGCCCACTGGAGCCGTTTCTGCTTGTGTGAAGAGGATAGAGGAGGTCGACAGGATGGCGTATGCACAGCTGCAAACCTCTGAAGGACCCTGCATCTTGTTGTTCGGGGGACGTTGGAGGCACAAGCAGCTTCAAAAACTTGTCTGCTGCTATGACAAGGCTTTTTTGCCGCTGCTCTTTCAACCTGATGTAATTGCCTGTAGGAAAGAGTCCTCAATTTGCCCTTATCAGCACGCACACGTGTGTACTGTGAATCAGCTACATACTTCTTGATTGCCAAGACACTTCATCCTGATCATCGCACAATGTTGATTGTAGTCATGCCTTGACCTAAACACTCCACAATTTGTTGCTTCTCAGCAGCCGACACATCCTTTTTCTTTCCCATTTTGGCAGAAAATGTAGGCTGCTGAATAATGTGAGAGAGCCTTCTTAAGTAGTCTTGCCTTTCATTGGACACACCTGTCAAACTAATTAGCACTGGTGTCTGCAATTGCTTACAGTGATATAAAGAGCCCTGACACACATCACCATCAATGAGTTTAACTGACAAACAAACAAATTCTTCCCTTATCACTCCTAAACACTTTTTGCATAATAATTTGGAACACAGTGTACATGTTCTTTTCCACAAAACACCAGTGGTTCACGTAGTGAATCTTACAGTTCTAACTTGCCAACCGTGGTCTGTATGGAGTTGTTCAATAAAGGGCCCAAAATTAAGATAACATAGATGGGAGAGGTCTCTATGAATAGGAATTCCTAAGTATTTGATACCCTGTGAGGGCCAGGCAAAGGGAAAGTTGGACTGGATGGAATCCTATATGGATTTGGGGAGGGAGACATCGAGGGCCTCAGACTTCGCTGCATTGATTTTAAAATTTGACCATGTAACAAAGTGATCTATTTCAGCCATAACAGCATGGATGGATATATGTGATTGAGTGATATATACTAGGACATCATCAGCAAATAGAGAGCACTTGTACTCAGTGCCTCCCACCTCAATCCACCCAATATTGGGGTTATGGCGAATTGATGAGAGCAGGTGCTCCGTCACTAGGATGTATAAGAGAGGGGACAGAGAACATCCCTGCCTTGTCCCATTGGTGATTGTGAAAGGTGATGAAAATGTTCTGACGCGCCCCCTGGGCCTTGGGACACCCGGAGCCGGACCCTTTTTGGTGGATGCTGGTGGTTGTAGTCTCCGTGGCGGCAACCCGGTTCCGTGGCTCAGGGCGGTCAAACCAGTGGCGGAACTATTTATGTGGTTTTGATGTTTAAATGTCCGACTACGCCACCCGTGGATTGCGGTCAGAGTGAACCGCCGCTCCTGGGCAGACCGCTGAGGCTGGTGTTGTGGGTGCAGCAGAGCATAGCATAACTCCCCACGGGAGGAGTATAGCCTCAGGGCAGTGTATGCGGAGGATGGGGGTGATGGTGCAGGGCAGCAGCAGTAATGACACGGAGTCAGTGATGCAGTCCAGGGCCTTTACTCACAGTTCTTATTATCCAGACCACGTCTGCAGGTAACGGCTGCCCACGTCGTACTGTGCTCACCAGGTGAGGGGCTCAGACAACTCCCAGATAACTTTGGAGCGCTTCAGAGGACCCCCTTTGTGTGTCCTTTGTCTGGCCTTTCTTACCAACCCTTCTGTCCGGCTGCCTCGGGCCTCCTCTTGGTAAACTTGGCGCCAGTTTCCCTGACCCTATGTGGTGCCTTCCTAGCGGGTGTAGCGAGGGGCTGCGCCACATAAAATGTCACAGCCTCCTGTTTCTAGCTGAGGGTCATTTCCTGCCTCCACTAGTTTCGGGGACCGGTCTCCCCCTTTGGCCTGACCCCTCCACGCAGGTGGATTCTGGCGTGCGGTGGCGACTCGCCCGTCCGCACCCCTGAGATCCCTTCGTTCCTCGTTCCTGGAGCCTTCTCCGCTCCTCTTCCTTCCTTCTCCCTCTTCCAGGCCTGGGCCTCTGTTACTAGGCCCGCCTCCGGAGCAGAGCTCATGCAGAGCCCCTGCTCCCTGCCACTTCTGCTCAGACTTCTCTGCACTGAACTAAGATGGTGCCCACCTTTTATACTCCCTTCTCAATGCACCCAGGAACTGCTTCCTCCCTGCTCCTGCACTACAGGGTTCCCCTTCCTCAGTGTTCCCTCCCCCCACTCCAGCCAGGGACAGGGACTGTCGTGCCCATCTCAGGGGCATATTGGTCGCCCTGCCCCACGGCAATGTGGTGTAATGCATGCAGGTGTCGGGTCCTGATCCACACTACATCCTTACCTGAGAGTGAGATATCACACCTCTGGGTGAGGTGCAATACCTCTGTAGCAACCGAGCCCTCAGGGTGCTACAGTTCCATTTATCTTCAGCCTAGGTGACGTATTGCGATACAGGGCCGTGATTTTGGCTATAAAAGGGTCCCCTAGACCCCTACCCCAAGCTTTTTAAGAGAATCATATATGGCGTGCCAGGAGACTCTATGGAATGCTTTCTCAGCATCCAACGAGAGTATCTAATTACAAATTTTTAACTGCATCTAGCCCAGGAAATACTTTGTGCCTAGTAGCAGGGTCTGCTAGTCAGCGGATTATCCCGGCTGTTAAGCAAGCTACACCACCTGTAGTTTGGACACTTCATTTTTTCAAAGGAAATGCTTCGGGACCACGGGATACTCAGTGAAGAGCATCAGGAGGCACCCCAAGGCATAGGGGCTGGGACTGGCAGTAGGATGCCTTGCGGTGGACAGCCGAGCTCGATCCTTATAAAAGCTTTTTAACTGCAGCAGCTTTAGTGGACGCTACTGGAGCTGGAATTACGCGGCTGCTGGCATGAGACTTGCCCTCCAATAGATTCTTGTAAATGGATTTAAAGTGTATTCATTCAAATTAGAGAGACAATTTAAATTAAAAAGCTTAGAGCTGCCTCCACCACAGGGGGGCTCGCTCGACCCACCAGCGGACAGGCACCAGTATTGGGAGAGGGGGGCTGGCCATCAGGGTTCACCGCGGCTCTGGCACAAACCCGGCGACACGGAGGTGGCACGGGCAGGAGCGGACTGGCCGTGTCGGCTTCTCACTTTTTGGATTTTAGAAGGGCATGACATGCCTATATCTGTGTCTCCCCCTCCTTTTACTCCTCCACCTCTTTTCTTTTCGCATGACTATATGTACTTGTCACTTTTCCATGTGTTAGTTATGTCTTCTGAGCAGTTTGTCAGCTTTTGGACACCTTTGAAGGTGTTTTCTATGTGTTTCTATGTGTTTTTGTTTGCCTGCCATTGGTTTTAACGGTGTTCGAAGGTGTTCGACGAACAGTTCGATGAACAGTTCGGCGAACACACGGGTGTTCGACGAACCGAACCGAACTCGAACACTACGGGGGTGGCTCAACACTACTTCTGAGGAGTAATCCATCTGCAGAGATGTCAGGCAGGCAGGTTATATAGGCAGGCAGGCAGGGTATATAGCAGACTGCAATGCATATAGCACAAGAGGCTCCATTCCAGTTCTGCTTTCTGCTGCTGATAGATATTTCTATACAAAGGCCCAGGTCTCAGGGGCCAGGAATACTTTTCTTTGGATCTTAATCCTCATTATTTGCTTAAAAAGCAATCCAGAGAACACCATTTTTTCTGCGCCATTTGGTTGTTGGCACTGCAGAATACAGCCAGGTCCTTTCCATATTAGAGCACTAGAAATCCAGCTATTTAAAACTGTGTTTTCTCCGTCAAACGGATCACATATACGTTGTCCGAAAATACTGCCATTTCTGGCCTCCATTAAAAATCTCCTTTATTGTGTCAGTGAAGCAATTCACCGCAGTTTGCTGTTCAAACTACTTACCTACAGGCCAGGTATTTAAAACTCTGTTTTCTCCACCACACGGATCACATATAAGTTCGCTCCAAACTCAGTCAATTGTAGTGAGCGTGGAAGATACTGTCCTCCATTTAAAATGAGCAAGGCACGTGGCAAGGGACGGAGAACTGGACGTGATGGTAATGGTGCATGCAGAGGCCGAGGACAAGGCCGTGGGAAAGCCGAAATTGTGCCACAACAAACACTCACATCTTCTTGCCTGACCTTCCTGTCCCAATTTATCGGGGACCGCAGCACACCACTATTGAACCCAGAGCAGTGTCAAAAGGTTGTTGGTTGGATAGCGGATAATGCTTCCAGTCACTTAGCCACCACCACCACCACCACCCTGCCTTCCACACGGTCAAGTCTCAGTAGCCGTGAGTCTTGACCGCATATTCCTCACCCTGATCCTCCTTCCTCCCACCATGCCGAGTACCCAGAGACAACTGATCCCACACTTGGACACTCTGAAGAGCTGTTCACTTTTCCATTCATAGATTCGGGCCTCTCGCCCCGTCCACTTGAAGCGGGGCAAGATGAGATCGCGTGTAGCGATGCCCAAATATTTGAGCAGCCACGGTCACACAAAGGCGACAGTGGGAAAGTGTCACAAGAGGAGGACGATGATGAGACACAATTGCCAGAAAGTCAGGAGGAGGACAAGTGTGCGGAAGTGGAAGACGAGGTGGTGGATGATATAGTAACTGACCCAACCTGGCAGAAGGACATACAAAGCGAGGACAGCAGCACATAGGGGGAGTGAGGCAGAGCACCCCAACAGGCAGGAAGAAGCAGTGTGGTGGCCGCAGATAGAAGGCAGGCAACCGTTCCCCGTAACACCAACACGAAGGAAGTTGCCAGTACAACTGTTAGGTCTTCCTGAGTCTGGTTGTTTTTAAAAGACTCTGCCGATAACCCCAAAAAGGCCATTTGCACCACCTGCCTGGCCAGCATCAGCAGGGGTGGCAAAACGACCAGCCTGACCAACACCAGCATGATCAGGCATATGGCAGCAAAGCAACCGACTTTGTGGGCCGAACCCCAGGGTCCAGGAACAGTGTCTGCGGGTGGCACCATAGCTTCTTCCGCTGTTGTGCATGTAAGCCAATCCCCTGTCCATGGTGCATGCGAAGACGCCTCCTGCCCTACACGTGATGTTGCACACTCTCAAGTAGCAGCATCAGGAAGCACGTCCAAGTCCTTGTCCCAGCGCAGCGTTCAGTTGTCCATACCCCAGTCCTTGGAACGCAAGCGCAAATATGTAGCCAACGCCCCACAGGCCACACTACTAAATTCTCACATTTCACGACTGCTTGCGCTCAAAATGTTGCCTTTTAGGCTCGTGTAGACGGAAGCATTCCGCAACCTGATGGCGGCGGCCATCCCTCGGTACTCGGTCCCCAGCCGCCACTATTTCTCCCGGTGTGCCGTCCCCGCATTAGACAAGCACGTGTCCAAAAACATTAGCCGTGCTCTCAACAACACAGTTACCGGTAAAGTCCACCTAACCACAGACACATGGACAAGTGCTTGTGGGCAGGGACGGTACATCTCGCTGATGGCACACTGGGTTAACATAGTGGAAGCCGAGACCCAGTCGGACCTTGGGACGGAACACGTCCTCCCGGCGCCAAGGACTGCGAGCCCTAGGTCAATCAGGGTTGCCCCCACGGTCTACAGCTCCTGCACCTCATCCTCCTCAGTCTCCTCCTCCTTTTCAGCCTCAATCTCCGAAATGACAACATCAGTCTGGAAGCACTGCAGCACTGCCTCGGCCAAGCGGCAACAGGCTGTGCTGAAGCTAATATGCTTAGGTGAAAATCCGCACAATGCTGAAGAGTTGTGGACAGCTCTGAAAGAGCAGGCAGATCTGTGGCTCACACCGCTGAACCTACAGCCTAGCATGGTCGTGTGTGACAATGGCCAGAACCTGGTGGCGGCTCTGAGGCATGGCAAGCTCACACACGTACCATGCCTGGCCCATGTGCTTAACCTCGCGGTTCAGCGGTTTCTCAAATCCTACCCAGAGCTGCTGGATCTGCTTGTTAAAGTACGCCGCCTGTGTGCCCATTTTCGAAAGTCAGCTACAGCTACCGCCGCCCTTGCAGTGTTTCAGCAGCGTTTGCAGCTTCCGACTCACAGACTGGTGTGTGATGTCCCCACGCCTTGGAATTCTACACTGCAGATGTTGGGAAGGATTTGTGAGCAGAAGAGGGCAGTTGTTGAGTACCAGCATCAACAAGGCCGTCGGTATTCAGTTCAGACTCCACACATAAGACCTCAGGAGTGGACATAGATGTCAGACATATGTACCATCCTCCAAAACTTTGAGGACTCCACCACGATGGTGAGCGGCGATGACGCCATAATTAGCGTCACCATCCAGCTTCTCTGTCTTCTAAAACACTCACTGCTCACAATCAAAGAGGATGCATTGCAGGCGGAGCACGATGAGATGGAGCAAGGAACCATACAGGGTGATTACACACAGCCAAGCCTCATCTCATCCCAACGTGGATTGGGTGACAATGAGGAAGGAGGAAGGACAGGAGCTAGTTTCATGCACTATAGACGATGCTACCTGCACAGCTGTCATACCGTTTGTTTAGCATGGATGGCCAGAGGACAGAGAGGAGGAGAAGGAGAGCATGGTCAGTCATCCTCTTGGTGAGGACACCGAAGTCTTGCCTGTTAGTAGTCTGGCACGCATGGCTGAGTTTATGTTACGCTGCCTTTCCCATGACCCTCGCGTTCTCAAAATTTTGGGTGACAGTCATTAATGGTTGGTGACACTCCTAGACCCATACTACAAGGAGAACTTTATATCTCTTATTCCTGAGGCGGACAGGTCTACAAAAATGGGGCAGTACCAGAAGGCCCTTGTTGCGGAACTATTAAAAAAATACCCATCTGAAAACGCTGGCGGCAGAGGGCACACTTCGTTGGACAACCAAGGAGTACAGGCCAGAGAGACACAACTTCAATCCAGCAGAGGCAAGGGAACACTGTCAAAGTTCTGGGAGAGTTTTCTCAGACCATCCCATTGCACAGGCCCAGAGGCAGGGGTACTCTCCCAAGGAGTGCAAAGTTTGGGAAGATGCTGAGGGAGTACCTTGCCGACCGTACCAACGTCCTCCGTGATTCATCTGTGCCTTATAATTATTGGGTATCCAAGCTGGATACGTGGAATGAACTGGCTATCTATGCCTTGGAGGTACTGGCCTGCCCTGCCGCCAGCGTTTTATCAGAGCGGGTTTTTAGTGCCGCTGGTGGAATTATAACTGATAAGCGCATCCGCCTGTCAACTGAAAATGCTGACAGGCTGACTCTTATAAAAATGAACAAGGGATGGATTGGGCCAGACTTCTCAACACCACCGAATGATAGCAGCGTAACATAAACTCAAATCCAGTGTCTTTTCTTGGGAGGTGTATTCCCATGCACCTTTTCACACCCACACATGGGTATACGCTTCCTGATTTGGGCTATTTGCTCTTGTCCTTCCCCTTCTCCTCATCCTCCACCACCATATCACCAGGGTGACCATGGTCCATGATGCAACACCCACATAATTTTTTTAAAGGGTGTTTATGATGCCCGTGAAAAAAATTTTCTTTACAGTATGTTCATGTATACCCCCGAGGCGTAAATGTTTGTCAGCCCATACACTTAGTGCATGAGCATTACAAGTATAGGAGGCCTGCTCCTTTCTAATGGGAACATTTTTTTATGAGGCCCTCCTCCACATCTTTTCCAAGGGGCATTGAAGTGCCTCCAAATTTTTGGCAGCTCTTGCATTCACTGCATAGGCCAACACTATGGGAGACTCTCTCCTTTCTAATGGGAATTTGTCATTACTGTGGCCCTGCTCTGTGTGTCTTTAAATTCTTAGTGGGGTTTTTCCTAAAATTGGTCAGCCGTTGGACTCACTGCATATGACTCGCCCCCAGGGCCGTGGGGTACTCGGCAGCCGGGCCTTATGGCTGCTTGCGGGGGGGTTATCACGGTGGCTGGCCCGGTCCGTGACCCAGGGCGGTCAGTGTAATAAGGGGAAGTATTTATAGGGGGACTTGTCGTGACGCCACCTGTGGTGTCTGGTGAGGATCACCAGCGCTTCAACAGTCCTCTGAGGCAGATGATAGGGCAGCATGTGATGGAACGGCTCCCCAGAGGTGGAGCAGGCCTCAGGGCAGTGTAAAAAATGAATGGAGGTGCGCTGGGAGTTGTAGTGCGGGGAGGGAAATGGCGCCGGTGAAAGAAAGGGACGGAGGCAGTTCGATGCAGTCATCCAAGAATTACTCACAGTTCTTAGACAGTCCACAGGTGCACTGTACTGGTGCAAGCCTCCCACGTCGCACTGTGTTCACCGGGCAGGGGCTCAGTCCTTCCTCAGGCAGCTCGGGTGCACCTGGCAGAACCCCACTTTCTTATGTACCTTTCTAGACCGACTTCACGCTGGGTCTTTCTCCCTCCTGCCCTGCGCTTCCCACTGTGAATCCTGTTCGGGTGCTGTGAGGTCCCATCTGTCCGTCGGAGTTACTCAGACCTGCTTGACCGTACTTGGATTGGAGTGGGGGTTTGGCTAATGGCTATAGAAGTCAGAAGCCTCCGGTTTTTCCAGCCGAGGCTTGAGGCTGCGCGACTGGGCCAGGGGCCGGTCCCCTTCTTGCGGTCTAGATCCTCCTTACACTTGGCAGGTTCGGGGTGTACGGGTGCTGCCTGCACTCACCGAACCCCCTAGGATTCCCTCTGTAGAACGGAGCTTGCTCCCTGCTCCCCTCCTGGGCCTCTGTCTGAGGCCTCTGTGGTGCAGCAGAGCTCCTAGAGAGACTCTGCTACCGAACTGTTCCTACTGACACACTGTCCTCCAACTCTCTCTACTGTTAAGATGTCTACCCTTTATATATCTACTGTACAAGTGCTCCCATGAACTACTTCCTCCACCCACACCCACTACTGGTTCCCCCTGCCTTTTGGTTCCCCCCACTCCAGCCAGGGACAGGGCTCAGCAGAAAACTACATTGCGTCTTGCCCCTCCTGCTGGCCTGGAGCAGTGTAGTGTTGGATGTAGGTGTTTGGGGTTGCGTGCAGCATTCCCTCCTTACCTGAGTGAAGGGAGGCACCACACCTCTGGGTGATGCGCAGTACCTCTGTGGCGACTGAACCCTCAGGGGCGCCACACATACCCTATAACTGTATAGCAGACCCTCTCCTTTTTAATGGGAACATGTCGTACTTGTTACTGTGGCCCTGCTCTGTGTGTCTTTAAATTCTTAGTGGGGTTTTTCCTAAAATTGGTTAGCCGTTGAACTCACTGCATACCCTATAACTGTATAGCAGACCCTCTCCTTTCTAATGGATACATGTCATACTTGTTACTGTGGCCCTGCTCTATGTGTCTTTAAATACTCAGTGGGGTTTTTACCAAATTTTGGCAGCCCTTGCAGTCACAGCATGGGCATTACCACTATAGGAGACCCGCTCCTTTATAATGGGAAATTTTTTTTTACTGAGACCCTCCTCTATGTCTCTTCAAAGGGGTATTGGGTTGCGTCCAAATTTTTGGCAGCCCTTGCAGTCACTGGATACGCAATAACAGTATAGGAGACCCACTTGTTAATAATGGGAACAACAAAGCATAGCCGGCTGATGGCTCTCTAACAATAGCTAGGGCCGACTGCTGGCCTTTTAAGAAGAGTAAGGGCCGTCTGATGTCCCTATAAAAATAGGCTTTATGACTTTCAGAGTTCCTTCATCATAAATAAAAAAGGATGTGTCTGATGATGTGTCACACACCACATTGCCAGATAAGGTTGTAAAATGTTAAAATGACATTTCCCGGTGAATGCATTTGTCTTAAAAAATAACGTAAAAAAAACAAAACAATAGGATCTTTCATTAGTATAAAAAACAGCGTCACCAATTTAGCCTCAATGTAATCACATTTTTCTGCTCATGCACCTCCTCCTCCATTTATGAAATGACCACATCAGTCACAAGTTGACAGCACTGCAGCACTGCCTTCTGCCTTGGCCAAGCGGCAACAGGCTGTGCTGAAGATAACATGCTTAATGCTTAATTGACAAACCACCCAGTGATGCTGAGTTGTTGAAAGCTGTAACACAGCAGCCTGATCTGTGGCTCTCACCGCTGAACATACAGCCAGGCATGGTCGTGTGTGACAATGGGCGGAAACTGGTGATGGAGAAATGACAGCCGGGGTAGATATGGTTTCCCTCTATGCCAGTCCTTTCACCGAGCTAAAGAATATGGCTGTGCTGAAATACAACTCCCACTGAGAAGCTGTTTCAGATTGAAAAACATTGTGCCCACCAGAGGATTTGATTCTGAGGGCTAACCTTTCTCCCCCACTCAAGAGCCCCATAGCAGCTGCAAAGTTAGCGCTATCATGAACTCTCCTGAGGTAGAAGCCAAGGCACACCAGAGGATTCTCTGGTGGGACCGTCCAACCCTGCCAAGAAGCAGTCCTGGCTAAGAACAGTGTGTGGAAAGGTTCCCGGACACTCTATGGCTGCTTTTTTACTGAGGAGGAAACACACGCAAACACGGGGAGAACATACAAAGTCCTTGCAGATGTTGTCCTTGCTGGGATTTGAACCCAGGATCCCAGCACTGCAAGGCTTCAGTGCTAACCACTGGTCCAATGTGCTGCTGTTCACCCTCTAATATCTAACAGGCTGGAGAAACTTGCACCTACTGCCACTCTATCTTCAGCTCCTTTGTGAGAAAATGTATTTGGGCAGCCACTCAGTCTACCAAATAAAATTCCTGAGAAGGAAATTGGGGGTAGCTTCGCTACTGGTACTGGGGACAGTCGTACCATAGTTTGCTGGAAATATTCCAGGCTGGTAGGAGGCAAGCAAATTCCCACAGAAAAGTACCAGCAGTAATGTTCAGGCCACATTTCAAGTGCAAGCAGCTTTAGAGGACTTCCTGGGAGAAATGACACGCAGGGTAGATACGGTTTCCCTCTATGCCAGTCCTTTCACGGAGCTAAATACAACTGTCAGCAAAAAAAGTTGTGGACTGGCTCCGTACCATCCCTGGCCACATTCACCTGTCCACGTGTTTGTGGTTAGGCGGTCCTTCCCAGTAAGTGCACTCGGGAGGGCACGAGTAATGCTGTGGGACCCGTGCTTGTGGAAGGCGGAGGCGATACCGGGAAATATAGTGGTGGCTGGGGACCGAGTATGGATACCCGGCCGCCGCCGGCATGAGGTTATGAAAAGCTTCCGCCTCCACGAGCCTAAAAGGCCACATTTCAAGTGCAAGCAGTTGTCCAAAATTTGGCAGTATAGTATTGCAGCCTGTGGGTGGGTGGCTGCCTGCATACTTGCGCTTGCATTCCAAGGAATGGGGTAGGGACAACTGAACACTGCACTAGGACAAGGACGTGGACGGTGATTGTTGCAAGTCTGCAACGACAGGTTCATGGCGGGAGGCATCTTCGCATGTGCCAAGGATCACTTATGATGGGCACACTTTTAGGCAGTGACCTGGGTGTCAGAGATGCTTCCAGAAGTCTTCCCCATGCTGTTCCCATGTCTTTTCAGCACTGTATGCATGTGTCTGATGATGTGTCACACACCACATGGCCAGATAAAGTTGTAAAATGTTAAAATGACATCTCCTGGTGAATGCATTTGTCTTGGTTGAAAGCAGTGCAAAAGTGCAAAAACGCATCAAAAATGCTACGTGTGAACATAGCCCAAGTTGTGGAGGAGTATTTTTGTTTTTGGTTATTTATTTTGCCTTATATACAAGTCATTACCCTGGAAAGGATGTTCCTTAACATATTTCTCAGGAAAATCCATTTTGGTTTCGCTTTTGTATGTTTTATTGTGAGTCCGTAAAAGTGGCGTAATACTCTGACCACGTTGCTGACAGCAGTGATCTGGGAGTCAGAGATGCTTCCAGGGGTCTTCCCCATGCTGTTCCCATGTAATTTGAGCACTGTTCCCATCGATTTGGGCAATTTTTAGGCCCTCTGCAGACCGCTGGGGGGAGGCGCCTGAAAAATGCTCGCGTTTCCGATAGACTTACATTGGGCTCGTTGCTCGGGTCGAGCACCAGAGTATTCCAATGTGCTCGACCCGAGCATCGAGTACCCGAGCATTTTAGTGCTCGCTCATCACTAATGATGATCAGATTTGTTTATTTTTAAAAGTTATTTTCTAGCCAAACAAGATTATTTAAAGTTAAGAATGTCTCCATTTTCCGCTGATTTATTACTCAGTGCAAGTTTTAGATATTATTTATGCCAATCGAGTTTTGTGGAACATTTGCCATCTATGCTTCCATTAGTATTGTTGCAAAGGTTGTTGGTTTAATTACATAATGTCAACGACAGATCGTCTACTTGCTGATGATTTTGGGGGTTAAATAAAGAAATCACAGACCTGCCACTGAACACACAGTAAATACATAAAACACTAGGGGGATTTTCCCTGCAGGATCTCCATGTACTTTCAGCAGAGGGTGGAATTGTTCTGCTGTACATATCCCCTTATGTAAATGTCTGGACCTGCATTCGGCTAATAGAGCTGTTTTCTCTTTTTTTTTTTTACTCCTCTTGGACGGAGATTTCCCATCTGTTAGAGGCTTCGGTTGCACACTACGTATAGATGACATTACTAACATCTGTATGTATTACACTTCTGGCTTCTCTATGGATAAATGTGTGTGGGTGATTGACACGACGCAGTCTTGGTCATTTTAAACATTGTTTTGATTCCCGTCTTTCATCAGCCACTGAGCCTTGCAGATCACATAAGAACGTACAAGATTGCCAACTGCACGAGCAGAAAACATGTTGGCAGGAGGCTCCGTTATTCATACCGTGACACTGGGGGTTGGGCATTGATTCTTGTAGTGTTACTTCTGTCTTACAAGACAGTTCATAGTAACCATGTCCATCAATGAACATCACATTGGGGTGCAAATCAAAATTGGTGGATCTGAAATTCTCTAATATAGTTACATTTCATATAAGTTAAAGGGAACGTCCACTGTTTATTTTTTATGTTTAAACCCACGGTGGTGTTAAAGGGAAACTGTCAGCAGGTTTTTGCTATGTAATCTGAGAGTAACATCGTTTAGTGGCAGAAACCCTGATTCCAGTGATGTATCACTTACTGGGCTACTTCAATACAGTGTTTTATCAGCAGGAGATTATCACTGCAGGACTAGGAGGCACAACACTCCTAGTCCAGCAGTGATAATCTCCTGCTGATAAACCACGCCCGCCACTGATTATCCAATCAGTAGTGTGGGTGGAGTTATACTCTGCTCAGCATTCCGAGCCCTGATAGATGTTCAGCAGAGAAAACTGTGATTTTATCACAACTGCTGCACACAGCAAACGAAGAGATGAAGGAGGTGGTTGTCAGTGACGGGATGCTATGAGCGCCGCCCAGAGGTCGACGCTCATAGCATGTGAGCACTTTAGCTACACATACGCAGTAGGGCTGAAGCCCTGCTGTGTGTAGCACAGGCGATCTTATGATCGCACCTTCAAGTCTCCCATGGAAACTATTGAAGCAGGTAAAAAGTAAAAAAAAATGTTTTTAAAAATATTTAAAAAAATTAAAAAAATATAAAAGTTCAAATCACCCTATCAAAATATAACAATAAAAAAAAAATCAAATATACACATATTTGGTATCACCCAATCTATCAACATATAAAAAGAATTAATCCGATCGGTAAACGGCGTAATGATAAAAAAATCAAAACGTCAGAATTACGTTTTCTTGTCGCTGCAACATTGCAATAAAATGCAATAACAGGCGATCGAAAGATTGTGTCGACTCCAAAATGGTATCAATAAAAACGTCAGCTCGGCACGCAAGAAATAAGCCCTCACCCAGCCCCAGATCCTGAAAAATGGAGACGCTACGGGTGTTGGAAAATGGCGCCATTTTTTTTTTTTAAATTTTGGATGTTTTTTCACCACGTAAATAAAATAGAACCCATACATGATTGGTTTCTACGAAGTCGTACTGACCTGGAGAATCATAATGGCGGGTCAGTTTTTGCATTTAGTGAACATGGTAAAAAAAAATCCAAAAAACAATTGCGGAATTGCACTTTTTTTGCAATTTCACCGTACTTTGATTTTTTTCCCGTTTTCCAGTACACAATATGGTAAAACCAGTGGTGTTGTTCAAAAGTACAACTCGTCCCACAAAAAAACAAGCCCTCACATGGCCATATTAATTGAAAGATAAAAAAGTTATGGCTCTGGGAAGAAGGGGAGCAAAAAAACGAAAATGGAAAAACCCAATGTGGTGAAAGGGTTAAAGGTCAACATTAGCAAATTTCCCAAAATTCAAATTTGGGAGTTTTTCTCTGAAAACTCGATTTTCATCCAATTTATTCAATGTGAATCATAAGTGCCCAGATTGTAATTAAAATATATTTAATTATACTCTTGAGATCTAAAATATGGAGGTTAGGTAACGTAACCAATCCACTGTCATTCTCTAATTCCTGCTCCAGGTCTTTTAACACGAGCATGTGACCGCTGCAGCCAATCATAGATATGATCACCTTCCTCCTAAGCTCCTTGCTTTATGACAATGCTGCAAAACAATTTCACAGGGAGAATAGGAGTAAGTTGCAGGATGGCGCTTAGCACCAATAATGTAGCAGTCACAGGATATATTTGTGTGCAAAGTGGCATCGAGCGCGGCGCTGAGCGCGGAGCTCAAAGCTTTCTTTGGAGGTAATTTGAATCATGCTTGTTTTAATGGCAGATTCCCCTTAAGTTTGTTCTTGGGTAAACCATAATTAAAGTTGCATACTTCATCAGAATGTTTACACTTGTCCTTCAACACATGAAAATTGCCTCTTTCCCGGTTCCACTTCAGGAAGAAAATCCTTGAGCTGGTGGTAACGTGCGCAGTGACGGCTTCTCGTTTCCACCGCAGCTATTAAGAAATATTTCATGTCTGAGGAATCTTTTTGTTTGGGATTGTGGGTCGTTGTGGCACTACAAGAATGTACCAGAAAACAAATATGTTAATGGCAGACATACCATCCTACAAAGCCGGTGAATAGCTGGAATTGTTCAGGGGTGTACACGCTGCAACCTCAGCCAGGATCTGTGTTATATATATATACCGTACACCAAGAGGAACATGGTGGTACCTGACCCGGCCCTGGGGGGTAATTTCCAGAATCCTGTATGCAATGTGAAAAAAATTAAAAAGAGATAAACTTTTATACTCACCTCTTCTTGGCCCTCCCCATACCTGTCCCATCATCACCCGGGCATCTGATCGCCTCCTGTTGGGTTGTTTTCTCTTTCTGAGAACTTTTGCTCTTTTGGCGATGCCATTGACTTGGCCCAATATGGTCACGTGGGGAACGACAGACGTCATGCTTATGATGGTTGTATGGTGATCATATACATTACTTCATGTTGGATTAATGGAAATATACAGGGTAGAAAAATTATATGGGTGGATATACAGCATTGTATATATAATTTGTGCCAAACTTATACGCTAACTGTACAAAATACAGTCCTAGTGGCATAAAGTAAGTGTATGGCAAAATATAGTCCTAGTGTCATAAGGTGAGTATATGGCAAAATATAGTCCTAGTGCAATAAGGTGAATGTATGACAAAATATAGTCCTAATGCCATAAGATGAGTGTATGGCAAAATATAGTCCTAGTGGCACAAGGTAACTGTATGGCAAAATATAGTCCTAGTGCCATAAGGTGAGGTGTATGACAAAATATAGTCCTAGTGCCATAAGGTGAATGTATGACAAAATATAGTCCTTGTGCCATAAGGTGACTGTATGACAAAATATAGCCCTAGTGCCATAAGGTGAATGTATGACAAAATATAGTCCTTGTGCCATAAGGTGACTGTATGACAAAATATAGTCCTAGTGCCATAAGGTGAGTATATGGAAAAATATAGTCCTAGTGTCATAAGGTTAGTGTATGACAAAACAGAGTCCTAGTGCCATAAGGTGAATGTATGGCAAAATATAGTCCTAGTGCCATAAGGTGAATGTATGGCAAAATATAGTCCTAGTGCCATAAGGTGAGTGTATGGAAAAATATTGTCCTATTGCCATAAGGTGAATATATGGCAAAATATAGTCCTAGTGCCAAAAGGTGACTGTATGACAAAATATAGTCCTAGTGTCATAAGGTGAATGTATGACAAAATATAGTCCTAGTGCCATAAGGTGACTGTATGACAAAATATAGTCCTTGTGCCATAAGGTGAGTGTATGACAAAATATAGTCCTTGTGCCATAAGGTGAGTGCATGGCAAAATATAGTCCTTGTGCCATAAGGTGAATGTATGGCAAAATATAGTCCTAGTGCCATAAGGTGAGTGTATGGCAATATATAGGCCTAGTGCCATAAGGTGAGTGTATGGAAAAATATTGTCCTATTGCCATAAGGTGAATATATGGCAAAATATAGTCCTAGTGCCAAAAGGTGACTGTATGACAAAATATAGTCCTAGTGTCATAAGGTGAATGTATGACAAAATAAAGTCCTAGTGCCATAAGGTGAGTGCATGGCAAAATATAACCCTAGTGCCATAAGGTGAATGTATGACAAAATATAGTCCTTGTGCCATAAGGTGAGTGCATGGCAAAATATAACCCTAGTGCCATAAGGTGAGTGTATAGCAAAATATAGTCCTAGTGTCATAAGGTGAGTGTATGACAAAATAAAGTCCTAGTGCTATAAGGTGAATGTATGACAAAATATAGTCCTAGTGCCATAAGGTTAGTGTATGGCAAAATATGGCCCTAGTGCCATAAGGTGAGTGTATGGCAAAATATAGTTCTAGTGTCATAAGGTGAGTGTATGGCAAAATATAGTCCTAGTGCCATAAGGTGAGTGTATGACAAAATATAGTCCTAGTGCCATAAGGTGACTGTATGACAAAATATAGTCCTAGTGCCATAAGGTGACTGTATGACAAAATATAGTCCTAGTGCCATAAGGTGAATATATGACAAAATATAGTCCTAGTGCCATAAGGTGAATTTATGGCAAAATATAGTCGCAGTGCCATAAAGTGAATGTATGACAAAATATAGTCCTAGTGCCATAAGGTGAGTGTATGACAAAATATAGTCCTACTGCCATAAGGTGAATTTATGACAAATTATAGTCCTAGTGCCATAAGGTGACTGTATGACAAAATATAGTCCTAGTGTCATAAGGTGACTGTATGACAAAATATAGCCCTAGTGCCATAAGGTGACTGTATGACAAAATATAGTCCTAGTGCCATAAAGTGAATATATGACAAAATATAGTCCTAGTGCCATAAGGTGAATTTATGGCAAAATATAGTCGCAGTGCCATAAGGTGAATGTATGACAAAATATAGTCCTAGTGCCATAAGGTGAGTGTATGACAAAATATAGTCCTATTGCCATAAGGTGAATTTATGACAAAATATAGTCCTAGTGCAATAAGGTGAATGTATGACAAAATATAGTCCTAGTGCCCTAAGGTGACTGTTTGACAAAATATAGTCCTAGTGCCATAAGGTGACTGTATGACAAAATATAGTCCTAGTGCCATAAGGTGAATTTATGGCAAAATATAGTCGCAGTGCCATAAGGTGAATGTATGACAAAATATAGTCCTAGTGCCATAAGGTGAGTGTATGACAAAATATAGTCCTATTGCCATAAGGTGAATTTATGACAAAATATAGTCCTAGTGCAATAAGGTGAATGTATGACAAAATATAGTCCTAGTGCCCTAAGGTGACTGTTTGACAAAATATAGTCCTAGTGCCATAAGGTGACTGTTTGACAAAATATAGTCCTAGTGCCATAAGGTGACTGTATGGCAAAATATAGTCCTAGTGCCATAAGGTGAGTGCATGGCAAAATATAGTCCTAGTGCCATAAGGTGAATGTATGACAAAATATAGTCCTATTGCTATAAGGTGAATTTATGGCAAAATATAGTCCTAGTGCCATAAGGTGAATGTATGACAAAATATAGTCCTAGTGCCATAAGGGGAATGTATGACAAAATATAGTCGTTGTGCCGTAAGGTGAATGTATGACAAAATATAGTCCTAGTGCCATAAGGGGAATGTATGACAAATATAGTCCTTGTGCCATAAGGTGAGTGTATGACAAAATATAGTCCTAGTGCCATAAGGTGAGTGTATGACAAAATAAAGTCCTAGTGCCATAAGGTGAGTGTATGTCAAAATATAGTCCTAGTGCCATAAGGTGAGTGTATGGCAAAATATAGTCCTAGTGCCATAAGGTGACTGTATGACAAAATATAGTCCTAGTGCCATAAGGTGAGTGTATGGCACAGTGGCTCAGTGGGGAGCACTGCAGCCTTGCAGCGCTGGGGTCCTAGGTTCAAATCCCACCAAGGACAACATATGCAAGGAGTTTGTATGTTCTCCCTGTGTTTGCGTGGGTTTGTGCCGGGTTCTCCGGTTTCCTCCCACACTCCAAAGACATACTGATAGGGAATGTAGATTGTGAGCCCCAATGGGGACAGTGACGATAATGTCTGTAAAATGTTGGTACTATATAAATAAAAAAGAAGAAAAAAGAAGTATGGCAAAATATAGTCCTACTGCCATACATAGTAGAGGAGTGACAACGTGTAGTGCTTATGTCTAACTGCCATGGATATACTATGGCGGCATTAGACACATTTGGTGGTTTACTGCAATGTATGGCCAATTGTGGCTGTACATAATACTTGTGACAAACTTACAGGCTGAGCCTCTTGTATAACAATCTGCAGAACTTAGACCCGTGTGACGGTATAATACTAACTTCCTCTGACCCGTCATGTACGGTAATATATAGCGCGGGTGGCAGGTTTTCTTGTAAGACCTGAGGCAGGCTCCCATTTGTAGCGCCCGGTTCACATGCACATCTGTAAGAGAACTGCGCATGTGAATCACGGTCGATAAACTTTGCTTCACTTTCACTCAGGCTTGTAGTACATGTGCCCGGTCATGTCTGCAGGAAAACGCTGCCATGTTGGAACGACATATTCTATAGAAGCTGAATTATTCATGCCTAAAATTGCACAGCCTCAGAACACCTGTTTTCAATCATGTAGAATGTAAAATCACTCATTACCCTACAAGAGGCTCTACATCTCAAGTAATCAAATGACATTGAAATAGCAGAACAGGTGTCTGGCAGGTGGATGCGGACAGATGTCTAGGGTATGCATGCCTTAAATGTACAGGTGTGCCGACACTGTTCTCAACCATATAATTACTATTTAAGTGTGCAATATGTATTCCATATGCAGTTTATATTCCACGTTACTGGTTTTCGCCTTCGCCGTACATCTGTGTAATAGCTGGCCATACATCAGCCGGAGATATCGCTCAGGTCCCGGTGCCATGCACTGAAGGCTTTGTATGAGGCTTATAATGGGATCACTGTTCTTTGTGCTACTTAAAAACAAATTTGCAGTTTCTCGCGAAAGAGCAAGTTGTACCGAACGAGGATGTCAGTCTATGAGACAGAGTCTTCCCCACTGGAAATACTAAGAACATTAAAAAGTCTCCGAAGAGTACGGCACCCGTATACAAGTATTAGCTTTTAGGTTGCAGTTGATACATATATTAACATCACTGATGTATTATATATGCAGAGATCGGATTGTACATTATAGGGATATGAGATGCCGCCAAGGGAGTTCTATATATTTGTACAGAGTGAATGGTAGTTGAAGAGTGATGAAAGAGTATTTACCCCTATAATAAGAGAATAAGTAGAAAATGTCACATTGTACAGCCCTTATAGTGTTATTTCCACATCTAGTGGTAGGTAATCGCTTGTCAAGTTGAGAATAACCTTTAAAAACATTTGCCCATTATTTATTGCCCTTTCGAACTTTATCTCTTCTATGAAATCATCCAGTTAACAATGACCCCAAATCATATATATGAGTTCCAAAAATCCCAATGTGGTCTTAAAGTAATGTACAGATATATTTATTCATTTGTGCCAATATAACCCATTTTTAAATATGCCTTGTTTTGCACATATCACCCCTCCCCCAAAGAGTGTCCCTCAAGACTCTATTTGCCCTCTAGTTGCCATTATAATAATCCTGTAGTAGTTCCAGTGTTCCTGGTCAATCATGTGCAGTGCAGTCTCTCTCATCTGACTTCCTGCCAGCACAGCTCTGTTCTGCCTCCAGCACTGACAGAGAGTGAATTCGACCTATACAATATACTCAGTGCTCCTGTAAAGTACCCTACCTGGCCTTGTTTGCCATTTACATCAGTATTGCTCCCTCTTTGTTTTTACATCATTGTGTGCTGGTTTACAGCAGAGCTCAACTCTAGTGCACTCTTCCATAATAGAGCTTGCAATAACCAAACCAGGCAGTGCAGGACTGAGCTACATTTTTTTCTGCTGCTGACAAATAGGTGATGTGAAACAGCAAATGCTGCTCTATTGATGCATATGGCAGAAAATAATCCTCTGCTATACGCATCAATAGTGTGGAAGTCAAGAAGTGGGAAATCCTATGGAGGGAGAGTAGGAGAGTACTGGCTATGCTCACCTGGTGGAGTTGTGACAGGCACAGCTGCTATGTAGGCATGAAGAAAAACAGCAGCTTCTGCTCCATGACTGGTGGATAAATCCTCCAGGAAATATTTGAACCAGTTTGATGAACACATAGGAGGGCTGTGCTGATGCAGTAAATCAGGGCTTCATAAATGATGATGAGAAAAAGTTGTGTTTTTTTTTTCCTTTTTTTAAAAACTTTTTCTTATCATCATTTCTGTCTGCACCAAACTACACAAGCACATTCACTTCTGCCATATTCACGCTGCATCAGGGCTTCCGGTACAGACTAGCCCTCTGCCTTCACAACATGAGTCGCCGAAGGTCCAGTTTGGCCAAATAAATTAGATGCAAATTGATTTTTCTGTCCAAATGTGAGCAGACTGCTAAACTCAAACTTCAACAGTTTCGCTAATGGCCATCAGAATTACAGTCTCAAAAATTATTTAACTGATTTATTTTTAAGGTAGATTCCATTTATTTAAAGGGAAACGCTTGATAAACCTACACAGGACTATAAATAACATTTACTAATCCTTTTCTTTCCCTTTCTTCACCCTGTGTCTGTCACAAAGTAATACAACATTTTCTGACGTCTCGCGCATCACTAAGGTATAGACCTTCACCTAACAAGTGCTGAGCGCAGTCCTTCCAGGTGGAGATGTGCCCTTCATTGTGGCATCTTTCAGGTTGTATCAAGGTGATGGGGAACATTGCTGAATCCCACATACGTCCTTCTTGATGACTGATTACGTGAATGAGCTGCCGCACTCCTTGCACTGTAATGCAGGCAGCGTGGATCAAGACTCGGGGTTACGGCGAGGCCAGGTTTGCAAGAGTTTTCTAATTAGCACATACTTCTATTATTATCTCTGTCCTAATTAGCAGAAGGAAGACAACGCGGTTCAGTATTTCCTTGATAATTTCAAGTGCTTAGAAGTCTGAGCTTCTCTGGCATATGGAGGATCTTTTAGAAAATACCAAGAGATTTGAGATCAGTGTGGTCATCCCTGTATGACAACGAGGAAACTCAAAATGAATAAAATTATATAAGTTCTTAATAAATACTTGGTCAATGGACCAGGGCTGGACAATTAAGCAATAGAAAGAGGCCTGGTGTGAAGAATCACATTTTTATTTCTATTATGTAGATGCCGGGTGCTTGTGCCTCTTTTACTTATGTCACCAATATGGGAAGATGTAAGGCTGGCGGAGGCAATGAGATGCTTTGGGCAACTATCGACTTAGATATCTTGATTCCAGGCATTGATGAAGATATGACACATACCACCAAACTTGTTAAGACCATGTAGACTTCCCTACATGGCAGCAGTACTTCTTAATGGCAGTGGCCTCTTTAAGCAGGATAATGGTTTGGCAGGAATGGTGTGAGGAACATGACAGAGAGATCAAGGTCATGACTTGTCTCCAAGTTCCCATATCTCAGTTCGATCAATCATCTGGAAAAACAAGTCCAATCCATGAAGGCTATACAAGAAATACACAAGATATCACAGGACACCTTCAGAAGTCTTGTGAAGTCCATCTGTCCACAGGTCAGAGGTATTTGGTGGTACAAAGAAAACCTCTTCAATATTAGGCAGGTGGTTGTTATGTTATGTTTTTGTTCCATTGGATGCTAAACAAGTCCCCTCACTGTCCTTTCCTACTTTCTACTAATATTCTCCAATGAGATAAAGGTTAATATAAGGCCCTAAAGGTGATGCATAACACAGGGATTCAAAGAACACCTAAAAGTGAATCCCTTTGCCATGACCCCCCACCAGATCAAGCACTAGGCATTACACAGTGTGTCATTTTTACCCCCAAATTCAGCTTTAATACAAAAATATCTGGGATTTAGGTCTTGATGTTCGTTAATAATATTTGCATTCCAAAGTGATATTGATGCAAAATTAATTGAGATTGCAACATCTTAAATGGCCTCATTATCCGCATGAGTATCCCCCAGATAAGGAGCTCTGTGCTCCCACGTCAAACACGTCCACCTTTATCCAGACAGACGACCATCCCAGGTGATGTGACATTTCCGGGAGAGGAGTGACAGAAGACTGACAGTGTTTCAAGAAGAAAACAAACTGTGAATACATCAAATGACCTATCCAAAGGTGAAGTGCTGTAAGAGAGAAAGTAGAAAGAGACGACACAGAGGAGGCATGATGTGCTGAAGACCTACAGTAATTGGTTATCTTATGGGCCCTCTTACCCCCCTACGATGGTCCTTATTGCTCCTTCTATATGCCTCCAATTTTATAAGGAGGCTATAAGGATGGAGTTATCAAGAGTGGAATTTTTAAGTCAGTTTTGCTTGAGGCTGCGTTGCTTTTATTTGCACCAGATTTATCAAAGTGATGTAAGATGCTTAAAAAATATTGTGCATCTTTAGATATAATACCGTCACCACCCTTCTGAAATGAGGATTGTGGCTTTTTTGTGACACTTTAAAAAGTCGACTGATATTTCATAAATCTGACTTAAGCTCTATGCTCATATATACCCAGGTGCAGCTTCTCCCCACTTCTAAAAGAGTCAATAGTGGAGTGAAACAACAAAAAGTTGTACATTTTTTGCTCAAAGGATGTATGACGAAAGTTGCCAATTTTTTTTACCCCAAAAACTGAAACAAAAGCCGTTATAAATCACTCCCCCACTTCACATTTTTTATGTTCTTAATTTTCAATGGTAAATATATGTTCTTAAAGGGTTATTACTATCTGGCGGGTCGATGAGCTAGTTTTGGAACTTCCAAATAAGCGAAGAGAGCTGCTCTAGGGCGGCCTCCTCTCTGTTCACAGTGGACAGTCACAGAGCCTTGTTCTAAAGATTAATGGTGATCCCAATGGTGATGCCCTCTTCTATTTGACATTGATGGCCAATTTATTGGAAAATCACTAAAAAGCATGCTCAGCAATTTTTTGAAGTCCAATACAAATAAATAGAGAAAGTTGCACTCGTACTAACACTTCTCTGTTCCCAATGGGGCGCGACAGAGACCTATTCTCAAGATCCTTTGCATAAGTCATAAATGTCCCAAAAGGGAATACCCTATTAAAGTGATAGTTTGACTTTTCATGGACAAATCCCCTCATGTAAAAGCTATATTAGAAAAAAATAAGGCCACCAATACTGCTTCCACATTGATTGTCACCCAGTTTCAGATAGTATATCTTTTCTTCAACATTGTCCAGTGATGTATTTCCTTGTGTGACCCTGTGAAATGGATCTTCAAAGCACTGGGTCCGAGTGATCAGTTCTTATGCAGCACAGACTGATAGTGTTCATAGAATCATAGAATCATAGAATGTTAGAGATGGACGGGACCTCCAGGGTCATCATGTCCAACCCCCTGCTCAATGCAGGATTCGCTGAATCATCTCAGACAGATGTCTGTCCAGCCTCTGTTTGAAGACGTCCATTGAAGGGGAACTCACCACCAGTGAGTTCCCCTTCCCAGTGTTGGTGCAGCGGACTGATATGTAGGACCAACAAAGACAGATGTGGCAATACTGCAACAATGGCAAGAGTCAGGATCACAACTGGTGCAGAAGAGTTGTAATCCACAAAGAGTTGCAATCTTAACAACTGATGTAACAGAGTAAGCACAGCGATGAAGCAGAGCTAACTCAATGATGATGAACCAGAGTAGAAGAGCTGAGTCACACAGGCAGTTTAATGTAGCAGAACTGGATATTGATGTAGCAGAGCTGGGCAGTGATGTAGCAGAGCTAACTCAATAATGATGAACCAGAGTAGAAGAGCTGAGTCGCACAGGCAGTTCAATGTAGCAGAACTGGATAGCAATGTAGCAGAGCTGGTCAGTGATGGAACAGAGCTAACTCAATGATGGTGAACCAGAGTAGAAGAGCTAAGTCACATAGGCCGTTCAACGTAGCAGAACTGGATAGCAATTTAGCAGAGCTGGTCAGTGATGTAGCAGAGCTAACTCAATAATGATGAACCAGAGTAGAAGAGCTGAGTCGCACAGCAGTTCAATGAAGCAGAACTGGATATTGATGTAGCAGAGCTGAGCAGTGATGTGGCAGAGCTAACTCAATAATGATGAACCAGAGTAGAAGAGCTCAGTCGCACAGGCAGTTCAATATAGCAGAACTGGATATGGGAGGAGATGTATCAGAGCTAACTCAATAATGATCAACCAGAGTAGAAGAGCTGAATCGTACAGGCAGTTCAATGTAGCAAAACTGGATAGCGATGTAGCAGAGCTAGACAATGATGGAGCAGAGCTAACTCAATGATGATGAACCAGTGCAGAAGAGCTGAGTTGCACAGGAGGTTCGATGTAGCAGAGGTACTCATGAGGAAATAAAGTAGCAGAGCCAAGTTTGCAACAAAGTCCAATGGGAAATATAGGCACAACAAAGTAGTAAAACATCCAAAGTAGCAACATGAATGCCAACTACTTAAATATTCAGACTCCTGGACCACTGGACCATGCTATATGTCCTAAGTGAGTGACATCGTAGAGGAGCAGAAAAATGGCTAGATGACTCCAATTTCCCGCAGAGACATGTGGAGGTTTTTCTGTTGTTGGGGCACCCGATACTAATTATACAGCATGGGTATCATTGCTCATCCTAATGTATGGAGGCTTTTTTCTGCCCTCAGTGAATTTTGGGGTCTGGTAAATTTGGTTGTGATCCTCCGAGGGTTTCACTTTATTACTCTCAGCAAAAAGTGAAAATTTAATTTAAACCTACAGAAGGTATCGCTACGATATTCAATGTAATTTTCGACTCACTTCCACCCAGCTTGTCCCGCCATATCTCCATGCAAATACTGTGATGTGATATCATCAGCACCAGTTTAATTGCAGCACTCGAGGATCGTTTCCTAGGATTTGTGTTTTATTATCCGTTATCACTAAAAACTGTACTTAGGTTTCTTTAAACTCTGTGTTTAAGAGTCTGGAAGAGATCAGTGAGTTGTTGGCGCCGGTGGATGTAATGAAGCTGAAGGTGTGTTTTTCAGCAATAAATGCAGTTTCCACCAGGAGCCGGCGGTGCTAAAATCTGTAAAACCCGCTGTCACTATTCCTGGTAACCTTGATAAAAGCATATTTATGTGACTGCAGCTCACCAAGGCGACTGAAGAAAGAGCTCTCCCTGATTTACACCTCACCGTCTGACTGCCGATCATCAGGTAGCTCAGAAGACGTCACAGAATTCAAGTTATAAGGCGATTTCTTGCGTAAACGAAGCTGAAAATGCTTGTACATAGGGACCCTTCAGAAATCCTATGTGAAAGCAGAACTAGAGGGGAAAAATAATGAATTACACGGGTATGTTAATATTTTGGGGCACTGGCATCCCTTGATAGCAGTCTTTTAACCATCTATGCCAAGTTCACAAACGGCATAGCGGAGTTGTCAAATTGTTGGAATATTTTCCACATGGAAAAATCATACCAGAAAACCTTTAATCCAAGTCAATGGAAATTGCAAATTCTTTATGAATCATCAATATAAATTTATGAATTTTATTTATCAAGCTAACAGAAAGTTTTTGAGACAAGTATGCAAAATAGCTCCCCTCTAGAAGAATTTACTGTCTCTCTATTGCCACCTCTAAGCACTAGTGATGAGCGAGCATACTCGCAAGTACTCGGTACTCGCCCGAGCATCTCAGTACTTGAGATGCTCGGCGCTCGCCGATTACTTGCGAGTTGCTCGGGCAGATGCTCAAGTCCCCTCCCTGCATGTTTGGCGCTCTTTAGAGAGCCAGTCAACATGCAGGGATTGCCTGCCATGGTTGTGGGCATTACAGTGATTGGCTGGCCGCATAGCGTCATCAGGTCTATATCAGACCTGGCACCGCCATGCTCGTCACAGTCACTCCGGAATCAGACAGTGTAGGGAGAGCTGCTGCTGCGTCAGGGAGAGATTTGATTGTGTATTATGTAGTGTAGGGAGAAAAACCGTACATTACACATATCCATCTCAACAAACAGTCCTTCTGAGGATTAAACCATCTGCAGAGATATCAGGCAGGCAGTGTATATAGGCAGGCAGGCAGGGTATATAGCAGACTGCAGTGCATATAGCACAAGAGGCTCCATACCAGTTCTGTCTGCTGCTGCTGTTAGATATTTCTATACATAGGCCCAGGTCTCAGGGGCCAGGAATAATTTTTTTGGGATCTTAATCCTCATTATTTGCTTAAAAAGTAATCCAGAGAACATTGTTTTTCTGCGTCATTTGCTTGTTGGCACTGCAGAATACAGCCAGGTCCTTACCATATTACAGCGCTAAAAATCCAGCTATTTAAAACTGTTGTTTGTTCGTAACACGGATCACATATAATTGCGCTGAAAATACTGCCATTTTTGGCCTCCATTCAAATTTTTTTCAGTGTGTCAGCAAAGTTTTTGACACCGGTTTGCTGTTCAAAATAGTTATCTACAGGACAGGTATTTAAAACTGTGGTTTCTCCATCACAGGGATTACCTATAACTTCGCTCCAAATTCAGCCATTTGTAGTGAGCGTGGAAGATATTGTCTTCCATTTAAAATGGATAAACACCAATGAATCAAATGGGCCAAATTAACCTATGAAAACACCAAAATAAATGAAGGCAAAGAGACAACTATAAGACCCGAAGTTGAAAAAATGCCAATACTTTAATGAAAAACATATTAAAAATTACATATAATAATCATAAAAACAAGACACACCACAGATGAAAAAATGGTGGGATGCCTGGACCCATAGTGTATATAAGCTAAAGGCTATGTCATCCAAATAACCAGCAAAAATACATCATTGGTAATCAATATAAAACATGATAAAATATCACGAACAACAGAAAAAGAGGTGTATGTATAAATATATTTATCACAAAGAATAATAACAATCCAAAATTAATGATAGAAGGTAAATAACCTCTGTTGATCCAATATCCCAATACAATCACATATACAGATATATCAATGCCCAAAAGGACTATACACAAAAATAGGATGTAACCATAGTTACCAATGAGCTCAGGTCAGAGGTCCAAGCACCCCCCACGCACCCGACGCGCGTTTCGCACAGGAAATGCTTCGTCCAGGGGTTACAACAGGGCAACAAGCTGTGCTGAAGCTAATATGCTTAGGTGACAAACCGCACAATGCTGAAGAGCTGTGTACAGCTCTGAAAGAGTAGGCAGATTTGTGGCTCACACCGCTGAACCTACAGCCAGGCATGGTCGTGTGTGACAATGGACGGAACCTGGTGGCGGCTCTGAGGCGAGGCGAGCTCACACACGTACCATGCCTGGCCCATGTGCTTAACCTCATGGTTCAGCGGTTTCTCAAATCCTACCCGGAGCTGCCGCAACTGCTGGTTAACGTACGCCGCCTGTGTGCCCATTTTAGAAAGTCAGCTACTGCTTCCGCCGCCCTTGCCGTGTTTCAGCAACATTTGCAGCTTCCGGCTCACAGACTGGTGTGTGATGTCCCCACGCGTTGGAACTCTACACTGCAGATGTTGGGAAGGATTTGTGAGCAGAAGAGGGCAGTTTTTGAGTAACAGCATCAACAAGGCCGTCATTATTCAGTTCAGACTCCACACATAAGACCTCAGGAGTGGACATGAATGTCAGACATATGTACCATCCTCCAAAACTTTGAGGACTCCACCAAGATGGTGAGAGGTGATGACGCCATAATTAGCGTCACCATCCCGCTTCTCTGTCTTTTGAAATGCTCTCTGCTTACAATCAAAGAGGATGCATTGCAGGCGGAGCACGATGAGATGGAGCAAGGAACCACACAGGGTGATTACACACAGCCAAGCCTCATCTCATCCCAATGTGGATGGGGTGACAATGAGGAAGAGGAGGAGGAAGAACAGGAGCTAGTTTCATGCGCTATAGATGGTACTACCTGACAGCTGTCATACCATCTGTTCAGTGTGGATGGCCAGAGGACAGAGAGGAGGAGGAGGAGGAGGAGGAGAGCATGGTCAGTCATCCTCTTGGTGAGGACATAGATTTCTTACCTGTTGGCAATCTGGCACTCATGGCTGAGTTTATGTTGCCTTTCCCATAACCCTCGCGTTTTCAAAATTTTGGGTGACAGTCATTACTGGTTGGTGACACTTCTAGACCCACGCTACAAGGAGAACTTTATATCTCTTATTCTTGAGGCGGACAGGTCTGCAAAAATGGGGCAGTACCAGAAGGCCCTTGTTGCGGAACTATTAAAAAAATTCCCATCTGAAAACGCTGGCGGCAGAGGTCACAGTTCGTTGGACAACCAAGGAGTACAGGCGAGAAAGATTCACAACTTCAATCCATCAGAGGCAGGGGAACACTGTCAAAGTTCTGGGAGAATTTTCTGAGCCCCTCCTATCGCACAAGCCCTGAGGCGCGGGGTACTCTCACAAGGAGTGCAAAGTTTGGGAAGATGCTGAGGGAGTATCTTGCAGACCGTACCAACGTCCTCCGTGATTCCTCTGTGCCTTATAATTATTGGGTATCCAAGCTGGGTTCGTGGAATGAACTGGCTCTCTACGCCTTGGAGGTCCTGGTCTGCCCTGCTGCCAGCGTTTTATCAGAACGGGCTGGATTGGGCCAGACTTCTCAACTCCACCGAATGATTAAAGCCATAATTACTTCCATAAACTCAAATCCAGTGTCTTTTTTTGGGAGATGTATTCCCATGCACCTCTTCACACCCACACATGGGTATATGCTTCCTGATTTTGGCTATTTGCTCTTGTCCACCTCCTTCTCCTCATCCTCCACCACCATATCATCAGGGTGAACGTGGTCCGTGATGCAACACCCACATAATTTTTTTAAAGGGTGTTTATGATGATCGTAAAAAAAAAATTTTCTACAGTATGTACATGTATACCCCCAGGGGTAAATGTTTGTCAGCCTATACACTTAGTGCATGGGCATTACAAGTAGAGGAGACCCGCTCCTTTCTAATGGGAACATTTTTTATGAGGCCCTCCTCCACGTCTCTTCCAAGGGGCATTGAAGTGCCTCCAAATTTTTGGCAGCTCTTGCATTCACTGCATAGGCCAACACTACCGGAGACCCACTTCCTAATAATGGGAACATTTTTTTCAGGATGCCCTTCTCTATGTCTCTTCCAAGGGTCATTGAAGAGCCTCCAAATTTTTGGCAACCCTTGCATTCACTGCATAGGCAAACACAATGGGAGACCCACTTCCTAATAATGGGAACATTGTTTTCAGGAGGCCCTCTGACCTCCATGTCTCTTCCATGGGGCATTGGAGTGCCTCCAAATTCTTGCAACCCTTGCATTCACTGCATAGGCAAACACAATGGGAGACCCACTTCCTAATAATGGGAACATTGTTTTCAGGAGGCCCTCTGACCTCCCTGTCTTTTCCAAGGGGCATTGGAGTGCCTCCAAATTTTTGGTAACCCTTGCATTCACTGCATAGGCAAACACAATGGGAGACCCACTTCCTAATAATGGGAACATTGTTTTCAGTAGGCCTTCTGACCTCCACGTTTCTTCCAAGGGGCATTGGAGTGCCTCCAAATTCTTGGCAACCCTTTCATTCACTGCATAGAAATACAATGGGAGACCTACTTCCTAATAATGGGAACATTATTTTCAGGAGACCCTCCTCTAAGTCTCTTCAAAGGGGTATTGGGGTGTGTTCAAATTTTCAAAGTGGTATTGGGGTGCGTCCAAATTTTGGGCAGCCCTGCCACTCACTGCATACGCAATAACAGTATAGGAGACCCACTCTTTAGTAATGGGAACAATAAAACATAGCCAGCTGATAGCTCTCTAAGAATAGTGAGGGCCAACTGCTGGCCCTTTAAGAATAGTAAAGGCCGCCCAATGGCCCTATAAAAATAGGCTTTGTGACTTTCAGAGTCCCTCCTTCATAAATGAAACACAATGTGTCTGATAATATCTCACACACCACATGGCCTGATAAGGTTGTAAAATGTTAAAATGACATGGTGAATGCATTTGTCATGGTTGAAAGTAATGCAAAAGTGCAAAAACACATCAAAAACTCTATATGTGAAAATAGCCCAAGGTGTGGAGGAGCATTTTTGTTTTTGGTTATTTATTTTGCCTTATATATACAAGTCATTACCCTGGAAAGGATGTTCCTTAACATATTTCCCAGGAAAATCCATTTTGGTTTCGTTTTTGTATGTTTTATTGTGAGTCCGTAAAAGTGGCGTAATACCTCTGACAACATCAGAAATGCTTCCATGGGTCTGTCCCATGCTGTTCCCATGTCATTTGAGCACTGTTCCCATCGATTTGGGCAATTTTTAGGCCCTCTGCAGACCCCCGGGGGGAGCCGCCTGAAAAATGTTTGAGTTTCCCATAGACTTACATTGGGCTCGTTGCTCGGGTCGAGCACTCGAGTATTACAATGTGCTCGACCCGAGCATTTTAGTGCTTGCTAGTGATGATCAACATGCTCGCTACTGCTCGGTGCTCCCCCGAGCATCTCACTGCTAGAGATTCTCGGCGCTCGCTGAGTATTTCCGGGTTGCTTATGCGGGAACTCGGGTCCCCTCCCTGCATGTTTGGCGCTCTTTAGAGAGCCAATGAACACGCAGGGATTGCCTGCCATGCACTGTAATGCCGTAGCCATGTTGGTTGTGGGCATTACAGTGATTGACTGGCCGCACAGCGTCATCAGGTCTATATCAGACCTGGCGCCTCCATGCTCGTCACAGTCACTCCAGATCAGACAGTGTAGGGAGAGCTGCTGCTGTGTCAGGGAGAGATTTGATCATGTATTAGGTAGTGTAGGGAGAAAAACCGTACATTACACATATCAATCTTACCAAACAGTCCTTCTGAGGACTAATCCATCTGCAGAGATATCAGGCAGGCAGGGTGTATAGGCAGGTGGTGTATATAGCAAACTGCAGTGCATATAGCACAAGAGGCTCCATTCCAATTCTGCCTTCTCCTGCTGTTAGATATTTCTATACAAAGGCCAGGTCTCAGGGGCCAGGAATACTCTTCTTTGGATCTTAATCCTCATTATTTGCTTAAAAAGCAATCCAGAGAACACCGTTTTTCTGCTCCATTTGCTTGTTTTGGGAGAGGTGCTGCTGCGTCAGGGACAGATTTGCTTGTGTATTAGGTAGTGTAGGGAGAAAAACCATACATTACACATATCCATCTTAACAAACAGTCCTTATGAGGACTAATCCATCTGCAGAGATATCAGGCAGGCAGTGTATAAAGCAGACTGCAGTGCATATAGCGCAAGAGGCTCCATTCCAATTCTGCCTTCTGCTGCCATTAGATATTTCTATACAAAGGCCCAGGTCTCAGGGGCCAGGAATACTTTTCTTTGGATCTTAATCCTCATTATTTGCTTAAAAAGCAATCCAGAGAACACCATTTTTTCTGCGCCATTTGCTTGTTGGCACTGCAGAATACAGCAAGGTCCTTTCCATATTAGAGCGCTAGAAATCCAGCTATTTAAAACTGTGTTTTCTTCGTCAAACGGATCACATATACGTTGTCAGAAAATACTGCCATTTCTGGCCTCCATTAAAAATTTCCTTTAGTGTGTCATTGAAGCAATTCACCACAGTTTGCTGCTCAAACTACTTACCTACAGGCCAGGTATTTAAAACTCTGTTTTCTCTATCACACAGATAATATATAAGTTCGCTACAAACTCAGTCATTTGTAGTGAGCGTGGAAGATACTGTCCTCCATTTAAAATGGGCAAGGCACGTGGCAAGGGACGGGGAACTGGACGTGATGGTAATGTTTCATGCAGAGACCGAGAACAAGGCCGTGGGCAAGCTGAAATTGTGCCACAACAAACACCCACATCTTCTCGCCTGACCTTCCTGTCCCAATTTCTAGGGAGGACGACTCGAACTGTTCGCCAATCTCAAATTCGAGCTGTTTTGGGCGGTGTTCGAGCCGTTCGGCGAACACGAACGATTTGAGAAAAATTTGGCTGTTCGAGGTTATGTTCGATAACTGTTCGTGCACCAAAATCATAACTGGATTTTTTCTCAGTAATGATGAAAATTAATGTTAATACGCAGTTTGAGTGTACAGCGGGGTGGGGGGAGGGGCAGGGGATGGATCTCTGCAGGAATAATGAAGATCTCCATTTTTTTTTCTCTTTCCCGCATTTACAGTGGGGAGGTGCAATCTGTCAGCCTATCAGCAGCGCACACACGGAGCGAAGTGCTTTTTTTCACACAAGCAAGGGCATGTGTCATTGGCAGTGTATGTCACATGTCCTTGCCCTATAAGACCCAGCCATTTTCCCCGACGCCACCATTTTCTCACTGCTGCAGCTGCGTGTTAGACGGCACCGCTGTTGCTGTGTGCGCTATACCTTGTTAATTTCAAGCCAATTTTCGCACAAATCTACAGATAGCTTGGGAGTAGGGAATAGTTGTGATTGCAGTCCTTTTAAGGACTAGGTTACAGCATTTCCTACGACTTTTATCAGGCAGGTCTGTGCTCTTAAATAGATAGGTTGTGGGAGTAAAGACTAATTGTAATTGCAGTCCTTTTCAGGACTAGGTTACATCAGTTCCTATCAGTTTTTGCCAGGCAGGTCTGTGCCAGTGCTGTGCAAGTTTTTTTCACAGCATTTGGCTGAATCTAGCAAAGCAAATCCTTTTTGGCCTATTGCAGAGTGTGTTAGTCAGTGGAGTAGCCTATCTGTGTTGCAAGATATACCACCTGTGTATAGAATACCAATTTTTTTACTGCACCTAGTGAAGTAAAATCTTTTGGGCATAGCATCATTCTATTAGTCCATCTATACTGACCTCCATCAGGTTGCAAATTGAATATAATTTTTTTCTGCATCTAGCTCTGAAAAAATATTTGGGCTTCTAGCAGTGTGTGGGACTTGTTCTATTAGTCCATCTATACTGACCTCCATCAGGTTGGAAACTGAATATAATTTTTTTCTGCATCTAGCTCTGAAAAAATATTTGGACTTCTAGCAGTGTGTGGGACTTTCTCTATTAGTCCATCTATACTGACCTCCATCAGGTTGCAAATTAAAAATAATTTTTTGTCTGCATCTAGCTCTGAAAAAATATTTGGCCTTCTAGCAGTGTGTGGGACTTTCTCTATTAGTCCATCTATACTGACCTCCATCAGGTTGCAAACTGAATATATTTTTTTTCTGCATCTACCTCTGAAAAAATATTTGGGCTTCTAGCTGTGTGTGGGACTTGTTCTATTAGTCCATCTATACTGACCTCCATCAGGTTGCAAATTGAATCTAATTTTTTTCTGCATCTAACCCAGCCAATAGTTTTGGCCTAATACCACAGTTTGGCCACTCAGCTCTGCTCGGTTACCATCCATTGTTTTTTTGTGCAAACAACTCCAGAGTTGTGAATTAGTTAACCACCAAAATGAGTGGAAAAAGGCCTGCTGCTGGTGGAAAGGGGAATAGGCGTGTTGGGAAGGGGAAAAAATGTTGTGTCCGTGGGGTAGGTGTTAAAGCAACAGTAACATCTGCAGAAGAAAGACCATCTTCCAGCCAAACTAAAATGTCTACTTCTTTTAGCGGACAATGTGATAAGATCCCTTTCTTACGGCCACGCCAATCGCTACAAATTCCAGATGAGGCACAAAAGCAGCAGGTGCTTCAACGGATATCAAGTGCTCCTTTAAGTGGGCTCTCCTCCACATCAACTTCAACATCACAAATACTCCAGTCCTCAAAGGTGTCACCCCAATCGCACTTGCTTCCTCACAGCTCCCAAATCTCCAGCTGCCCGTCTGAGTATGAGGTAGAACAGATGGTTGAGTCTGCAGAGCTGTTTACTCATACTATAGCCTGGGAATCAGAGGTCGACTCCAGCGCTTCTGTGAATCCAGACGAGGAAATGATCTGCACTGATGGCCAGAATCTTTATGAGTCGGATCCAGGACCAGATGCAGAAGGTTCTGACCATAATGTAGACCCTCATTACCAAACTGTAACTCCTGTTGGTGGAGACAATGAGGAAGACGATGATGAGACTCAAATACCTGATTGGAGCGACAACTTTAGTTTTTTATCAGGGCAGGAACAGGTTGGCTCTGAGGACGACGGGTGTGATAACGCACAGGGTGATGATGATGAGGATGGAGATCCCACTTACTGTCAACCCACAGTCAGCCAAGAGATGAGGTCAGCAGAGGAGGTGGAGGAGGATGCTAGTGACGACGAGGTCAGGTTGCGCCTTCCTGGACAGAGACGTAGTACTGGAAGCACGTCAACAACTGCATCCTCAAACACAACTCTGCCTCTCACCACAAGTCTTGGTGGCTCTTCAGGTCGCATGGGTGCTAAGCCTTGCATAGCCTGGGCATTTTTTCAGATCGATAAAGATGACCCAACTCGTGTTATCTGTAACATTTGTCAGCAAAAGCTAAGTAGAGGCCAAAAAATACATAGTTTGAGTACTTCATGCATGAACCAGCACATGGACATGAAGCATAAGTTGCAGTGGGAAGCTCACTGTGCTACAATGCAGCCTAGCCGGCCGGGCCAACCACCGTCTGCCATATCTTGTGCATCCGCGGCCTCTTCATCCTCTGTGACTGGGGGGACAGCAGTCACACCTGTTTTGGGGCGCAGACCTGCCACCTCTTTACCCGCAACAGCCAGCGTGATTGGCAGGTCATCATTTTCTTTGGAGGTGGTAACACCAGCTGGTGTTGAGCGCTGTCCGACATCGATAGCACCACCTTTGGATCAAGGCAACCTAACATGTCCGCCTGCATCTTCCTCACAGACCGGCAGTTTGCCGGGGACACCCTTATCAACCCCGTCTAAGCACAATAGCCAGCCCTCGGTCCCTCAGATGTGGACAAGTAAAAGACCATTTCCTACTAGCCATGAGAAAGCTAAGAGGTTGAATTTCACCATCTGCAAGCTCTTGGCTACAGAAATGCTGCCTTTCCGCCTGGTGGACACAGAGGATTTTCGAGACCTTATGTCCGTCGCAGTGCCCCAGTACCAGATGCCCAGTTGGCACTACTTCTCAAAGAAAGGTGTGCCTGCGCTCCACCAGCATGTCGCACACAACATCACCGCTTCTTTGAGAAACTCTGTGTGTGACAGGGTGCATTTCACCACAGACACTTGGACGAGTAGGCATGGACAGGGGCGTTACATGTCGCTGACTGGGCACTGGGTAACTATGGTGACAGCAGGACAAGGGGCTGCTGTCCAAGTCTTGTCGTCCCCACGAGTTGTGCGTCAATCCTCTTTATCTCAAAGTTCCTCCACTGCTTCTGCCTCCTCAACCTCCTCTCGGTCCTCCACCTGCACCCAAAGCCTGTCTGGTCATGCCACAAGCTTTCTAACTGCGCAGAAGGGATCCTGCACACCTCCTTACTATGCTGGCAGTAGGGCTCAACGTCATCAGGCGGTTTTTACTTTGAAATGTCTGGGAAATGTGAGTCACACAGCTGAGGAGTTGTGGTCAGCTCTGGAGAACCAATTTCATGAATGGTTGTCTCCACTGGACCTGAAACCAGGGAAGGTCGTGTGTGACAATGCTGCAAACCTGGGTGCGGCCCTTCGCCGGGGCAATGTCACACACGTGCCTTGTATGGCTCACGTGTTGAACCTGGTTGTCCAGCAATTTTTAGCCCACTATCCCGGACTAGATGGCCTTCTGCAGAGGGCACGGTCGCTGTGTGCTCACTTCCGCCGTTCGCATCCCGCAGCTCAGCGACTTACATCTCTACAGAAGTCGTTGGGCCTGCCACTTCACCGGCTAAAATGCGATGTGCCTACCCGGTGGAATTCAACTCTGCACATGTTGCAGCGACTGTGGCAGCACCGACAAGCCCTTGTGCAATACGTTCTGACTTATAGCCTGGGCCAACGAGATCCAGAGGTGGGGCAAATCACGCTGGAGGAGTGATCTCAGATCAGGGACCTATGCACCCTTCTGCAGAGTTTTGAAATGGCGACGAAGATGTTTAGTGCTGACGATGCCATTATCAGCATGACTATTCCGGTGATTTACATGCTGGAGCACATGCTAAACAGAATTCGGAGTCAGGTGGTGGCACAAGAGGAGGTGGAGGAAGTAGAGGAGGAGGAGTTGTATGCGGAAGGGCTAACATCTGCAAGGTCCAGACGGTCGGCAGCACCAAGGCGGCAGGCATGTGAGGGTGGGGGTGATGGTTTTACCAGGGCGCATGGTAGCAGCCAAACTAGTGAGGAAGGTGCAGGAGCCCAGGAAGAAGTGGAGGACGAACTGATAGAAGACTCATCAGATGAGGGAGACCTTGATCACATTTCTGTTGTGTGAGGTTGAGGGGAGAGGACAGAGGAAGGAAGCATGATTGTTACCTCGCCACCAACACAACAGGGACTTGGTGCTCCTGGATGCGCAACATACATGAGTGCCTTCTTGCTGCACTACCTGCAACATGACCCTCGAATTGTGAGAATTAGAAATAATCCTGACTACTGGGTTGCCACACTGTTAGATCCCCGGTACAAAAGTAAATTTGCAGAAATTATTCCTGCCATAGAAAGGGATGCACGCATGCAGGAGTATCAGCAGAGACTGTTGCAGAATCTTACATGTGCTTTTCCACAAAACACCAGTGGTGCACGTAGTGAATCTCACAGTTCCAACTTGCCAACCGTGGGACCGTCGAGTGTTCAGCACTCCAACCGTAACAGAACCACAGTATCTGCTGGTAACACCAATTTTGCGGAATCATTTCACCACTTTTTTAGCCCATCCTTTGCAAGGCCACAGGAGACAAGAAGTCTGACACATAGTCAACGCCTAGAGACGATGGTACAGGAGTATCTCCAAGAAAACATTGAAGCCATGACTGTGTCACTGGACCCTTGCTCTTTTTGGGCTTGCAATCTGGATAAATGGCCGGAGCTAGCCACTTACGCCTTGGAGATCTTGTCATGCCCCGCAGCCAGCGTTCTGTCTGAACGTGTGTTCAGCGCTGCTGGTGGTGTGCTGACAGATAAGCGCACGCGGCTCTCCACTGATAATGTAGACAGACTCATGTTCATAAAGATGAACAAATCATGGATCCGAAACGACTTTTCTACCCCTGTGTCATCCTGGGGAGAGTAAAAGCTTGATGATTGGTTAAAATCACCTCACCAACCGTTTAAGCTTTCAAATTACTAATCATGTTTATCTGTATCTTGGCTGGAAAATAATTTGGGCTTTGTAGCAGTGTGCAGCACTGATTCTATTAGGCCATCTATAATAAGCTCCACCAGATTTAAAATTACTAATCATGTTTATCTGTATCTTGGCTGGAAAATAATTTGGGCTTTGTAGCAGTGTGCAGTAATGATTCTATTAGGCCATCTATACTAAGCTCCACCAGATTTAAAATTACTAATCATGTTTATCTGTACCTTGGCTGGAAAATAATTTGGGCTTTGTAGCAGTGTGCAGCACTGATTCTATTAGGCCATCTATACTAAGCTCCACCAGATTTAAAATTAATAATAATTTTTAGCTGCATCTTGCCCGGAAAATAATTTTGGGGCTCCGAGATGCGCAAGACACATAAGTGCCTTCTTGTTGCACTACCTGCAACATGACCCTCATATTGTCAGAATTCGAAGTAATCCTGACTACTGGGTTGCCACACTCTTAGATCCCCCAAACTTTTCGATCAACCTTTTCATTTTAATAAAGACCAAAAAAATGGTCATTTTTGAAATTATAAGCATTAGCAGGTTATTAGAAACTGAAATCAAACAGTTTTCAACTCAAAACTTTATTCTAGGTGATGTTACATTTTCACATAGGACCCCTTGTTCGAAAGGAGCTTCTGAACTCTCTCGTCCATTGAATTTGTCAGGTTTTGGATGGTTTCTGCTTCAATTGTTTTGCATGAGGACAGAATACCCTCCCAGAGCTGTTGCTTAGATGTGAACTGCCTCCCGCCATCATAGACACTCCTTTTGATGATGCTCCAGAGGTTCTGAATGGGGTAGAGGTCAGGGGAGCATGGGGGTCACACCATAAGTTTGTCCCCTTTTATGCCCATATCAGCCAGAGATGCAGATGTTTTATGTGCAGCATGAGATGGTGCATTATCATGCATAAAAATGATCTTGCTGTGGAATACACGGTTCTTCTTCTTGAACCATGGCAGGAAGTGCTGTTTGAGAAACTCCACATACATTATGGAGTTCATCTTTACCCCTTCAGGGATCCTAAAGGGGCCGACAATCTCTCTCCCCATGATTCCAGCCCAAAACATTACTCCACCTCCTCCTTGTTGGCGCTGTAGCCGTGTTTGCATGGGGTGTCCATCAACCAGCCATCCTCCACTCCATCCATCTGGACCATCGAGCGTTGCACGGCACTCATCCGTGAACAAAACAGTTTTGAAATCAGTCTTCATGTAATGTTTGGCACACTGGAGCCGTTTCTGCTTGTGTGAAGTGGATAGAGGAGGTCGACAGGATGGCGTATGCACAGCTGCAAACCTCTGAAGGACCCTGCATCTTGTTGTTCTGGGGACGTTGGAGGCACCAGCAGCTTCAAAAACTTGTCTGCTGCTATGGCAAGACTTTTTTGCCGCTGCTCTTTTAACCTGACGTAATTGCCTGTAGGAAAGAGTCCTCAATTTGCCCTTATCAGCACGCACACGTGTGTACTGTGAATCAGCTACATACTTCTTGATTGCCAAGACACTTCATCCTGATCATCGCACAATGTTGATTGTAGTCATGCCTTGACCTAAACACTCCACAATTTGTTGCTTCTCAGCAGCCGACACATCCTTTTTCTTTCACATTTTGGCAGAAAATGTAGGCTGCTTAATAATGTGGGACAGCCTTCTTAAGTAGTCTTGCCTTTCATTGGACACACCTGCCAAACTAATTAGCACAGTTGTCTGCAATTGCTTACAGTGATATAAAGAGCCCTGACACACATCACAATCAATGAGTTTAACTGACAAACAAACAAATTCTTCCCTTATCACTCCTAAACACTTTTTGCATAATAATTTGGAACACAGTGTACATGTGCTTTTCCACAAAACACCAGTGGTTCACGTAGTGAATCTTACAGTTCTAACTTGCCAACCGTGGTCTGTATGGAGTTGTTCAATAAAGGGCCCAAAATTAAGATAACATAGATGGGAGAGGTCTCTATGAATATGAATTCCTAAGTATTTGATACCCTGTGAGGACCAGGCAAAGGGAAAGTTGGACTGGATGGAATCCTGTATGGGTTTGGGGAGGGAGACATCGAGGGCCTCAGACTTCGCTGCATTGATTTTAAAATTTGACCATGTAACAAAGTGATCTATTTCAGCCATAACAGCATGGATGGATATATGTGATTGAGTGATATATACTAGGACATCATCAGCAAATAGAGAGCACTTGTACTCGGTGCCTCCCACCTCAATCCACCTGATATTTTGGTTATGGCGAATTGATGAGAGCAGGTGCTCCGTCACTAGGATATATAAGAGAGGGGACAGAGGACATCCCTGCCTTGTCCCATTGGTGATTGTGAAAGGTGATGAAAATGTTCTGATGCACCCCCTGGGCCTTGGGACACCCGGAGCTGGACCCTTTTTGGTGGATGCTGGTGGTTGTAGTCTCCGTGGTGGCTACCCGGTTCCATGGCTCAGGGTGGTCAAACCAGTGGCGGAACTATTTATGTGGTTTTGATGTTTAAATGTCCGACTATGCCACCCGTGGATTGCAGACAGAGTGAACCGCCGCTGCAGGGCAGACCGCTGAGGCTGGTGTTGTGGGTGCAGCAGAGCATAGCATAACTCCCCACGGGAGGAGTATAGCCTCAGGGCAGTGTATGCGGAGGATGGGGGTGATGGTGCAGGGCAGCAGCAGTAACGACACGGAGTCAGTGATGCAGTCCAGGGCCTTTACTCACAGTTCTTATTATTCAGACCACGTCTGCAGGTAACGGCTGCCCACGTCGTACTGTGCTCACCAGGTGAGGGGCTCAGACAACTCCCAGATAACTTTGGAGCGCTTCACAGGACCCCCTTTGTGTGTCCTTTGTCTGGCCTTTCTTACCAACCCTTCTGTCCGGCTGCCTCGGGCCTCCTCTTGGTAAACTTGGCGCCAGTTTCCCTGACCCTATGTGGTGCCTTCCTAGCGGGTGTAGCGAGGGGCTGCGCCACATAAAATGTCACAGCCTCCGGTTTCTAGCTGAGGGTCGTTTCTTGCCTCCACTTGTTTCGGGGACCAGTCTCCCCCTTTGGCCTGACCCCTCCACGCAGGTGGATTCGGGCGTGCGGTTGCGACTCGCCCGTCCGCACCCCTGGGATCCCTTCGTTCCTCGTTCCTGGAGCCTTCTCCGCTCCTCTTCCTTCCTTCTCCCTCTTCCAGGCCTGGGCCTCTTTTACTAGGCCCGCCTCCGGAGCAGAGCTCATGCAGAGCCCCTGCTCCCTGTCACTTCTGCTCAGACTTCTCTGCACTGAACTAAGATGGTGCCCACCTTTTATACTCCCTTCTCAATGCACCCAGGAACTGCTTCCTCCCTGCTCCTGCACTACAGGGTTCCCCTTCCTCAGTGTTCCCTCCCCCCACTCCAGCCAGGGACAGGGACTGCTTGCCCATCTCAGGGGCATATTGGTCGCCCTGCCCCTCGGCAATGTGGTGTAATGCATGCAGGTGTCGGGTCTTGATCCACACTCCATCCTTACCTGAGAGTGAGATATCACACCTCTGGATGAGGTGCAATACCTCTGTAGCAACCGAGCCCTCAGGGTGCTACAGTTCCATTTATCTTCAGCCTAGGTGACGTATTGCGATACAGGGCCATGATTTTGGCTATAAAAGGGTCCCCTAGACCCCTACCCCAAGCTTTTTAAGAGAATGATATATGGAATGTCAGGAGACTCTATGGAATGCTCTCTCAGCATCCAACGAGAGTATCTAATTACAAATTTTTAACTGCATCTAGCCCAGGAAATACTTTGTGCCTAGTAGCAGTGTCTGCTAGTCAGCGGATTATCCCGGCTGTTAAGCAAGCTACACCACCTGTAGTTTGGACACTTAATTTTTTCAAAGGAAATGCTTCGGGACCACGGGATACTCAGTGAAGAGCATCAGGAGGCACCCCAAGGCATAGGGGCTGGGACTGGCAGTAGGATGCCTTGCGGTGGACAGCCGAGCTCGATCCTTATAAAAGCTTTTTAACTGCAGCAGCTTTAGTGGACGCTACTGGAGCTGGAATTACGCGGCTGCTGGCATGAGACTTGCCCTCCAATAGATCCTTGTAAATGGATTTAAAGTGTATTCATTCAAATTAGAGAGACAATTTAAATTAAAAAGCTTAGAGCTGCCTCCACCACAGGGGGGCTCGCTCGACCCACCAGCGGACAGGCACCAGTATTGGGAGAGGGGGGCTGGCCGTCAGGGTTCACCGCGGCTCTGGTACAAACCCGGCGACACGGAGGTGGCACGGGCAGGAGCGGACTGGCTGTGTCGGCTTCTCACTTTTTGGATTTTAGAAGGTCATGACATGCCTATATCTGTGTTTCCCCCTCCTTTTACTCCTTCACCTCTTTTCTTTTCGCATGACTATATGTACTTGTCACTTTTCCATGTGTTAGTTGTGTCTTCTGAGCAGTTTGTCAGCTTTTGGACACCTTTGAAGGTGTTTTCTATGTGTTTCTATGTGTTTTTGCTTGCCTGCCATTGGTTTTAACGGTGTTTGAAGGTGTTCGACGAACAGTTCGACGAACAGTTCGGCGAACACACGGGTGTTCGACGAACCGAACCAAACTCGAACACTACGGGGGTGGCTCAACACTACTTGTGAATGCATTTGTCTTGGTTGAAAGCAATTCAAAAGTGCAAAAACGCATCAAAAACACTACGTGTGAACATAGCCCAAGGTGTGGAGGAGTATTTTTGTTTTTGGTTATTTATTTTGCCTTATATATAAGTCATTACCCTGGAAAGGATGTTCCTTAACATATTTCCCAGGAAAATCCATTTTGGTTTCGTTTTTGTATGTTTTATTGTGAGTCCGTAAAAGTGGTTTAATACTCTGACCACGTTGCTGACAGCAGTGATCTGGGAGTCAGAGATGCTTCCAGGGGTCTTCCCCATGCTGTTCCCATGTCATTTGAGCACTGTTCCCATCGATTTGGGCAATTTTTAGGCCCTCTGCAGACCGCCGGGGGGAGCCGCCTGAAAAATGCTCGAGTTTCCCATAGACTTACATTGGGCTCGTTGTTCGGATCGAGCACCCAAGTATTCCAATGTGCTTGACCCGAGCATCGAGCACCCGAGCATTTTAGTGCTCGCTTGTCATCAAACAGAGGCTGGACAGATATCTGTCTGAGATGATTTAGTGAATCCTGCTTTGAGCAGGGGGGTTGGACCAGATGACCCAGGAGGTCCTCTTCAACTCTAACATTCTATGATTCTATGATTTATCACTAGTGCTGATCCATCACTACTAAGCACTACTGTTGAGCGAACAAGCTCAACACTGCTCGGTACTCGCCCGAGCATCACGCTACTCGGGATGTTCGGCGAGCTCCGAGCATTTCCGGGTTACTCTGGCGGGAGCTCAGGTCTCCGCCCTGGATGTTTGGCGCTCTTTACAGAGCCGATGAACATGCAGGGATTGCCAGCCAGTCACTGTAATGCTGCAGCCATGTTGGTTGTGGGCATTACAGTGATTGGCTGGCCGCACAGCGTCACCTCGAGTATTTAAAACCGGGCGCCGCCATCTTGGACACAGTCGCTCCGGATTAGACAGTGTAGGGACAACACTGCTGATTTAGGGAGAGATATAAACTGTGAAATAGTTAGTGTAGGGTCTGTAAAGGCTGCCAGAATAAACAAACAGTCCTTTTCAGGACTAATATCCATCCCAGATACCAAGCAGGCAGGCTGTATAGGAGACACAGTGGTTATACCAGCAAATGCTGCATTACAGTCCTGTGTGCTCCTGTTGCTGAAATTGCTGGACTTAGCACCAGGTGTCGGGGGCCAGGAAAAATCCTTTTTTTTCTTCTAAATCCTCCTTTTTTTTTACTCCTACACACTGTACAAATACCCTTCTTATTAACCTTTTGGTGTGTCCCCCCCCCCCAAAAGCTTGTCTCTGATTTTTCAGACACAAATAAAACTGTTGAAAATAGTCTGGTGTAGGCTAGAGAAACAGAGGTGTTGTTTTGCACTTCCACGGTTCAAACCTCTGTATTATCCATTTTGGGCAATTTGTATCTAAAAAAAAAAGCAGTTTGAGTGTGTTGCTCACTGTTCAGCCGCAAATATCTCTATTTAAAAAAGGGTGGTATACCCCAGTAAACAATAACTGTGGTTTTGCCATCCCACGGTAAAAAATCTCTATTATTCAGCTTTTGGTAGTTTTTTCCGTAAAGAAAAACAGTAGTGTCTCCTGACTGTTGTGACACAAAAATATATCTGTTGAAAATAGTCTTGTGTAGGCCCGACATCCCAGTGTGGTTTCGCAGTTCCACAGGTCAAATCGCTGTACTATCCAGTTTTGGGCCTTTGGTATCTAAAAAAAAAGCAGTTTGAGTGTGTCGCTCACTGTTCAGCCGCAAATATCTCTATTTAAAAAAGTGTGGTATACCCCAGTAAACAATAACTGTGGTTTTGCCATCCCACGGTAAAAAATCTCTATTATTCAGGTTTTGGTATATTTTCCGTAAAGAAAAACAGTAGTGTCTCCTGACTGTTGTAACACAAAAATATATCTGTTGAAAATAGTGTTGTGTAGGCCCGACATCCCAGTGTGGTTTCGCAGTTCCACGGGTCAAATCGCTGTACTATCCAGTTTTGGGCCTTTGGTATCTAAAAAAAAAGCAATTTGAGTGTGTCGCTCACTTTTCAGCCGCAAATATCTCTATTTAAAAAAGTGTGGTATACCCCAGTAAACAATAACTGTGGTTTTGCCATCCCACGGTAAAAAATCTCTATTATTCAGGTTTTGGTATATTTTCCGTAAAGAAAAACAGTAGTGTCTCCTGACTGTTGTAACACTAAAATATATCTGTTGAAAATAGTTTTGTGTAGGCCCGACATACCAGTGTGGTTTCGCAGTTCCACGGGTCAAATCGCTGTACTATCCAGTTTTGGGCCTTTGGTATCTAAAAAAAAAGCAGTTTGAGTGTGTCGCTCACTGTTCAGCTGCAAATATCTCTATTTAAAAAAGTGTGGTATACCGAGTAATCAATAACTGTGATTTTGCCATCCCACGGTAAAAAATCTCTATTATTCAGCTTTTGGTAGTTTTTTCCATAAAGAAAAACAGTAGTGTCTCCTGACTGTTGTGACACAAAAATATATCTGTTGAAAATAGTCTTGTGTAGGCCCGACATCCCAGTGTGGTTTCGCAGTTCCACGGGTCAAATCACTGTACTATCCAGTTTTGGGCCTTTGGTATCTAAAAAAAAAGCAGTTTGAGTGTGTCGCTCACTGTTCAGCCGCAAATATCTCTATTTAAAAAAGTGTGGTATACCCCAGTAAACAATAACTGTGGTTTTGCCATCCCACGGTAAAAAATCTCTATTATTCAGCTTTTTTTAGTTTTTTCCATAAAGAAAAACAGTAGTGTCTCCTGACTGTTGTGACACAAAAATATATCTGTTGAAAATAGTCTTGTGTAGGCCCGACATCCCAGGGTGGTTTCGCAGTTACATGGGTCAAATCGCTGTACTATCCAGTTTTGGGCCTTTGGTATCTAAAAAAAAAGCAGTTTGAGTGTGTCGCTCACTGTTCAGCCGCAAATATATCTATTTAAAAAAGTGTGGTATACCCCAGTAAACAATAATTGTGGTTTTACCATCCCAGGGTAAAAAATCTCTATTATTCAGCTTTAGTAGTTTTTTCCGTAAAGAAAAACAGTAGTGTCTCCTGACTGTTGTGACACAAAAATATATCTGTTGAAAATAGTGTTGTGTAGGCCCGACATCCCAGTGTGGTTTCGCAGTTCCACGGGTCAAATCGCTGTACTATCCAGTTTTGGGCCTTTGGTATCTAAAAAAAAAGCAGTTTGAGTGTGTTGCTCACTGTTCAGCCGCAAATATCTCTATTTAAAAAAGTGTGGTATACCCCAGTAAACAATAACTGTGGTTTTGCCATCCCACGGTAAAAAATCTCTATTATTCAGGTTTTGGTATATTTTCCATAAAGAAAAACAGTAGTGTCTCCTGACTGTTGTAACACAAATATATATCTGTTGAAAAAAGTCTTGTGTAGGCCCGACATCCCAGTGTGGTTTCGCAGTTCCACGGGTCAAATCGCTGTACTATCCAGTTTTGGGCCTTTGGTATCTAAAAAAAAAGCAGTTTGAGTGTGTCGCTCACTGTTCAGCCGCAAATTTCTCTATTTAAAAAAGTGTGGTATACCCCAGTAAACAATAACTGTGGTTTTGCCATCCCACGGTAAAAAATCTCTATTATTCAGCTTTTGGTAGTTTTTTCCGTAAAGAAAAACAGTAGTGTCTCCTGACTGTTGTGACACAAAAATATATCTGTTGAAAATAGTCTTGTGTAGGCCCGACATCCCAGTGTGGTTTCGCAGTTCCACAGGTCAAATCGCTGTACTATCCAGTTTTGGGCCTTTGGTATCCAAAAAAAAACAGTTTGAGTGTGTCGCTCACTGTTCAGCCACAAATATCTCTATTTAAAAAAGTGTGGTATACCCCAGTAAACAATAACTGTGGTTTTGCAATCCCACGGTAAAAAATCTCTATTATTCAGCTTTTGGTATATTTTCCGTAAAGAAAAACAGTAGTGTCTCCTGACTGTTGTGACACAAAAATATATCTGTTGAAAATAGTCTTGAGTAGGCCCGACATCCCAGTGTGGTTTCGCAGTTCCACGGGTCAAATCGCTGTACTATCCAGTTTTGGGCCTTTGGTATCTAAAAAAAAAGCAGTTTGAGTGTGTCGCTCACTGTTCAGCCGCAAATATCTCTATTTAAAAAAAGTGTGGAATACCCCAGTAAACAATAACTGTGGTTTTGCCATCCCATGGTAAAAAATCTCTATTATTCAGGTTTTGGTATAGTTTCCGTAAAGAAAAACAGTAGTGTCTCCTGACTGTTGTGACACAAAAATATATCTGTTGAAAATAGTCTTGTGTAGGCCCGACATCCCAGTGTGGTTTCGCAGTTCCATGGGTCAAATCGCTGTACTATCCAGTTTTGGGCCTTTGGTATCTAAAAAAAAAGCAGTTTGAGTGTGTCGCTCACTGTTCAGCTGCAAATATCTCTATTTAAAAAAGTGTGGTATACCGAGTAATCAATAACTGTGATTTTGCCATCCCACGGTAAAAAATCTCTATTATTCAGCTTTTGGTAGTTTTTTCCATAAAGAAAAACAGTAGTGTCTCCTGACTGTTGTGACACAAAAATATATCTGTTGAAAATAGTCTTGTGTAGGCCCGACATCCCAGTGTGGTTTCGCAGTTCCACGGGTCAAATCACTGTACTATCCAGTTTTGGGCCTTTGGTATCTAAAAAAAAAGCAGTTTGAGTGTGTCGATCACTGTTCAGCCGCAAATATCTCTATTTAAAAAAGTTTGGTATACCCCAGTAAACAATAACTGTGGTTTTGCCATCCCACGGTAAAAAATCTCTATTATTCAGCTTTTTTTAGTTTTTTCCATAAAGAAAAACAGTAGTGTCTCCTGACTGTTGTGACACAAAAATATGTCTGTTGAAAATAGTCTTGTGTAGGCCCGACATCCCAGTGTGGTTTCGCAGTTCCATGGGTCAAATCGCTGTACTATCCAGTTTTGGGCCTTTGGTATCTAAAAAAAAAGCAGTTTGAGTGTGTCGCTCACTGTTCAGCCGCAAATATATCTATTTAAAAAAGTGTGGTATACCCCAGTAAACAATAATTGTGGTTTTACCATCCCAGGGTAAAAAATCTTTATTATTCAGCTTTGGTAGTTTTTTCCGTAAAGAAAAACAGTAGTGTCTCCTGACTGTTGTGACACAAAAATATATCTGTTGAAAATAGTGTTGTGTAGGCCCGACATCCCAGTGTGGTTTCGCAGTTCCACGGGTCAAATCGCTGTACTATCCAGTTTTGGGCCTTTGGTATCTAAAAAAAAAGCAGTTTGAGTGTGTTGCTCACTGTTCAGCCGCAAATATCTCTATTTAAAAAAGTGTGGTATACCCCAGTAAACAATAACTGTGGTTTTGCCATCCCACGGTAAAAAATCTCTATTATTCAGGTTTTGGTATATTTTCCATAAAGAAAAACAGTAGTGTCTCCTGACTGTTGTAACACAAATATATATCTGTTGAAAAAAGTCTTGTGTAGGCCCGACATCCCAGTGTGGTTTCGCAGTTCCACGGGTCAAATCGCTGTACTATCCAGTTTTGGGCCTTTGGTATCTAAAAAAAAAGCAGTTTGAGTGTGTCGCTCACTGTTCAGCCGCAAATATCTCTATTTAAAAAAGTGTGGTATACCCCAGTAAACAATAACTGTGGTTTTGCCATCCCACGGTAAAAAATCTCTATTATTCAGCTTTTGGTAGTTTTTTCCGTAAAGAAAAACAGTAGTGTCTCCTGACTGTTGTGACACAAAAATATATCTGTTGAAAATAGTCTTGTGTAGGCCCGACATCCCAGTGTGGTTTCGCAGTTCCACAGGTCAAATCGCTGTACTATCCAGTTTTGGGCCTTTGGTATATAAAAAAAAACAGTTTGAGTGTGTCGCTCACTGTTCAGCCGCAAATATCTCTATTTAAAAAAGTGTGGTATACCCCAGTAAACAATAACTGTGGTTTTGCAATCCCACGGTAAAAAATCTCTATTATTCAGCTTTTGGTATATTTTCCGTAAAGAAAAACAGTAGTGTCTCCTGACTGTTGTGACACAAAAATATATCTGTTGAAAATAGTCTTGAGTAGGCCCGACATCCCAGTGTGGTTTCGCAGTTCCACGGGTCAAATCGCTGTACTATCCAGTTTTGGGCCTTTGGTATCTAAAAAAAAAGCAGTTTGAGTGTGTCGCTCACTGTTCAGCCGCAAATATCTCTATTTAAAAAAAGTGTGGAATACCCCAGTAAACAATAACTGTGGTTTTGCCATCCCATGGTAAAAAATCTCTATTATTCAGGTTTTGGTATAGTTTCCGTAAAGAAAAACAGTAGTGTCTCCTGACTGTTGTGACACAAAAATATATCTGTTGAAAATAGTCTTGTGTAGGCCCGACATCCCAGTGTGGTTTCGCAGTTCCATGGGTCAAATCTCTGTACTATCCAGTTTTTGGCCTTTGGTATCTAAAAAAAAGAGCAGTTTGAGTGTGTCGCTCACTGTTCAGCCGCAAATATCTCTATTTAAAAAAGTGTGGTATACCCTAGTAAACAATAACTGTGGTTTTGCCATCCCACGGTAAAAAATCTCTATTATTCAACTTTTGGTAGTTTTTTCCGTAAAGAAAAACAGTAGTGTCTCCTGACTGTTGTGACACAAAAATATATCTGTTGAAAATAGTCTTGTGTAGGCCCGACATCCCAGTGTGGTTTCGCAGTTCCACAGGTCAAATCGCTGTACTATCCAGTTTTGGGCCTTTGGTATCTAAAAAAAAAGCAGTTTGAGTGTGTCGCTCACTGTTCAGCTGCAAATATCTCTATTTAAAAAAGTGTGGTATACCCCAGTAAACAATAAATGTCGTTTTGCCATCCCACGGTAAAAAATCTCTATTATTTAGGTTTTGGTATTTTTTTTTGTAAAGAAAAACAGTAGTGTCTCCTGACTGTTGTGACACAAAAATATATCTGTTGAAAATAGTCTTGTGTAGGCCCGACATCCCAGTGTGGTTTCGCAGTTCCACGGGTCAAATCGCTGTACTATCCAGTTTTGGGCCTTTGGTATCTAAAAAAAAAGCAGTTTGAGTGTGTCGCTCACTGTTCAGCCGCAAATATCTCTATTTAAAAAAGTGTGGTATACCCCAGTAAACAATAACTGTGGTTTTGCCATCCCACGGTAAAAAATCTCTATTATTCAGCTTTTGGTAGTTTTTTCCGTAAAGAAAAACAGTAGTGACTCCTGACTGTTGTGACACAAAAATATATCTGTTGAAAATAGTCTTGTGTAGGCCCGACATCCCAGTGTGGTTTCACAGTTACATGGGTCAAATCGCTGTACTATCCAGTTTTGGGCCTTTGGTATCTAAAAAAAAAGCAGTTTGAGTGTGTCGCTCACTGTTCAGCCGCAAATATCTCTATTTAAAAAAGTGTGGTATACCCCAGTAAACAATAACTGTGGTTTTGCCATCCCATGGTAAAAAATCTCTATTATTCAGCTTTTGGTAGTTTTTTCCGTAAAGAAAAACAGTAGTGTCTCCTGACTGCTGTGACACAAAAATATATCTGTTGAAAATAGTCTTGTGTAGGCCCGACATCCCAGTGTGGTTTCGCAGTTCCACAGGTCAAATCGCTGTACTATCCAGTTTTGGGCCTTTGGTATCCAAAAAAAAAGCAGTTTGAGTGTGTCGCTCACTGTTCAGCCGCAAATATCTCTATTTAAAAAAGTGTGGTATACCCCAGTAAACAATAACTGTGGTTTTGCAATCCCACGGTAAAAAATCTCTATTATTCAGCTTTTGGTATATTTTCCGTAAAGAAAAACAGTAGTGTCTCCTGACTGTTGTGACACAAAAATATATCTGTTGAAAATAGTCTTGAGTAGGCCCGACATCCCAGTGTGGTTTCGTAGTTCCACGGGTCAAATCGCTGTACTATCCAGTTTTGGGCCTTTGGTATCTAAAAAAAAAGCAGTTTGAGTGTGTCGCTCACTGTTCAGCTGCAAATATCTCTATTTAAAAAAAAGTGTGGAATACCCCAGTAAACAATAACTGTGGTTTTGCCATCCCATGGTAAAAAATCTCTATTATTCAGGTTTTGGTATCGTTTCCGTAAAGAAAAACAGTAGTGTCTCCTGACTGTTGTGACACAAAAATATATCTGTTGAAAATAGTCTTGTGTAGGCCCGACATCCCAGTGTGGTTTCGCAGTTCCATGGGTCAAATCGCTGTACTATCCAGTTTTTGGCCTTTGGTATCTAAAAAAAAAGCAGTTTGAGTGTGTCGCTCACTGTTCAGCCGCAAATATCTCTATTTAAAAAAGTGTGGTATACCCTAGTAAACAATAACTGTGGTTTTGCCATCCCACGGTAAAAAATCTCTATTATTCAACTTTTGGTAGTTTTTTCCGTAAAGAAAAACAGTAGTGTTTGCTGACTGTTGTGACACAAAAATATATCTGTTGAAAATAGTCTTGTGTAGGCCCGACATCCCAGTGTGGTTTCGCAGTTCCACAGGTCAAATCGCTGTACTATCCAGTTTTGGGCCTTTGGTATCTAAAAAAAAAGCAGTTTGAGTGTGTCGCTCACTGTTCAGCCGCAAATATCTCTATTTAAAAAAGTGTGGTATACCCCAGTAAACAATAACTGTCGTTTTGCCATCCGACGATAAAAAATCTCTATTATTTAGCTTTTGGTAGTTTTTTCCGTAAAGAAAAACAGTAGTGTCTCCTGACTGTTGTGACACAAAAATATATCTGTTGAAAATAGTCTTGTGTAGGCCCGACATCCCAGTGTGGTTTCACCGTTCCACGGGTCAAATCGCTGTACTATCTAGTTTTGAGCCTTTGGTATCTAAAAAAAAAGCAGTTTGAGTGTGTCGCTCACTGTTCAGCCGCAAATATCTCTATTTAAAAAAGTGTGGTATACCCCAGTAAACAATAACTGTGGTTTTGCAATCCCACGGTAAAAAATCTCTATTATTCAGCTTTTGGTATATTTTCCGTAAAGAAAAACAGTAGTGTCTCCTGACTGTTGTGACACAAAAATATATCTGTTGAAAATAGTCTTGAGTAGGCCCGACATCCCAGTGTGGTTTCGCAGTTCCACGGGTCAAATCGCTGTACTATCCAGTTTTGGGCCTTTGGTATCTAAAAAAAAAGCAGTTTGAGTGTGTCGCTCACTGTTCAGCCGCAAATATCTCTATTTAAAAAAAGTGTGGAATACCCCAGTAAACAATAACTGTGGTTTTGCCATCCCATGGTAAAAAATCTCTATTATTCAGGTTTTGGTATAGTTTCCGTAAAGAAAAACAGTAGTGTCTCCTGACTGTTGTGACACAAAAATATATCTGTTGAAAATAGTCTTGTGTAGGCCCGACATCCCAGTGTGGTTTCGCAGTTCCATGGGTCAAATCGCTGTACTATCCAGTTTTGGGCCTTTGGTATCTAAAAAAAAAGCAGTTTGAGTGTGTCGCTCACTGTTCAGCTGCAAATATCTCTATTTAAAAAAGTGTGGTATACCGAGTAATCAATAACTGTGATTTTGCCATCCCACGGTAAAAAATCTCTATTATTCAGCTTTTGGTAGTTTTTTCCATAAAGAAAAACAGTAGTGTCTCCTGACTGTTGTGACACAAAAATATATCTGTTGAAAATAGTCTTGTGTAGGCCCGACATCCCAGTGTGGTTTCGCAGTTCCACGGGTCAAATCACTGTACTATCCAGTTTTGGGCCTTTGGTATCTAAAAAAAAAGCAGTTTGAGTGTGTCGATCACTGTTCAGCCGCAAATATCTCTATTTAAAAAAGTTTGGTATACCCCAGTAAACAATAACTGTGGTTTTGCCATCCCACGGTAAAAAATCTCTATTATTCAGCTTTTTTTAGTTTTTTCCATAAAGAAAAACAGTAGTGTCTCCTGACTGTTGTGACACAAAAATATGTCTGTTGAAAATAGTCTTGTGTAGGCCCGACATCCCAGTGTGGTTTCGCAGTTCCATGGGTCAAATCGCTGTACTATCCAGTTTTGGGCCTTTGGTATCTAAAAAAAAAGCAGTTTGAGTGTGTCGCTCACTGTTCAGCCGCAAATATATCTATTTAAAAAAGTGTGGTATACCCCAGTAAACAATAATTGTGGTTTTACCATCCCAGGGTAAAAAATCTTTATTATTCAGCTTTGGTAGTTTTTTCCGTAAAGAAAAACAGTAGTGTCTCCTGACTGTTGTGACACAAAAATATATCTGTTGAAAATAGTGTTGTGTAGGCCCGACATCCCAGTGTGGTTTCGCAGTTCCACGGGTCAAATCGCTGTACTATCCAGTTTTGGGCCTTTGGTATCTAAAAAAAAAGCAGTTTGAGTGTGTTGCTCACTGTTCAGCCGCAAATATCTCTATTTAAAAAAGTGTGGTATACCCCAGTAAACAATAACTGTGGTTTTGCCATCCCACGGTAAAAAATCTCTATTATTCAGGTTTTGGTATATTTTCCATAAAGAAAAACAGTAGTGTCTCCTGACTGTTGTAACACAAATATATATCTGTTGAAAAAAGTCTTGTGTAGGCCCGACATCCCAGTGTGGTTTCGCAGTTCCACGGGTCAAATCGCTGTACTATCCAGTTTTGGGCCTTTGGTATCTAAAAAAAAAGCAGTTTGAGTGTGTCGCTCACTGTTCAGCCGCAAATATCTCTATTTAAAAAAGTGTGGTATACCCCAGTAAACAATAACTGTGGTTTTGCCATCCCACGGTAAAAAATCTCTATTATTCAGCTTTTGGTAGTTTTTTCCGTAAAGAAAAACAGTAGTGTCTCCTGACTGTTGTGACACAAAAATATATCTGTTGAAAATAGTCTTGTGTAGGCCCGACATCCCAGTGTGGTTTCGCAGTTCCACAGGTCAAATCGCTGTACTATCCAGTTTTGGGCCTTTGGTATATAAAAAAAAACAGTTTGAGTGTGTCGCTCACTGTTCAGCCGCAAATATCTCTATTTAAAAAAGTGTGGTATACCCCAGTAAACAATAACTGTGGTTTTGCAATCCCACGGTAAAAAATCTCTATTATTCAGCTTTTGGTATATTTTCCGTAAAGAAAAACAGTAGTGTCTCCTGACTGTTGTGACACAAAAATATATCTGTTGAAAATAGTCTTGAGTAGGCCCGACATCCCAGTGTGGTTTCGCAGTTCCACGGGTCAAATCGCTGTACTATCCAGTTTTGGGCCTTTGGTATCTAAAAAAAAAGCAGTTTGAGTGTGTCGCTCACTGTTCAGCCGCAAATATCTCTATTTAAAAAAAGTGTGGAATACCCCAGTAAACAATAACTGTGGTTTTGCCATCCCATGGTAAAAAATCTCTATTATTCAGGTTTTGGTATAGTTTCCGTAAAGAAAAACAGTAGTGTCTCCTGACTGTTGTGACACAAAAATATATCTGTTGAAAATAGTCTTGTGTAGGCCCGACATCCCAGTGTGGTTTCGCAGTTCCATGGGTCAAATCTCTGTACTATCCAGTTTTTGGCCTTTGGTATCTAAAAAAAAGAGCAGTTTGAGTGTGTCGCTCACTGTTCAGCCGCAAATATCTCTATTTAAAAAAGTGTGGTATACCCTAGTAAACAATAACTGTGGTTTTGCCATCCCACGGTAAAAAATCTCTATTATTCAACTTTTGGTAGTTTTTTCCGTAAAGAAAAACAGTAGTGTCTCCTGACTGTTGTGACACAAAAATATATCTGTTGAAAATAGTCTTGTGTAGGCCCGACATCCCAGTGTGGTTTCGCAGTTCCACAGGTCAAATCGCTGTACTATCCAGTTTTGGGCCTTTGGTATCTAAAAAAAAAGCAGTTTGAGTGTGTCGCTCACTGTTCAGCTGCAAATATCTCTATTTAAAAAAGTGTGGTATACCCCAGTAAACAATAAATGTCGTTTTGCCATCCCACGGTAAAAAATCTCTATTATTTAGGTTTTGGTATTTTTTTTTGTAAAGAAAAACAGTAGTGTCTCCTGACTGTTGTGACACAAAAATATATCTGTTGAAAATAGTCTTGTGTAGGCCCGACATCCCAGTGTGGTTTCGCAGTTCCACGGGTCAAATCGCTGTACTATCCAGTTTTGGGCCTTTGGTATCTAAAAAAAAAGCAGTTTGAGTGTGTCGCTCACTGTTCAGCCGCAAATATCTCTATTTAAAAAAGTGTGGTATACCCCAGTAAACAATAACTGTGGTTTTGCCATCCCACGGTAAAAAATCTCTATTATTCAGCTTTTGGTAGTTTTTTCCGTAAAGAAAAACAGTAGTGACTCCTGACTGTTGTGACACAAAAATATATCTGTTGAAAATAGTCTTGTGTAGGCCCGACATCCCAGTGTGGTTTCACAGTTACATGGGTCAAATCGCTGTACTATCCAGTTTTGGGCCTTTGGTATCTAAAAAAAAAGCAGTTTGAGTGTGTCGCTCACTGTTCAGCCGCAAATATCTCTATTTAAAAAAGTGTGGTATACCCCAGTAAACAATAACTGTGGTTTTGCCATCCCATGGTAAAAAATCTCTATTATTCAGCTTTTGGTAGTTTTTTCCGTAAAGAAAAACAGTAGTGTCTCCTGACTGCTGTGACACAAAAATATATCTGTTGAAAATAGTCTTGTGTAGGCCCGACATCCCAGTGTGGTTTCGCAGTTCCACAGGTCAAATCGCTGTACTATCCAGTTTTGGGCCTTTGGTATCCAAAAAAAAAGCAGTTTGAGTGTGTCGCTCACTGTTCAGCCGCAAATATCTCTATTTAAAAAAGTGTGGTATACCCCAGTAAACAATAACTGTGGTTTTGCAATCCCACGGTAAAAAATCTCTATTATTCAGCTTTTGGTATATTTTCCGTAAAGAAAAACAGTAGTGTCTCCTGACTGTTGTGACACAAAAATATATCTGTTGAAAATAGTCTTGAGTAGGCCCGACATCCCAGTGTGGTTTCGTAGTTCCACGGGTCAAATCGCTGTACTATCCAGTTTTGGGCCTTTGGTATCTAAAAAAAAAGCAGTTTGAGTGTGTCGCTCACTGTTCAGCTGCAAATATCTCTATTTAAAAAAAAGTGTGGAATACCCCAGTAAACAATAACTGTGGTTTTGCCATCCCATGGTAAAAAATCTCTATTATTCAGGTTTTGGTATCGTTTCCGTAAAGAAAAACAGTAGTGTCTCCTGACTGTTGTGACACAAAAATATATCTGTTGAAAATAGTCTTGTGTAGGCCCGACATCCCAGTGTGGTTTCGCAGTTCCATGGGTCAAATCGCTGTACTATCCAGTTTTTGGCCTTTGGTATCTAAAAAAAAAGCAGTTTGAGTGTGTCGCTCACTGTTCAGCCGCAAATATCTCTATTTAAAAAAGTGTGGTATACCCTAGTAAACAATAACTGTGGTTTTGCCATCCCACGGTAAAAAATCTCTATTATTCAACTTTTGGTAGTTTTTTCCGTAAAGAAAAACAGTAGTGTTTGCTGACTGTTGTGACACAAAAATATATCTGTTGAAAATAGTCTTGTGTAGGCCCGACATCCCAGTGTGGTTTCGCAGTTCCACAGGTCAAATCGCTGTACTATCCAGTTTTGGGCCTTTGGTATCTAAAAAAAAAGCAGTTTGAGTGTGTCGCTCACTGTTCAGCCGCAAATATCTCTATTTAAAAAAGTGTGGTATACCCCAGTAAACAATAACTGTCGTTTTGCCATCCGACGATAAAAAATCTCTATTATTTAGCTTTTGGTAGTTTTTTCCGTAAAGAAAAACAGTAGTGTCTCCTGACTGTTGTGACACAAAAATATATCTGTTGAAAATAGTCTTGTGTAGGCCCGACATCCCAGTGTGGTTTCACCGTTCCACGGGTCAAATCGCTGTACTATCTAGTTTTGAGCCTTTGGTATCTAAAAAAAAAGCAGTTTGAGTGTGTCGCTCACTGTTCAGCCGCAAATATCTCTATTTAAAAAAGTGTGGTATACCCCAGTAAACAATAACTGTGGTTTTGCCATCCCACGGTAAAAAATCTCTATTATTCAGCTTTTGGTAGTTTTTTCCGTAAAGAAAAACAGTAGTGTCTCCTGACTGTTGTGACACAAAAATATATCTGTTGAAAATAGTCTTGTGTAGGCCCGACATCCCAGTGTGGTTTCGCAGTTCCACGGGTCAAATCGCTGTACTATCCAGTTTTGGGCCTTTGGTATCTAAAAAAAAAGCAGTTTGAGTGTGTCGCTCACTGTTCAGCCGCAAATATCTCTATTTAAAAACGTGTGGTATACCCCAGTAAACAATAACTGTAGTTTTGCCATCCCACGGTAAAAAATCTCTATTATTTAGCTTTTGGTAGTTTTTTCCGTAAAGAAAAACAGTAGTGTCTCCTGACTGTTGTGACACAAAAATATATCTGTTGAAAATAGTCTTGTGTAGGCCCGACATCCCAGTGTGGTTTCGCAGTTCCACGGGTCAAATCGCTGTACTATCTAGTTTTGGGCCTTTGGTATCCAAAAAAAAAGCAGTTTGAGTGTGACGCTCACTGTTCAGCCGCAAATATCTCTATTTAAAAAAGTGTGGTATACCCCAGTAAACAATAACTGTGGTTTTGCAATCCCACGGTAAAAAATCTCTATTATTCAGCTTTTGGTATATTTTCCGTAAAGAAAAACAGTAGTGTCTCCTGACTGTTGTGACACAAAAATATATCTGTTGAAAATAGTCTTGAGTAGGCCCGACATCCCAGTGTGGTTTCGCAGTTCCACGGGTCAAATCGCTGTACTATCCAGTTTTGGGCCTTTGGTATCTAAAAAAAAAGCAGTTTGAGTGTGTGGCTCACTGTTCAGCCGCAAATATCTCTATTTAAAAAAAGTGTGGAATACCCCAGTAAACAATAACTGTGGTTTTGCCATCCCATGGTAAAAAATCTCTATTATTCAGGTTTTGGTATAGTTTCCGTAAAGAAAAACAGTAGTGTCTCCTGACTGTTGTGACACAAAAATATATCTGTTGAAAATAGTCTTGTGTAGGCCCGACATTACAGTGTGGTTTCGCAGTTCCATGGGTCAAATCGCTGTACTATCCAGTTTTTGGCCTTTGGTATCTAAAAAAAAAGCAGTTTGAGTGTGTCGCTCACTGTTCAGCCGCAAATATCTCTATTTAAAAAAGTGTGGTATACCTTAGTAAACAATAACTGTGGTTTTGCCATCCCACGGTAAAAAATCTCTATTATTCAACTTTTGGTAGTTTTTTCCGTAAAGAAAAACAGTAGTGTCTCCTGACTGTTGTGACACAAAAATATATCTGTTGAAAATAGTCTTGTGTAGGCCCGACATCCCAGTGTGGTTTCGCAGTTCCATGGGTCAAATCGCTGTACTATCCAGTTTTGGGCCTTTGGTATCTAAAAAAAAAGCAATTTGAGTGTGTCGCTCACTGTTCAGCCGCAAATATCTCTATTTAAAAAAGTGTGGTATACCCCAGTAAACAATAACTGTGGTTTTGCCATCCCACGGTAAAAAATCTCTATTATTCAGCTTTTGGTAGTTTTTTCCGTAAAGAAAAACAGTAGTGTCTCCTGACTGTTGTGACACAAAAATATATCTGTTCAAAATAGTCTTGTGTAGGCCCGACATCCCAGTGTGGTTTCGCAGTTCCACGGGTCAAATCGCTGTACTATCCAGTTTTGGGCCTTTGGTATCTAAAAAAAAAGCAGTTTGAGTGTGTCGCTCACTGTTCAGCCGCAAATATCTCTATTTAAAAAAGTGTGGTATACCCCAGTAAACAATATCTGTAGTTTTGCCATCCCACGGTAAAAAATCTCTATTATTTAGCTATTGGTAGTTTTTTCCGTAAAGAAAAACAGTAGTGTCTCCTGACTGTTGTGACACAAAAATATATCTGTTGAAAATAGTCTTGTGTAGGCCCGACATCCCAGTGTGGTTTCGCAGTTCCATGGGTCAAATCGCTGTACTATCCAGTTTTGGGCCTTTGGTATCTAAAAAAAAAGCAGTTTGAGTGTGTCGCTCACTGTTCAGCCGCAAATATCTCTATTTAAAAAAGTGTGGTATACCCCAGTAAACAATAACTGTGGTTTTGCCATCCCACGGTAAAAAATCTCTATTATTCAGGTTTTGGTATATTTTCCATAAAGAAAAACAGTAGTGTCTCCTGACTGTTGTAACACAAAAATATATCTGTTGAAAATAGTCTTGTGTAGGCCCGACATCCCAGTGTGGTTTCGCAGTTCCACGGGTCAAATCGCTGTACTATCCATTTTTGGGCCTTTGGTATCTAAAAAAAAAGCAGTTTGAGTGTGTCGCTCACTGTTCAGCCGCAAATATCTCTATTTAAAAACGTGTGGTATACCCCAGTAAACAATAACTGTAGTTTTGCCATCCCACGGTAAAAAATCTCTATTATTTAGCTTTTGGTAGTTTTTTCCGTAAAGAAAAACAGTAGTGTCTCCTGACTGTTGTGACACAAAAATATATCTGTTGAAAATAGTCTTGTGCAGGCCCGACATCCCAGTGTGGTTTCGCAGTTCCACGGGTGAAACCGCTGTACTATCTAGTTTTGGGCCTTTGGTATCCAAAAAAACAGCAGTTTGAGTGTGTCGCTCACTGTTCAGCCGCAAATATCTCTATTTAAAAAAGTGTGGTATACCCCAGTAAACAATAACTGTGGTTTTGCAATCCCACGGTAAAAAATCTCTATTATTCAGCTTTTGGTATATTTTCCGTAAAGAAAAACAGTAGTGTCTCCTGACTGTTGTGACACAAAAATATATCTGTTGAAAATAGTCTTGAGTAGGCCCGACATCCCAGTGTGGTTTCGCAGTTCCACGGGTCAAATCGCTGTACTAACCAGTTTTGGGCCTTTGGTATCTAAAAAAAAAGCAGTTTGAGTGTGTCGCTCACTGTTCAGCCGCAAATATCTCTATTTAAAAAAAGTGTGGAATACCCCAGTAAACAATAACTGTGGTTTTGCCATCCCATGGTAAAAAATCTCTATTATTCAGCTTTTGGTAGTTTTTTCCGTAAAGAAAAACAGTAGTGTCTCCTGACTGTTGTGACACAAAAATATATCTGTTCAAAATAGCCTTTTGTAGGCCCGACATCCCAGTGTGGTTTCGCAGTTCCACGGGTCAAATCGCTGTACTATCCAGTTTTGGGCCTTTGGTATCTAAAAAAAAAGCAGTTTGAGTGTGTCGCTCACTGTTCAGCCGCAAATATCTCTATTTAAAAAAGTGTGGTATACCCCAGTAAACAATATCTGTGGTTTTCCTCTTCCACGGTTCTAATCTACTCTTTATTACCCTTTTTCCATTGATAGTGCAAGTGTAAGCTATTTTACTTCATTTACAATGGGCAAGGCGCGTGGCAAGGGATGTGGAAGTGGACGTTCTGGTGATGGTTTGTGCAGAGGACGGGGCCGTGGCCAAGGTGAAAATGTGCCACAACCAACAGCCACATCTTCTCGCTCCCACTTCTTGACCGAATTACTAGGGAAGCACAGAACAACACCAGTATTGAGAACTGATCAGTGTGAACAGGTTATTAATTGGATAGCAGACAATACTTCCAGTTACCTGGGCACCACCACCTCCGGTCTATCTTCCACACGGTCAACTCTTAGTAGCCGTGAGTCTCGACCGCATACTCCTTCTCACCCTGATGCTCCTTCCTCCCACTATGCCGAGTGTCGTCAGACAGCAAGTGATCCCACACTTGGACACTCTGAAGAGCTGTTCACTGGTCCATTTCCATATTTGGGCCCCTCGTTTGATACGCTTGAATTGGTGGAAGAGGAGATCCCATGTTGCGATGCCCAAATATTTGAACAGGCACGGCCACAGGAAGTCGACGTTGGCAATCTGTCACAAGAGGTGGACGATGACGAGACACAATTGCCAGGAAGTGAGGAGGAGGATCGTGGTGCGCAAGTGGAAGAGGAGGAGGTGGTGGATGATCTAGTAACTGACCCAACGTGGAAGGAGGACATGCAGAGTGAGGCCAGCAGCACACAGGGGGAGGGAGGCAGAGTACCCCAACAGGCAGGAAGAAGCAGTGTGGTGGCCGCAGACAGAAGGCAGGCAACCGTTCCCCGTAACACCAACACGAGGGACGTTGCCAGTACAAGCGGTAGGTCTTCCAGAGTCTGGAATTTTTTTAAAGACTCTGCTGATAACCCCAAAAAGGCCATATGTTCCACCTGCCATGCCAGCATCAGCAGGGGTGACAAAACTACCAGCCTGACCACCACCAGCATAATCAGGCACATGGCAGCAAAGCACCTGATTTTGTGGGGCGAAACCCAGGGTCCACGACCAGTGTCAGCGGGTGTCACCACTGCTTCTTCCACTGTTGTGCGTGCAATAGAACCCCCTGTTGTGTGTGCACGGCAATCCCCTGTCCATACTGCATGTAAAGATGCCCCCTCCTCTCAGTCTTCACTTGTTATGGCAGTTTCTCAAGAAACAGCATCAACGTCCACGTCCACGTCCCACCGCAGCGTTCAATTGTCCATATCCCAGACCTTTGAACGAAAGCGGAAATTCGCAGCTAACGCCCCACAGGCCTCAGTCCTAATTTAGCACATTTCACGACTGCTTGCATTGGAAATGCTGCCTTTTAGGCTGGTGGAGACGGAATCCTTCCGCAACCTTATGGCGGTGGCCGTCCCTCGGTACTCGGTCCCCAGTCGACACTATTTTGCCCGGTGTGCCATCCCCGCACTACACAAGCACGTGTCCCAAAACATCTGCCGTGCCCTCAACAACGCAGTTACTGGGAGAGTCCACCTGACAACGGACACGTGGACAAGTGCTTGTGGCCAGGGACGGTACATCTCTCTGACGGCACACTGGGTAAACATAGTGGAAGCCGGGACCCAGTCGGACCTTGGGACGGAACACATCCTCCCCACACCGAGGATTGCGGGCCCTATGTCAGTCAGAGTTGCCCCCACAGTGTACTGCTCCTGCGCATCCTCCTCCTCCTCCTCATGTTCAGCCTCCATCTCAGATATCACCACATCAGTTACAAGCTGGAAGCATTGCAGTACTGCCTCCGCCAAGCGGCAACAGGCTGTGCTGAAACTCATAAGCTTAGGTGATAAACCTCACACTGCTTGTGAGTTGTGGACAGCTGTGAAAGAGCAGGCAGATCTGTGGCTGAGACCGCTGAACCTACATCCCGGCATGGTCGTGTGTGACAATGGCCGTAACCTGGTGGCGGCTCTGAGGCGAGGTGAGATCACACACGTACCATGCCTGGCTCATGTGCTTAACCTCGTGGTTCAGCGGTTTCTTAAATCATACCCCGAGTTGCCAGATCTGCTCGTGAAAGTACGCCGCCTGTCAGCTCATTTTTGCAAGTCGGCTACAGCTTTCGCCGCCCTTGCGGTGTTGCAGCAGCGTTTGCAGCTTCCGGCACACCGACTGGTGTGTGATGTCCCCACACGTTGGAACTCTACCCTCCACATGTTGCAAAGGATTTGTGAGCAGAAGAGAGCAGTTGTGGAGTACCAAATGCAGCAAGGCCATCGATATTCAGGTCAGACTCCACACATAAAACCTCAGGAGTGGACCTGGATGTCTGACATATGTACCATCCTGACAAACTTTGAGGAGGCCACCAAGATGGTGAGTGGCGATGACGCCATCATTAGTGTCAGCATCCCACTTGTCTGTCTTTTGCAACGCTCTCTGCAGAGAATTAAAGAGGAGGCATTGCAGCCAGAGTATGATGAGATGGATCAAGAAGCCGTAGCGGGCGATTACACACAGCCCAGCCTCATCTCATCCCAACGTGCATTGGGGGACAATGAGGGAGAGGAGGAGGAGGAGGAGGAGGAAGAACAGGAGCTGCTATCATGCGTTGTAGACGGTAGTACCTGTACAAGTGTCATACCGTCGGTTCAGCGTGGGTGGCCTGAGGACAGGGGGGAGGAGGAAGAGGAGGAGGAGAGCATGGTCAGTCGTCATCTTGGTGAGGACAAGGAAATCTTGCCCATTACCAGTCTGGCACGCATGGCTGACTTTATGTTACGCTGCCTTAACCGTGACCCTGACGTTGTCAAAATGTTGGGTGACAGTCATTACTGGTTGGTGACACTTGTAGACCCCCGCTATAAGGAGAACTTTCACTCTCTTATTCCTGAGGTGGAGAGGTCTACAGAAATGGGGCAGTACCAGAAGGCCCTTGCTGCAGAACTCTTAAAAAAATTCCCATCTGAACACGCTAGCGGCAGAGGTCACAGTTCGTTGCCCAACCAAGGCGTACAGGCGAGAGAGATGCAACTCCAATCCAGCAGAGGCAGGGGAACACTGTCAACGTTCTGGGACAGTTTTCTGACACCCGCCCAGCTTACAGGCCCTGAGGCGCGGGGTACTCTCACAAGGAGTGGAAAGTTTCAAAAGATGGTGAGGGAGTACCTTGCTGACCGTACCAGCGTCCTCCGTGATTCCTCTGTGCCTTTTAATTATTGGGTATCCAAGCTGGACACTTGGACTGAACTTGCTCTGTACGCCTTGGAGGTCTTGGCCTGCCCTGCCGCTAGCGTGTTATCGGAGCGTGTTTTTAGTGCCTCTGGGGGAATTATAACTGATAAGCGCACTCGCCTGTCAACTGACAATGCTGACAAGCTGACCCTTATCAAAATGAACAAGGGCTGGATTGGGCCAGACTTCTCATCACCACCAAATGACAGCAGAGTAACATAAAGTCAAATCCACTGTGTTATTTCGGGAGGTGTATTCACATGCACCGCTTCACCCCACACATGTGTATACGCTTCCTCGTTTCGGCTGTTTTATCTTCTTCTCCTTATCCTCAGCCTCCACCACCACTATACCACCAGGGTGCCAGCATTGCAAGTTCCTCCGTCCTTATTTTTGGCAGCTTTTGCTTGCAAGGCATAAGCAAATACTATGGGACACCCACTCCCCAATAATGGGACTTATGTTTGTAATATGCTGTACTGCATGGCTCTTGTAAGGGGCATTGCAAGTTGCTCCGTCCTAATTTTTGGCAGCTTTTGCTTGGAAAGCATAAGCAAATACTATGGGAGACCCACTCCCTAATAATGGGACTTATGTTAGTAATATGCTGTACTGCATGGCTCTTGTAAGGGGCATTGCAAGTTGCTCCGTTCTAATTTTTGGCAGTTTTTGCTTGCAAGGCATAAGCAAATACTATGGGACACCCACTCCCCAATAATGGGACTTATGTTTGTAATATGCTGTACTGCATTGCTCTTGTAAGGGGCATTGCAAGTTGCTCCGTCCTAATTTTTGGCAGCTTTTGCTTGGAAAGCATAAGCAAATACTATGGGAGACCCACTCCCCAATAATGGGACTTATGTTTGTAATATGTTGTACTGCATGGCTCTTGTAAGGGGTATTGCAAGTTGCTCCGTCCTAATTTTTGACAGCTTTTGCTTGTAAGACATAAGCAAATACTATGGGACACCCACTCCCCAATAATGGGACTTATGTTTGTAATATGCTGTACTGCATGGCTCTTGTAAGGGGCATTGCAAGTTGCTCCGTCCTAATTTTTGGCAGCTTTTGCTTGCAAGGCATAAGCAAATACTATGGGACACCCACTCCCCAATAATGGGACTTATGTTTGTAATATGCTGTACTGCATGGCTCTTGTAAGGGGCATTGCAAGTTGCTCCGTCCTAATTTTTGGCAGCTTTTGCTTGGAAAGCATAAGCAAATACTATGGGAGACCCACTCCCCAATAATGGGACTTATGTTTGTAATATGCTGTACTGCATGGCTCTTGTAAGGGGCATTGCAAGTTGCTCCGTCCTAATTTTTGGCAGCTTTTGCTTGCAAGGCATAAGCAAATACTATGGGAGACCCACTCCCCAATAATGGGACTTATGTTTGTAATATGCTGTACTGCATGTGACGCGCCCCCTGGGCCGTGTGTACACGTGTGTGGGATACCTGGTGCCGGGTCTCTGGGGTCTGTAGTTTCCGTGGCGGTGACCCGGTCCCGTGGCTCAGGCTGGTCAAACCAGTGGCAGTCTTTCTTAGGTTTTGAGGTTAATTGTCCGACTGCGCCACCCGTGGACTGCGGTCAGGGAGTACCACCGCTGCGAGGCAGACCGCTGAGGCTGGTGTTGTGTGCGCAGCAGAGAATGGGATAACTCCCCACGGGAGGAGTATAGCCTCAGGGCAGTGAGTGTGGATGATGGGGGTGATGGTGCACGAGCGCAGCAGGAACGACTCAGAGTCTTTGCAGTGCAGTTCAGGGTCTTTACTGATGATTATAAGGTAGACCCTCCCGGGAGTACTGACTAGCATAAGAGGCCTGGTCAGTCTGTGAGCAAGCAGGAGTTCCCCTGGCCAGGTGGAGTTGTAGGCCTCCCCGTCTGTCTGCACTCTTCCTGGCTACTTTGCTGTAAGAGGGTAGAAGTAGCCCACGTCCCTGAGTGTACCGTGTAGTGCTCACCCGTATGGCTGGTGACTTGGGGCCTTCTGTTAGCCTCCGCTCCATGACGGCGGTGCTGGTCCCTTGCTTGTGACTGAGCCTCCGGGCTTCTATGGCCAGAGGACCTGAAATCCCCTGCCGGCTGGTTTCTGCTGCTGGATATATAAGTCCTCACAGCCTCGGACTCCTGTGTCTGGTTCCTATTGTCTTCTGCCAGGGCGAGCTCTGCTCAGCTTCCAGCCCCTGGTCTTTAGCTCCTAGCTCCTACAGAGCTCCTTGCTGTTACTTTGCCTTGCTCTCACTCTGACTCTGACTGTTCTCTGTTCTCTGACTCACTCAACCCCGCCCCAGATCCAGTTTATATTGGCAGAATTCTCCTCTCCCAGGACTGGAGCAGGAGGATGTTGCATGTTTAAGGGATCCTGACCAGGAAACCTCCCACTTGCTCTCTGACGTAATATCTCTATTACTGTGGTGACCAGACCCCTGGGGTGCCACACATGGCTCTTGTAAGGGGCATTGCAGTTCCTCATAATTTTTGGAAAGCCTTCCATTCACTGCTTAGGCCAAGAGTGCACAAGAGACCCAGTTGCTATAAATGGAAAAAAAGGTTTAGTTGACGCCCTCTGACCTCCATGTCATTTCCAAGGGGCATTGGAGTGCCTCGAAATTTTTGGTAGGCATTGCACTCACTGTATGCCCTATAACTGTGTAGCCGAACCGCTCCTTTTGTTACAGAAACATATCCTACAAGACATATCTGGTTGACTGGCCTGATATTGATGTGAATGGTCCCTGTTCCTCCTGCTCTTTCTCCTTTGCCACTACCTCATCCATCTTCTATCACCTGAAGCTTTGTTTTAACGGGAGTCATAGAACTTGGATAGTAGCAGGAAAACATCCAGCAATCCTCGGAGGAGGTAGGATATGCGCCAAAACGCTGACCACCTCAGGCCTAGCCGCTACTACATACATGCGCTTGCATTACAACAAAACAAAGCAGATGCTAACTTCTATCATCCTCATCATGCTCCTCACCTTGGCACTCTCATCTCCCCTGATGGAGAAGCCAGGGCCCACCGGAGGAGTCTGATAGTCCGGTGGGCTCGGCCAATGCTGCCCTAAAGAGGGCCAGGCTAAGAAAAGTGTGGGAAAGGTTACCGGGACAAATAGGGGTGACTGGGGACCGAGTATAGCCACCCGGCCACCCCCTGGAGGCTGGGGAGCAAGCGGGGACACCAGGCCACTAGGCGGCTGGGGACTGAGTATGGATACCAAGCCGCAGACACAGCCATGGCGTGGTGGCCAGATTCCGCCTCCACATGCCTAAAAGGCCCAATTTAAAGTGCAAGCAAGCAAGCAGTATGGTATTGCAGCCTGGGGGTGGGTGGGTGGCAGGCTGCATACTTGTCCTTGCATTGCAAGGAATGGGAGAGGTACAATTGAACACTGCCCTGGGACAAGGACTTGAATGGGGATAGTTGCAAGTCTGGGGAGGCATCTTCGCATGTACCATGAACAGGGGTTTGGCATGCACACACTACAGCGGAATAGGCTCTCCTTCCCACTAAATGCACCGGGGAGGGCACAGGTAATGTTTTGGTATACGCGCTTAATCTTATGTATAAGGCACACCAGGACTGAGTATGGATACCTCGCTGCCGAAGCAGCCATGAGGTAGTGGCCAGCTTCGGCCTCCTCCAAACTAAAAGGCCCCATTTCAAGTGCAAGCTAGCAGTATGGAATTGCAGTCTGGGGGTGGGTGGGTGGCAGGCTGCACACTTACACTTGCATTAAAAGAAAACATAGCAGATGCTAACTTCTGTCATCATCATCATGCTCCTCACCTTGGCATTCTCAACTCCACCGATGGAGAAGTCAGGGCCCACTGGAGGAGTCTGGTTCTCTGGTGGGCTCGTCCAATGCTGCCTAAAGCAGGCCGGGCTAAGGAAAGTGTGTGGGGGGATGTTCCAAGGAGAAGTAGGGGCGGCTGGGGACCGTTTATGGACACCCGGCTGCCCCCAGGCGGCTGGGGACCGTGTGTGGACACCCGGCCGCGGGGCGGCTGGGGACCGAGTATGGACACCCGGCCGCCCAGCGGCTGGGGACTGAGTATGGATTCCAGGCCGCCAATGACGTGGTGGCAAGATTCCGCCTCCACATGCTTAAAAGGCCCAATTTCAAGTTCAAGCAAGCAAGCAGTATGGTATTGCAGCCTGGGGGTGGGTGGGTGGCAGGCTGCATACTTGCGCTTGTATTGCAAGGAATGGGGGAGGTACAATTGAACACTGGCCTGGGACTAGAACTTGCATGGGGATAGTTGCAAGTCTGCATCTTCTGATGCGGTAAGGATCACTTATGATGGGCACACTTTTAGACAGTGACCTGGGAGTCAGAGATGCTACCAGGGGTCTTCCCCATGCTGTTCCCATGTCTTTTCAGCACTTTATACATGTGTCACACAGCACATGGCCAGATAAGGTTGTAAAATGTTAAAATGACATTTCCCGGTGAATGCATTTGTCATAGTTGAAAGCAATACAAAAGTGAAAAAACGCATAAAAAATGCTACTTGTGAGCATAGCCGAAGGTGTGGAGGAGTATTTTTGTCTTTGGTCATTTATTTTAACTTATACACAAGTCTTTACCCTGGAAAGGATGTTCCTTAACATATTTCACAGGAAAAAAGTTTCACTTTCGTTTTTGAACGTTTTATTGTGAGCCCGTAAAAGTGGCTTAATACCTCTGACCACGTTGTTGACAGCAGTGAACTGGGGGTCAGAAATGCTTCCTGGGGCGATCCCCATGTTGTCCCCATGTCATTTGAGCACTGTTACTATCGTTTTGGGCACTTGTTAGGCTTTTAAAAGACAGCCGGGGGTGCCACCGCAAAAATGCTCGAGTCTCCTATAGACTAACATTGGGCTCGTTGCTCGGGTCGAGCACCTGAGTATCATGACGAGCTCGGCCCGAGCTTCGAGCACCCGAGCATTTTAGTGCTCGCTCAACACTACTAAACACCCTTCTATGGTCCAGCCCTTAAAGGGAAATTCTCAGCAGGTTTTTCTATGTAATATGATAGTAGCATAATGTAGGGGTAGAGACTCTGATTCCAGCAATGTGTCACTTACAAGGCTGAATGCTGTCATTTCAATAAAATCAGTGTTTTATCAGCAGAAGATTATCACTACAGGACTAGGTGTCTCGTGCCTCATCGTTCAACCCCGCCCACTTAACTGATTTGTAGCTATCTGTCAACGTACAGTGTACACAGAAAGCAGCCAATCAGTGTTGTGAGTCAGGTTATGCACAGCTCAGCATTTGAGCACTGTTGGATCTACAGCAGAGAAAGCAAGCATTTTCTCAAAATGCAGACAAGGAAGTGACACATTGCTGGAATCAGGGTCTCTGACCCTACATTATGATGCTCTCATATTACATAGCAAAAACCTGGTGACAGATTCCCTTTACAGGGAGTCATTCACTCTCAAAATGCTAATTAAGCCACTTATTCGTGTATGCAGGAGACTTAGCCCGTATAAAAACATATCTATATTATATATTTTAGTGGTTTAGTTGTCAGAAAAAATAAAGCCAATGTATTTTGTATGCAAATGACAGGACTAGAGTGCACCCTGGGTGTGACCAAGGGCTCAGTGTACGGTTACACCCCCTCCATTTGCGTATTGAGCGCTCAAATGAGCACTGCCGAAACTCACTCAGGCTCTGCACCCCCACACAAACACAGCAGGAGCTCAGTCGCACTCACATAGTGTCATTGATGGCTCTCATTGCTGGTTCTTGTCTGCAAAACAATTCCGAGCAGCAACCTCATACAGAACCCAATGATGAGAAGCCGCAATGTCGCTATGTGAGCGGAGTGCAGCTGGGCTCCTGCAGTGTCTATGAAGAAGTGCAGAGCCGCTGATTGAGTTAAGGGAGCACTTGCTTGCTTGCTGTCAATCAAATTATGACAAAGTGCTGAGCATGCAAATTGTGGAGGGGTGTAACGGTGCATTCAGTTCTTGGCCACGTCTAGCGCACACTGAATCCCCCTCATTTGCATGCAAAATAAATCATTTTTTTCTGGAAACTAAACCACTAAAATCTATACTACTTTATCTTTTTTATAGCTACTAAATCCATTACATGCAGGGCCGTATTTGCCCTTAGGCACTTGTAGGCACGTGCCTAGGGCGCCGGAATTCGGGGAGGGCGGCACCTGAGCGTGTTTTTTTTTTTTTTGTGTGTTTTTTTTTGGGGGTTCGTGCCCCAAGCCAGCCGGGTGGCTCAGGCCCCCCCAGCGTCCGCATCGGAGCCACACCCCCGCATCGGGCCCCCACTGTCTACAGCAGGAGCTTCACTGATAATAGCATTGTCAGTGAAGCTTCTGATGTAGAGACTGGTTCAGGACCTGTAGTGACATCACGATCATGCGACTTGTCATGTGACCGTGATGTCACCTCAGGTCTTGCAGTCTGGAGAGCTTCAGGACCTTTGATGAGGGCCTTGCATTGAAAGAGGAGCGTGCTCCTGTCCTCCTGCACAGAGGGGGAGGGGGAACCAGAGACCGGCATCTACCAACCTGAGCTGCCAGATAAGTCTGTGTCCACCTGTGTGCTGTGCTGCTCCTGCAGTGTAAAGCAGTGTGTGTATGTGAGGTGTGTGCAGTGTGTGCTGTCTGTGAGAAATATGTATGTATTTATATGAACATGTGTTGTCCTGCATACATGTGCTATGTCTAATGTGTGTATCTACTGAGCATTAGTTGTTCAGCACGTGTGTGTGTGCATTGTACGTGTGTGCATTGTGCATGTGTACCTTGTACGTGTGTGCCATGTGTGTGCATGTGTACCTTGTACGTGTATGCCGTGTGTGTGCATTGTACGTGTGTGTGTGCCTTGTACGTGTGTGTGCCGTGTACGTACGTGTTTAAATATGTATGTTTATATATTTTATTGCATTATTCTAACTTGTATATGTAGATGGCCAGATATAGACACAGTGGCATTATGTGACACACAGCGTGTGTGTAGCTTCCACACTTCTAAATCCTGACTGCACAGATGAGAGCTCATAGGTGTAAACATATCGGCAATCATCCAACGAACGAGCAAAATTCTGTTCATTCATCGGGTGATTGGATTGTTTATGGCAGAACAAACATCCTTGTTCTCAGCAGCACATCGCCAGGTGTAACCTGCAGATCTGCTGCTGATAATATGATACTGTATGTGGACAGATTGATCATTCTGTCTCCATCATTCTTCCTCAGCCGGTGTAAAGAGGCCGGGGAAAAACTGTAGAACGACTTCAGTGTTGTCAATCACGCTCGTTTAATGGCCTGTGCTCAGAGCATGTAAATACAACCAAAATCTTTGAGTGTGATGGTGCAATATGTGAGCATTTGTGGCCCCACTTTAAACTTTTGCCTAGGGCCCCACTTTATCTAAAACCGGCCCTGCCTCTCCCATCATTCCCCCTCTGCGTTTGACGCAGCGGCGCGATGACATCACTTCACCACGGGTCAGACAGTGGAGCTGAGAGACTGAAGCAGCGGGGGAACGAGGAGCGGTGAGTGTGTATTTATTTAAATGTGGTGCCCATATTACTGGAGGACTGTGGCCGCACTATGCCCTATGGGGCCGCATTATACTGTATGGAGGACCATGGGGGCTACAATATATTGTGTGGAGGACTATGAGGAGTGCAATATACTATATGGAGGACCATGGGGAGTGTATTTTTTTGCATGGAGGATTATGGTGGGTTCATTATACTATATGGAGGATTATGGTGGGCGCATTATACTATATGGAGGATTATGGGGACGCATTATACTACATGGAACGCTATGTGGGGCCATTATAATATTTGGTGGGTTATGTGGGACCATTATACTGTGTGAAAGGAATTATACAGTATGAAGGTTTGTGTGGGGGCCATCTTACTGTTTGGAGGGCTAGTGCGGGCCATTACAATGTACGTAGGCCCTTTAATGTGCATGGAGGGCTGTGTGGGCGTCACAGTCGGGGGGATCATACTGTGTTGGGGTCGCCATACTTTGCCTTGGGAGTTGAGGTGGGGTACAGTAGGGTCATTATACTGTGCATGTGGAGGAATTCACTATGGGGGCACTTTTGTTGGCATCATACTTTTTATGGGGGCAATGAAAGAGGAATCTAGGACTTCAGCAGGAGGAAAATTACTATGTAAAGCCTGGAAAGTTGTGAGATTTGCTCTTCTGTGACCCCGACAATTATTTAATTTTTCTTTTTTCGGAGGGGGGGAACCCAATGGGAACTTCTGCTATGGGGCCCCATGATTTCTATGTACGCCCCTGCCGGGCACTTGAAGTTCCCACGGAGGCCTGGGCAGCACATCGCTGGCGGCGGCCCATCTCAGCAGGCAGCGCCGGTAATTGTGTCCTGTTGTGATGTGCCATTGCGCCGACACTGCCACCCGGGCTGTGGTGCCGGTGCATGATGCTGGCTGAGGAGCTGCTGCTTCTGCAGACAGTCTGCTCTAGACTGCAGCATAATTGATGATGGCGGGCGGCAGGCGGCGAGGCGGGCGGCGGGATCATAGTTTAGGCGCAGTCAGCAGCTGCCGCCGGTACTGTGTTCTGTGCTGTGCACAGACAGTACAGCCAGCGGGCAGCAGTGCCAGCCTGACAGAGCCCAGACTGCCTGAGTCTCTGACTAGTCTCAGACTCTGAGGAGTCTGACTAGTCTGTAACTGTTGTCACTGGTCAGACATGATGGCAGGCAGCAGCAGGGAGGGACACAGTGGGGTCTGAATCCCAGACATGGGCTGCATCAGGCACTGCAGCATTGCATATGGGCCATATGCAATGCTGCAGTGCCTGCTGCAGCCCAGTTCTGTGTGGCCCGCTCCCCCCCCCCCGTATTCAATGCTGCAGCCCTGTGGTCTGTGTGGGCCGCTCCCACCCCCCCCCCTATATGCAATGCTGCAGCCCTGTGGTCTGTGTGGGCCGCTCCCATCCCCCCCATCCCCATATGCAATGCTGCAGCCCTGTGGTCTGAGTGGGCCGCTCCCATCCCCCCCACCCCCATATGCAATGCTGCAGCCCTGTGGTCTGTGTGGGCCGCTCCCATCCCCCCCACCCCCATATGCAATGCTGCAGCCTTGTGGTCTGTGTGGGCCGCTCCCACCCCCCCCCACCCCCATATACAATGCTGCAGCCCTGTGGTCTGTGTGGGCCGCTCCCTCCCCCCCCACCCTCATATACAATGCTGCTGCTCTGTGGTCTGTGTGGACCGCTCCCATCCCCCCCTGACCCCCATATGCAATGCTGCAGCCCTGTGGTCTGTGTGGGCTGCTCCCATCCCCCCCCCACCCCCATATGCAATGCTGCAGCCCTGTGGTCTGTGTGGGCCGCTCCCATCCCCCACCCCCATATGCAATGCTGCAGTGCCTGCTGCAGCCCTCTGGTCTTATTTCAAGGCAGTTTGTCTGCAGGAATTTACCCCTGTGAACCTTTTATATGTGCTACATGGAATGGGGGGGGGGAGCTACATGAAACTTGGGGAAACGGCCGCGACGGAGGGGAAGATATTGAATGCGAGGGGGGCACGACGTGGAGGGGACGTGACGGGGGTGAGGGTGGGCGTGACCGGGGGGGGGGCGACCACTGACAGTGCCTAGGGCAGCAGAAACTCCAAATACGGCCCTGATTACATGCCTGCATAACTGGTTTAATTAGTACTTTGGGGTTACTGACTCCCTCTAAAGGAAACTTGGAACATGACATGGATTTTTGGTCAAGCCAAAAATCGTCATCAGCACTGCTTCTCTCATGTTAGTTTTAGAGATGGGTTTTGGTTGGCTGTGTAGGATGTCGTGTGTAATTATTCTTCTTGTGGAGATTTAGTAGCACTCACTCATGAAGCACATGATGGCGCTATAATCTGGTGATGGATCATAATGTGAATCTATGAACTGGTAGTGTCTTTTACAAATCATGGCTCTATGGTCTTGGAATGGCTCATAGGGCAGGTAATGCAACTAAACTCTAGAGATTACCTATGGAAAAGTTCATAACACTGTGATCTAGTGGTGCCTCATGGGGCAGATCATTGCTCTCCAACCTGGTGTTATCATATATGGCAGATCATGGCTGTCCAATCTGGTGTTATCATATAGAGAAGATCATGGCTCTCCAACCTGGTGTTATCATATAGGACAGATCATAGCTCTCCAACCTGGTGTTATCATATAGGACAGATCATAGCTCTCCAACCTGGTGTTATCATATAGTGCCGATCATGGCTCTCCAACCTGGTGTTATCATTTAGGGTAGATCATGGCTCTCCAACCTGGTGTTACAAAGGGCAAATCTTGGCTCTCCAACCTGGTGGTATCATATAGGGCAGATCATGGCTCTCCAATTTGGTGTTAACATATAGGACAGATCATGGCTCTCCAACCTGGTGTTATCATATAGGGCACATCATGGCTCTCCAATCTAGTGTTATCATATAGGGCAGATCATGGCTCTTCAACCTTGTGTTATCATATAGGACACATCATGGCTCTACAACCTGATGTTATCATATAAGACAGATCTTGGCTCTCCAACCAAGTGTTATCATACAGGGTAGATCATGGTTCTCCAACCTGGTATTATCATGTAGGGCACATCATGGCTCTCCAACCTGGTGTTATCATATAGGGCACATCATGGCTCTCCAACCTGGTGTTATAAAGGGCAGATTATGGCTCTCCAATCTGGTGTTATCATATAGGACAGATCATGGCTCTCTAACCTGGTGTTGTAAAGGGCAGATTATGGCTTTCCAATCTGGTGTTATAATATAGGGCAGGTCATTGCTCTCCAACCTGGTATTATCATGTAGGGCAGATCATGGTTCTCCAACCTGGTGTTACAAATGGCAGATCTTGGCTCTCCAACCTGGTGTTATCCTATAGGGGAGATCAAAGCTCTCCAAACTGATGTTATCATATAGGGCAGATCATGGCTCTCCAACCTGGTATTATAAAGGGCAGATCATGGCTCTCCAATCTGGTGTTATCACATAGGGCAGATCATGGCTCTCCAATCTGGTGTTATCATATAGGGCAGATCATGGCTCTCCAACCTGGCGTTATCACATAGGACAGATCATGGCTGTCCAACCTGGTGTTATCATATAAAGCTGATCATTGCTCTCCAATCTGGTGTTATCATATAGGGCAGATCATGGCTCTCCAACCCAGTGTTACAAAAGGCAGATTTTGGCTCTCCAACCTGGTGTTATCATATAGGGCAGACCATGGCCCTCCAGTCGGCTGTTATCATATAGGGCAGATCATGGCTCTCCAATCTGGTATTATCATATAGGACAGATCATCGCTCTCCAACCTGGTGTTATCCTACACGGGAGATCATGGCTCTCCAACCTGGTGTTATCCTATAGGGGAGATCAAAGCTCTCCAAACTGATGTTATCATATAGGGCAGATCATGGCTCTCCAACCTGGTATTATAAAGGGCAGATCATGGCTCTCCAATCTGGTATTATCATATAGGGCAGATCATGGCTCTCCAACCTGTTATTATAAAGGGCAGATCATGGCTCTCCAATCTGGTGTTATCACATAGGGCAGATCATGGCTCTCCAATATGGTGTTATCATATAGGGCAGATCATGGCTCTCCAACCTGGTGTTATCACATAGGACAGATCATGGCTCTCCAACCTGGTGTTATCATATAGGGCAGATCATTGCTCTCCAACCTGGTGTTATCATATATGGCAGATCATGGCTGTCCAATCTGGTGTTATCATATAGAGAAGATCATGGCTCTCCAACCTGGTGTTATCATATAGGACAGATCATAGCTCTCTAACCTGGTGTTATCATATAGGACAGATCATAGCTCTCCAACCTGGTGTTATCATGTAGGACAGATCATAGCTCTCCAACCTGGTGTTATCATATAGTGCCGATCATGGCTCTCCAACCTGGTGTTATCATTTAGGGTAGATCATGGCTCTCCAACCTGGTGTTACAAAGGGCAAATCTTGGCTCTCCAACCTGGTGGTATCATATAGGGCAGATCATGGCTCTCCAATTTGGTGTTAACATATAGGACAGATCATGGCTCTCCAATCTAGTGTTATCATATAGGGCAGATCATGGCTCTTCAACCTCGTGTTATCATATAGGGCACATCATGGCTCTACAACCTGATGTTATCATATGAGACAGATCTTGGCTCTCCAACCAAGTGTTATCATACAGGGTAGATCATGGTTCTCCAACCTGGTATTATCATGTAGGGCACATCATGGCTCTCCAACCTGGTGTTATCATATAGGGCACATCATGGCTCTCCAACCTGGTGTTATAAAGGGCAGATTATGGCTCTCCAATCTGGGGTTATCATATAGGACAGATCATGGCTCTCTAACCTGGTGTTGTAAAGGGCAGATTATGGCTTTCCGATCTGGTGTTATCATGTAGGGCAGATCATGGCTCTCCAACCTGGTATTATAAAGGGCAGATCATGGCTCTCCAACCTGGTATTATAAAGGGCAGATCATGGCTCTCCAATCTGGTATTATCATATAGGGCAGATCATGGCTCTCCAACCTGTTATTATAAAGGGCAGATCATGGCTCTCCAATCTGGTGTTATCACATAGGGTAGATCATGGCTCTCCAATCTGGTGTTATCATATAGGGCAGATCATGGCTCTCCAGCCTGGTGTTATCACATAGGACAGATCATGGCTCTCCAACCTGGTGTTATCATATAGGGCAGATAATTGCTCTCCAACCAGGTGTTATCATATAGGGCAGATCATGGCTCTCCAACCCAGTGTTACAAAAGGCAGATTTTGGCTTTCCAACCTGGTGTTATCATATAGGGCAGATCATGGCCCTCCAATCGGCTGTTATCATATATGGCAGAGCATGGCACTCCAACCTGGTGTTATCATATAGGGGAGATCATGGCTTTCCAACCTGGTGTTATCATATAGGGCAGATCATGGCCCTCCAATCGGCTGTTATCATATATGGCAGGTCATGGCACTCCAACCTGGTGTTATCATATAGGGGAGATCATGGCTCTCCAACCTGGTGTTATCATATAGGGCAAATCATTGCTCTCCAACCTGGTGTTATCATATAGGGCAGATCATGGCTCTCCAACTCAGTGTTACAAAAGGCAGATTTTGGCTTTCCAACCTGGTGTTATTATATAGGGCAGATCATGGCCCTCCAATCGGCTGTTATCATATATGGCAGGTCATGGCACTCCAACCTGGTGTTATCATATAGGGGAGATCATGGCTCTCCAACCTGGTGTTATCATATAGGGCAGATCTTGGCTCTCCAACCTTTTGTTATCATATAGAAGAGATCATCGCTCTCCAACCTGGTGTTATCCTATAGGGGAGATCATGGCTCTCCAACCTGGTGTTATCATATAGGGCCATGGGCGTACCCACCGTGGGGCAGCTGCTCCCCCCTAGAAGCAGGTCCGCACACCAGGACCGGCGTCAGCACCCGGCACACCTGGGCAAATGCCGGGGCCCTGAGCAGGTGGGGGGGGCCCTCACCGTCAGAGCCCGCTCCCCCCCGCTTGCTCAGGGTCCCAGCACCCGACAGAATACTTTCCCCTCCCCGTGCCTCCGCAGCAGGTCCTGTCTCTTCCGCGGCTGCTGCACTGTGACGTCTCAGGTCAGAGGGCGCGGTGACATCCTTACACCGCGCTCTATCCTGAGCAGTCACAGTGCAGAGCGGGATGAGGCCGACGACGCTGAGGAGTCCGGAGCAGGTGAGAAGTGAGGTGAGTATTTTTTTTTTTTTATTGTATGGAGGCCTGTGGCAGTATAAGGGAGGGGGGTGAGGTGGGGGGGTGACATCCTGCATGGGGCATTATAAGGGGGGAATGACATCCTGCATGGGGCATTATAAGGGGGGGTGACATTCTGCATGGGGCATTATAAGGGAGGGGGGGGTGACATCCTGTAAGGGAGGGGGTGTGTGACAGCCTGCATGGGGCATTATAAGGGAGGGGGGGTGTGACATCCTGCATGGGGCATTATAAGGAAGGGGGGGTTGTCATCCTGCATTGGGCATTATAAGGGGGGGGTGACATCCTACATGGGGCATTATATGGGGGGGAACAGCCTGCATGGGGCATTATAGGGGAGGGGGGGTGTGACATCCTGAATGGGGCATTATAAGGAAGGGGGGTGTGTGTCATCCTGCATGGGGCATTATAAGGGGGGGTGACATCCTACATGGGGCATTATATGGGGGGAACAGCCTGCATGGGGCATTATGTGGGGGGAACAGCCTGCGTGGGGCATTATGTGGGGGGGGAACAGCCTGCATGAGGCATTATGTGTGGGGAACAGCCTGCATGGAGTGTTATATGGGGGCCAGTATTCTGTATGGAGTGTTATATGGGGGCCAGTATTCTGTATGGAGCGTTATATGGGGGCCAGTATTCTGTATGGAGCGTTATATGGGGGCCAGTATCCTGCATGGAGTGTTATATGGGGGCCAGTATCCTGCATGGAGCGTTATATGGGGGCCAGTATTCTGTATGGAGCGTTATATGGGGGCCAGTATCCTGTATGGAGCGTTATATGGGGGCCAGTATTCTGTATGGAGCATTATATGGGGGCCAGTATCCTGTATGGAGTGTTATATGGGGGCCAATATTCCGTATGGAGCGTTATATAGGGGCCAGTATTCTGTATGGAGCGTTATATGGGGACCAGTATCCTGTATGGAGCATTTTATGGGGGCCAGTATACTGTGTGGAGCGATTCGCCGGTTTCTGAGCTATTGTGGAATTTACAATAGATATCACTCATGTAATGTAAGAAGTGAAATCTTTGCATTGTACTATATATATATTTATCTTCGGTATCTGTGACCATGGCTTGCCCCCCCCTAGTTTTGATCCTGGGTACGCCCATGTATAGGGCAGATCATGACTCTCCAACGTGGTGTTATCATATAGGACAGATTATGGCTCTCCAAACTCGTGTTATCCTATAGGGGAGATCATGTCTCTCCAACCTGGTGTTACAAAGGGAAGATCTTGGTACTCAAATCTGGTGTTATCCTATAGGGCAGATCATGGCTCTCCAACCTGGTGTTATAAAGGCCAGATCATGGCTCTCCAATCTGGTATTATCCTATAGGGCAGATCATGGCTCTCCAACCTGGTGTTATAAAGGCCTGATCATGGCTCTCCAATCTGGTATTATCCTATAGGGCAGATCATGGCTCTCCAACCTGGTGTTATAAAGGCCAGATCATGGCTCTCCAATCTGGTATTATCCTATAGGGCAGATCATGGCTCTCCAACCTGGTGTTATCACACAGGACATATCATGGCTCTCCAATCTGGTGTTATCATATAGGGCAGATCATGGCTCTCCAACCTGGTTTTACAAAGGGCAGATCTGGGCTATCCAACCCGGTGTTATTGTATAGGGCACATCAATGCTCTCCAATCTGGTGTTATCATATAGGGCAGATTATGGCTCTCCAACCTGGTGTTATCATATAGGGCACATCATGGCTCTTCAACCTGGTGTTATCTAATAGGGCAGATCATGACTTTATGATCTTGGAATGGTTTATAGGGCAGGTCATGCAGCTAAACTCTAGTTATTTCCTATGGGAAAGTTCCTATTACTGTCATCTAGTTGTGCCTCATGAGGCAGATCATGGCCCTCCAATCGGGTGTAATCATATAGGGTAGACCATGGCCCTCCAATCGGGTGTTATCATATAGGGCAGATCATGGCTCTCCAATCTGGTATTTCCATATGGAACAAATCAAGACTTTTCAACCTGGTGTTATCATATAGGGCAGATCATGGCTCTTCAACCTGGTGTTATCAAATAGGGCAGATCATGACTTTATGATCTTGGAATGGTTTATAGGTCAGGTCATGCAGCTAAACTCTAGTAATTTCCTATGGGAAAGTTCCTATTACTGTCATCTAGTTGTGCCTCATGAGGCAGATCATGGCCCTCCAATCGGGTGTTATCATATAGGGTAGACCATGGCCCTCCAATCGGATGTTATCATATAGGGCAGATCATGGCTCTCCAATCTGGTATTTCCATATGGAACAAATCAAGACTTTTCAACCTGGTGTTATCATACAGGGCAGATCACGGCTCTCTAGTCTGGTGTTACCGAATATGGCAAGTCCTCTTCATTATTTCCTGTCTAGTGCCACACCCGTGTTGCTGATTGACGTTGATTATGGTTGAAATGTAAGTCAAGCACATGGAGTGACTTTGCATGGGCAATAATACAGAGGATTGGCACACAAGTCGGGAACCGTCCCGCCCTCTGTGCACTTGTTAAGATTTAAATTGTATTTTCTCATCAGTGGAATATCCTTTTCCAGATCGGAAGGTATGTGTGAAATTGTCTTTTACAGCCCTACCCAGAAATGCAATAAATTTGGTAATCCAAAAGCTCCAGAATCTAGATAGATTCTCTTTAATCCATGGTGAACAGTACGAGAAGCCTAAATAGTTGATGTGTGTCAAAAGAGAGAGGGGCCTCTGCTCCATCATGAATCATGGTGGATGGTGGGTACTAGACGAAGGCACCCCACATGATAAAAAGAGGAGGTTCACAACTGAGGTTCACACAAGAACCTTCCTTCCAAGGGAAGGGAAGATGGATGAACAAGAACCAAACTCACCAGGAGAAGACCCTTCCCACTAGATTTTTATTTTACTTGAACCTCACAAATTGCTCGGGTTCATCTCTAAGGTTGATTTGGAAATTATTTTAAGGAACCAGCAAACGGAATAAGCGATTGGCTGCATCATTTATGCAAATATTGTAGGAGTAGAGGGATTTCATTTATTATCTGGTTTTAGTTTTTTAGAACAGAATAGAAAGTTTTGCATGAAGGACGCTTTCTCTTCCATTCTAAAAAAACAGATACCAAATGGACCCCATAACAATTAATGGAGTCCCAATATATACTTTAGCACAATTGACGCAACAAACAACTTATTCCGTTTCTGTTTTCCAACAAATAAAATGGAAATGTGAACAGAGTCTAAATAGGACATAAATACATACAGGAGGATCTGTGTCATCTGCCCCTGCTTGTATCTCCATCGCTCTAAATAACTGATAAACGCTAATATTTTCTTGTTTTGCATGTGGGCAGCATGAAAAATACTTTTTGCAGTCTGTAATTATTATATCTTTGTTTTAATATTTTTAATAGTGTAACACAATGCAATATCCAGAAGAACAGGAGTGTAATTTGTGAGAAGTATCAACTTTTAATGAGAGGAAAAAGGCTGGCGGCAATGACTAGTAAATGTGTCCTTTGGGCTAAACCCTGCGTCGTGCAGGTTCTAGTCAGGACAAATTTAGCTAAATGGCACTCGCAAGTGATCATGTGAGCAAGATCTAACGAGGAATTAATCTCCCTGAAAGTGTAAGTGAGATAGGTAAGATGGCCGGAAATGCGATTATATGATTATATTTAGGAAGGTAAATGCAGCATGTATTTTTCATGTCTCAGTTTAACCACCTGAGCCCTCGCTAGTAATGTGCACCTAGGAAAACAAATTACTGCCTCGTTTGCCAAGAAGTCATAAGCATACAGCATTATTCTTTCCAAACTGGATTACAATGGCGCAGTCAGTGTGCGGGGATGGAGACGTCCGCAGCGAAACGTTAAAGGGGCTTTTTATGAAAATAAATACAAATGGCTTTTTATAATAATGTCGTCCCACATCTATGCATATGGCTGCATCCATCTTCCCGTATCCACAGGTGGAATAGAACTTGCTGGGATGTAATCACATCAGTGGTTTCTCGCCTTCTTGTTGGAGCTGATGAAACATTTGATGCTCTAGTTGTATGAAAATATATTAGATACAAGTGTGTGTAGAAACATGTATTTAAAGGGAACCTGTCACCAGAAAAAATGCTATTAACCTGTAGATATGGTGTTAATCTGCAGGTTAATAATGTTACTAACCTGCCCGGCGCCTGCACTTAGCCTAACGCTACAGGGAGAAAATGTCTTTAATCCCCCGGCAGTGTTCGGGAGAAACATTGGGTCAAGCCGTCAGTCAGTGCCAGGGGATCGGTTACAGCCGCCACTCTGTATTTTCAGAACGTGACTGAAACCCAAACGCTGACAGGGGTAATAAAGTAAATTTTCTCCCCGCAGCGTTCAGTAAAGTGCGTGCGCCGGGCAGGTTAATAATGCTATTAACCACTGGTTTACCCTGAAGCTGCCAAGCATGTTTACCCCCAAACTTGCTAGTCTTGCTGTAAACTGAGAGATTTGTGACTCTCCTGCAATAAAGTTAATTAAAGATTACCTTTAGTTTTAAGTAACCTTTTAGAATAAGCTGTCATATGTAGGTACATGAAGAATAACACTATTTCTGGCCACTATATGACTTGTATTCTGTATCTTTCACCAGTTTTCCCTTCTACAGGCTCTATTTCTAATTTTCAGTTATCTCTGAGCTAGTGGGTGAGGACTAGAAAAAAATGTGTGTTAGCCTGAGGAACAAATCAGATCGATTTTGAAACATGTTGCTGTCTTTTAATAAATGTTCTTTTTTTGTTCTACATTTTTTCATCCTTGTCTTCACGGTGACAGCACCCACCACAACATTTTATTTTCTTCATTTTTAATGAGCCATTTTGTTGGCCTTAACGGGTGGAGCAGAAGTCTACACGAGGAATATCACTTTACTACTACTCATATCAAAGTTGTGCTCGACCCACACATCTCCATTAGGTGAGAAGATTCCATCTACTCTTCCTTGTTTCTCAGCACCAGGACTTCACCATGGAACACTCCTATTTTGTCTTCTTTTTAATAAGAATGGAAAACCACATTTTTATATCTACGAATTGGTGCCGGGATCCCCTGTTTCCTATTTTCTTGTTATAAACCTGAGGACTAGTTCAGTTATCCGTGCACCGCATAGGCTGAAGACTACGAGTATGCCTCCTTTTGAGATAATGGGCATCTCTTTAAATGTTTTAAATGTGCTGTAGCTGCTCTGATGTCTCCCACACACGACACACACAGACATGAGGGATCCCTACTCTTCTGTCTCTATGTAGCACTTACTCAAAAGCAGCAGAAACATGGAGTAGAGTATACGGCAGTGCTGAGCAGTGTGGCTGTGAATCCAGCATTGGGATGAAATGAACACTTATTAGAAAACATTAGTTCAATCTGCTCCTCTCTACAAATTCTTTTCTTATACTTAAACAGGAAGCTGTAACCTGATCTCTCAGTGAGCTAGCAGCCTATCTTGTCTTGAGACAGACAGATATTAGCATTTTTTTTTTTAAAGAGAAGTGTCTCATAAGTGGATAAAGAAGCATAATTCAATGATAAGATATATCACAAAGTTTCTTCTACTCACTTGTACCATCGATTTAAGCAAAGTTTGTTAAACCAACAGCGACTACTTAAATTTCCTTGTAACTGGACTAAGTCCACATGATTTATTGAGCCATCATCATATGATGCTCTACACAATGCCCTAAGCTTGATTTCCACACTTTAAGAAGCTATTAAGACCCTTTTGGTGAAACCCCTGGGGTCCCCAAAATCCATTTGCAGAAAAAAAAAGAAAAACTCTTATTTTATAGGTCTCAATGAATATTACAAAGCCAAAAAAATACATATATGTGGATCCTTCTATAAGACTCTCATTTAGATCTTTTGCAAAAAAGTTGCACTTCGGGAAGATAAAAAAGAAAAAATACAGAATTTCTGTGTCTATCGTTGAAAGACAAACATATTTTGAAAGGCTGTTTACACACATGATTACAACTCTGTACGTTTGCTTAGCCCAGCTGGGAACATACTCTTTCCGTTGCCGCACACAGTGCCCGCTGTTAATGATGTGAACTCCCACCTTACACTTTAGAAACACACAACAGAAAGCTCTGCTCACTGTAAGAAGTAAAGATTAAAAGTCTAAGACGCCCATAGGAAATAATCCATGCCAGGTTTAAATGAACCCTCACGCTAATTCTTTTTTATATTTCTTAAATCATTCATAAAAATGTTATCTATCAATTTTCCTGTGAATAATTTATAGAAAGCACTAGGGTATTACAATAAATTATACATGCATGAGATTGAGAATCATTAGCACCCAGCTACCACTGTTCGCAAATGGATCCTTTCACAGTTATCATACTGAACAGGCTTTACGGCCTAGCCTTGGAGTTATTGCAAAGAAAATGAAAACCCCGGTAACGTGAGCAAATTAGCCATGAGGGGAAAAAACATAAAAGCAAAAAGTAAGGAGCATTACAATGTAGCAAGAACATTACACGTGTAAATCGAAAGAAAAAACAGGTTCATGAGTTGTCCTCTTCTTTTGAGATAGTAAAGCTACTGAAAAAACTAAACGACAACCAATAAGACCACCAAAACAGATGTTGTCACCCATTTTTTCCCACTCCTGAATGGTACTCATTAGTGATGAGCGAGCGTGCTTGTTACTCAAGATATACAAGCATACTCGGGTGTTTTCCAAGTATTTGCAGAGTGCTCGAATGTTATGTTTGAGTCACTCCGTGCGCATGATTTGCGACTGTTTGACAGCTTTAACACATGTGAGGAATGCCTGTTTCTTAGGCATTCCTCACACGTATTAAAGCTGTCAAACAATCGCAAATCATGCGCACGGAGTGACTCAAACATAACACCAAGCACGCTGAAGATACTCGGCGAGCATTCGAGCATGCTCGCCGAAAGGGTTAGCAGAACATGCTCGCTCATCACTAGTACCCACCTATTTCAAAATCTTTATTTCTCCATTTTTAAGGACGTAATTAAAAAAAAGAAAAGCGCTTCATATGTAGATCAGTGAGTATTGCAGGCATTGCTCACCTGGTTAGGTTGTGTAGGGTAGGCACAACACGGTGAAGAGTATGGGCGGATCCACAATGATCGGCTGCAGCTCCGACCGCTGATACCAGACTTGTGGGTCATGGAATTGGAAAGGGTGAAGAAAATTGAAACAATGACCGAACGCTGCCAGTGGATATAAGAAGTCCAGAAATCCTGATGCAGGAGTTGGATCAATTCCGAAAAGCGTTTTTTCAATAAAACCTTTTCTCTACTCCAGTTTCTGGACATCGTACATCTACTGGCAGCATCCGGTCACGGCCACAGTAACCTTCACCCCAAGGTACATTTTTAAGAAAGGACATTGATCAATAAAGACAGAAATCATCACATGTTGGGTGCAGCAGAGAAAATGTAATTTTAAAGGGGTTTTCTGTTTTCAGAGAAGGTATCAATCAGATACACTTTGTTTATGAAAAAAAGCAACTTTGCTGTCATCATCCTTCCCGGGTAAAATGCTGAGTCTTCCTATTATTTACAAAAAGACAAAAGATGATCTCATATTCATTCTAACCACATTCCCTTGATGAAGCCAGATGGCGAAACATATCAGGGATTCAATGAGTATCTTTTTTAAATAGTATGTGTGACTGATCTGGAAAGCCACAAACAGAGAGCAAACTTATATACAGCTTTGTTTGCAGATTGCAGTCACTTCAATATCTGATCTGAATGATACTGATCGATTTCATGCCAGTAAATACTTATATATGTACAGTACAGACCAAAAGTTTGGACACACCTTCTCATTTAAAGATTTTTCTGTATTTTCATGACTATGAAAATTGTACATTCACACTGAAGGCATCAAAACTATGAATTAACATTAGTGTTGAGCGAACATGCTTGACACTGCTCGGTACTCGCCCGAGCATCACGCTACTCGGGATGTTCGGCGAGCACCGAGCATTTCCGGGTTACTCGGGCGGGAGCTCGGGTCTCCGCCCTGCATGTTTGGAGCTCTTTACAGAGCCAATGAACATGCAGGGATTGCCAGCCAGTCACTGTAATGCCGCAGCCATGTTGTTTGTTGGCATTACAGTGATTGGCTGGCCGCACAGCGTCACCTCGAGTATTTAAAACCGGGCGCCGCCATCTTGGACACAGTCGCTCCGGATCAGACAGTGTAGGGACAGCGCTGCTGATTTAGGGAGAGATATATCCTGCAAAATAGTTAGTGTAGGGTCTGTAAAGGCTGCCAGATCAAACAAACAGTCCTTCTCAGGACTAATATCCATCCCAGGTATATCAGGCAGGCAGGCAGGCAGGCTGTATAGGAGACGCAGTGGTTATACCAGCAAACCCTGCATTACAGTCCTGTGTGCTGCTCCTGTTGCTGAAATTGCTGGACTTAGCTCCAGGTCCCGGGGGCCAGGAAAAATCCTTTTTTTTTATCTAAATCCTCTTTTTTTTTTCCTCCTTCACAATGTACAAATACCCATCTTATTAACCTTTTGGTGCCCCCCCCCCAAAAAAAAAAAAAGTGTGCCTCTGATTTTTCAGACACAAATATATCTGTTGAAAATAGTCTGGTGTAGGCCAGAGAAATAGAAGTGTGGTTTTGCAGTTCTATGGGCCATTTGTATCTAAAAAAAACAGTTTGAGTGTGTCGCTCACTGTTCAGCCGCAAATATATATATTTTAAAAAGCCTGGTATACACCAGTAAATTATTACTGTGGTTTTGATGTTCCACGGTAAAACATCTCTATTATCCTGTTTTTGGCATTTTTTGCTGTATAAAAATAATAAGTGTCTCCCTGATTTTTCATACACAAATATATCTGTTGAAAATAGTCTGGTGTAGGCCAGAGAGACAGAAGTGTGCTTTTGCTGTTCCACGGTAAAAAATCTCTATTATCCTGCTTTTTGCATTTTTTGCTGTAAAAAAAAAAAATTGTGTCTCCCTGAATTTTCAGACACAAATATATCTGTTGAAAATAGTCTGGTGTAGGCCCGAGAAATACAAGTGTGGTTTTGCAGTTCCACGGTACAAACCTCTGGATTATCCACTTTTGGGCCATTTGTATCTAAAAAAAACAGTTTGAGTGTGTCGCTCACTGTTCAGCCGCAAATATATATATATTTTAAAAAGCCTGGTATACACCAGTAAATTATTACTGTGGTTTTGATGTTCCACGGTAAAACATCTCTATTATCCTGTTTTTGGCATTTTTTGCTGTATAAAAATAATAGTGTCTCCCTGATTTTTCAGACACAAATATATCTGTTGAAAATAGTCTGGTGTAGGCCAGAGAGACAGAAGTGTGCTTTTACTGTTCCACGGTAAAAAATCTCTATTATTCAGGTTTTGGTAGTTTTTTCCGTAAAGAAAAACAGTAGTGTCTCCTGACTGTTGTGACACAAAAATATATCTGTTGAAAATAGTCTTGTGTAGGCCCGACATCCCAGTGTGGTTTCGCAGTTCCACGGGTCAAATCGCTGTACTATCCAGTTTTGGGCCTTTGGTATCTAAAAAAAAAGCAGTTTGAGTGTGTCGCTCACTGTTCAGCCGCAAATATCTCTAATTAAAAAAGTGTGGTATACCCCAGTAAACAATAACTGTGGTTTTCCTCTTCCACGGTCCTAATCTACTCTTTATTACCCTTTTTCCATTGATAGTGCAAGTGTAAGCTATTTTACTTCATTTACAATGGGCAAGGCGCGTGGCAAGGGACGTGGAAGTGGACGTTCTGGTGATGGTTCGTGCAGAGGACGGGGCCGTGGCCAAGGTGAAAATGTGCCACAACCAACAGCCACATCTTCTCGCTCCCACTTCTTGACCGAATTACTAGGGAAGCACAGAACAACACCAGTATTGAGAACTGATCAGTGTGAACAGGTTATTAATTGGATAGCAGACAATACTTCCAGTTACCTGGGCACCACCACCTCCGGTCTGTCTTCCACACGGTCAACTCTTAGTAGCCGTGAGTCTCGACCGCATACTCCTCCTCACCCTGATGCTCCTTCCTCCCACCATGCCGAGTGTCGTCAGACAGCAAGTGATCCCACACTTGGACACTCTGAAGAGCTGTTCACTGGTCCATTTCCATATTTGGGCCCCTCGCCTGATACGCTTGAAGTGGTGGAAGAGGAGATCCCATGTTGCGATGCCCAAATATTTGAACAGCCACGGCCACAGGAAGTCGACGTTGGCAATCTGTCACAAGAGGTGGACGATGACGAGACACAATTGCCAGGAAGTGAGGAGGAGGATCGTGGTGCGCAAGTGGAAGAGGAGGAGGTGGTGGATGATCTAGTAACTGACCCAACGTTGAAGGAGGACATGCAGAGTGAGGCCAGCAGCACACAGGGGGAGGGAGGCAGAGTACCCCAACAGGCAGGAAGAAGCAGTGTGGTGGCCGCAGACAGAAGGCAGGCAACCGTTCCCTGTAACACCAACACGAGGGACGTTGCCAGTACAAGCGGTAGGTCTTCCAGAGTCTGGAATTTTTTTAAAGACTCTGCTGATAACCCCAAAAAGGCCATATGTTCCACCTGCCATGCCAACATCAGCAGGGGTGACAAAACTACCAGCCTGACCACCACCAGCATGATCAGGCACATGGCAGCAAAGCACCCGACTTTGTGGGGCGAAACCCAGGGTCCACGACCAGTGTCAGCGGGTGTCACCACTGCTTCTTCCACTGTTGTGCGTGCAATAGAACCCCCTGTTGTGTGTGCAAGGCAATCCCCTGTCCATACTGCATGTAAAGATGCCCCCTCCTCTCAGTCTTCACTTGTTATGGCAGTTTCTCAAGAAACAGCATCAACGTCCACGTCCACGTCCCACCGCAGCGTTCAATTGTCCATATCCCAGACCTTTGAACGAAAGCAGAAATTCGCAGCTAACGCCCCACAGGCCACAGTCCTAAATTCGCACATTTCACGACTGCTTGCATTGGAAATGCTGCCTTTTAGGCTGGTGGAGACGGAATCCTTCCGTAATCTTATGGCGGTGGCTGTCCCTCGGTACTCGGTCCCCAGCCGACACTATTTTGCCCGGTGTGCCATCCCCGCACTACACAAGCATCTGCCGTGCCCTCAACAACGCAGTTACTGGGAGAGTCCACCTGACAACGGACACGTGGACAAATGCTTGTGGCCAGGGACGGTACATCTCTCTGACGGCACACTGGGTAAACATAGTGGAAGCCGGGACCCAGTCGGACCTTGGGACGGAACACATCCTCCCCACACCGAGGATTGGGGGCCCTATGTCAGTCAGAGTTGCCCCCACAGTGTACAGCTCCTGCGCATCCTCCTCATCCTCCTTCTCCTCATGTTCAGCCTCCATCTCAGATATCACCACATCAGTTACAAGCTGGAAGCATTGCAGTACTTCCTCCGCCAAGCGGCAACAGGCTGTGCTGAAACTCATAAGCTTAGGTGATAAACCTCACACTGCTTGTGAGTTGTGGACAGCTGTGAAAGAGCAGGCAGATCTGTGGCTGAGACCGCTGAACCTACATCCCGGCATGGTCATGTATGACAATGGCAGTAACCTGGTGGCAACTCTGAGGCGAGGCGAGATCACACACGTACCATGCCTGGCTCATGTGCTTAACCTCGTGGTTCAGCGGTTTCTTAAATCGTACCCCGAGTTGCCAGATCTGCTCGTGAAAGTACGCCGCCTGTCAGCTCATTTTTGCAAATCGGCTACAGCTTCCACCGCCCTTGCTGTGTTGCAGCAGCATTTGCAGCTTCCGGCACACCGACTGGTGTGTGATGTCCCCACACGTTGGAACTCTACCCTCCACATGTTACAAAGGATTTGTGAGCAGAAGAGAGCAGTTGTGGAGTACAAGCTGCAACAAGGCCGTCGATATTCAGGTCAGACTCCACACATAAGACCTCAGGAGTGGACCTGGATGTCTGACATATGTACCATCCTGACAAACTTTGAGGAGGCCACCAAGATGTTGAGTGGCGATGACGCCATCATTAGTGTCAGCATCCCACTTGTCTGTCTTTTGCAACGCTCTCTGCAGAGAATTAAAGAGGAGGCATTGCAGCCAGAGTATGATGAGATGGATCAAGAAGCTGTAGCGGGCGATTACACACAGCCTAGCCTCATCTCATCCCAACGTGCATTGGGGGACAATGAGGGAGAGGAGGAGGAGGAGAGCATGGTCAGTCGTCATCTTGGTGAGGACACGGAAATCTTGCCCGTTAACTGTCTGGCACGCATGGCTGACTTTATGTTACGCTGCCTTAACCGTGACCCTCGCGTTGTCAAAATGTTGGGTGACAGTCATTACTGGTTGGTGACACTTGTAGACCCCCGCTACAAGGAGAACTTTCATTCTCTTATTCCTGAGGTGGAGAGGTCTACAAAAATGGGGCAATACCAGAAGGCCCTTGCTGCAGAACTCTTAAAAAAATTCCCATCTGAACACACTAGCGGCAGAGGTCACAGTTCGTTGCCCAACCAAGGCGTACAGGCGAGAGAGATGCAACTCCAATCCAGCAGAGGCAGGGGAACACTGTCAACGTTCTGGGACAGTTTTCTGACACCCTCCCAGCTTACAGGCCCTGAGGCGTGGGGTACTCTCACAAGGAGTGGAAAGTTTCAAAAGATGGTGAGGGAGTACCTTGCCGATCGTACCAGCGTCCTCCGTGATTCCTCTGTGCCTTTTAATTATTGGGTATCCAAGCTGGACACTTGGAATGAACTCGCTCTGTACGCCTTGGAGGTCCTGGCCTGCCCTGCCGCTAGCGTGTTATCGGAGCGTGTTTTTAGTGCCGCTGGGGGATTTATAACTGATAAGCGCACTCGCCTTTCAACTGACAATGCTGACAAGCTGACCCTTATCAAAATGAACAAGGGCTGGATTGGGCCAGACTTCTCATCACCACCAAATGACAGCAGAGTAACATAAAGTCAAATCCACTGTGTTATTTCGGGAGGTGTATTCACATGCACCGCTTCACACCCACACATGGGTATACGCTTCCTTGTTTCGGCTGTTTAATCTTCTTCTCCTTATCCTCAGCCTCCACCACCACTATACCACCAGGGTGCCAGCATTGCAAGTTCCTCCGTCCTTATTTTTGGCAGCTTTTGCTTGCAAGGCATAAGCAAATACTATGGGACACCCACTCCCCAATAATGGGACTTATGTTTGTAATATGTTATACTGCATGGCTCTTGTAAGGGGCATTGCAAGTTGCTCCGTCCTAATTTTTGGCAGCTTTTGCTTGGAAAGCATAAGCAAATACCATGGGACACCCACTCCCCAATAATGGGACTTATGTTTGTAATATGCTGTACTGCATGGCTCTTGTAAGGGGCATTGCAAGTTGCTCCGTCCTAATTTTTGGCAGCATTTGCTGGGAAAGCATAAGCAAATACTATGGGACACCCACTCCCCAATAATGGGACTTATGTTTGTAATATGCTGTACTGCATGGCTCTTGTAAGGGGCATTGCAAGTTGCTCCGTCCTAATTTTTGGCAGCTTTTGCTGGGAAAGCATAAGCAAATACTATGGGACACCCACTCCCCAATAATGGGACTTATGTTTGTAATATGCTGTACTGCATGGCTCTTGTAAGGGGCATTGCAAGTTGCTCCGTCCTAATTTTTGGCAGCTTTTGCTTACTATGGGACACCCACTCCCCAATAATGGGACTTATGTTTGTAATATGCTGTACTGCATGGCTCTTGTAAGGGGCATTGCAAGTTGCTCCGTCCTAATTTTTGGCAGCTTTTGCTGGGAAAGCATAAGCAAATACTATGGGACACCCACTCCCCAATAATGGGACTTATATTTGTAATATGCTGTACTGCATGTGACGCGCCCCCTGGGCCGTGTGTACACGTGTGTGGGATACCCGGTGCCGGGTCTCTGGGGTCGGTAGTCTCCGTGGCGGTGACCCGGTCCCGTGGCTCAGGCTGGTCAAACCAGTGGCAGTCTTTCTTAGGTTTTGAGGTTAATTGTCCGACTGCGCCACCCGTGGATTGCGGTCAGGGAGTACCACCGCTGCGAAGCAGACCGCTGAGGCTGGTGTTGTGTGCGCAGCATAGAATGGGATTACTCTCCTCGGGAGGAGTATAGCCTCAGGGCAGTGAGTGTGGATGATGGGGGTGATGGTGCACGAGCGCAGCAGGAATGACTCAGAGTCTTTGCAGTGCAGTTCAGGGTCTTTACTGATGATTATAAGGTAGACCCTCCCGGGAATACTGGCTAACATAAGAGGCCTGGTCAGTCTGTGAGCAAGCAGGAGTTCCCCTGGCCAGGTGGAGTTGTAGGCCTCCCCGTCTGTCTGCACTCTTCCTGGCTACCTTGCTGTAAGCGGGTAGAAGTAGCCCACGTCCCTGAGTGTACCGTGTAGTGCTCACCCGTATGGCTGGTGACTTGGGGCCTTCTGTTAGCCTCCGCTCCACGACGGCGGTGCTGGTCCCTTGCTTGTGACTGAGCCTCCGGGCTTCTATGGCCAGAGGACCTGAAATCCCCTGCCGGCTGGTTTCTGCTGCTGGATATATAAGTCCTCACAGCTTCGGACTCCTGTGTCCGGTTCCTATTGTCTTCTGCCAGGGCGAGCTCTGCTCAGCTTCCAGCCCCTGGTCTTTAGCTCCTAGCTCCTACAGAGCTCCTTGCTGTTAATTTCCCTTGCTCTCACTCTGACTCTGACTGTTCTCTGACTCACTCAACCCCGCCCCAGATCCAGTTTATAAGGGCAGAATTCTCCCCTCCCAGGATTGGGGCAGGAGGATGTTGCATGTTTAAGGGATCCTGACCAGGAAACCTCCCACTTGCTCTCTGACGTAATATCTCTATTACTGTGGTGACCAGACCCCTGTGGTGCCACACATGGCTCTTGTAAGGGGCATTGCAGTTCCTCATAATTTTTGGAAAGCCTTCCATTCACTGCTTAGGCCAACAGTGCACGGGAGACCCAGTTGCTATAAATGGAAAAAAAGGTTTAGTTAACGCCCTCTGACCTCCATGTCATTTCCAAGGGGCATTGGAGTGGCTCAAAATTTTTGGTAGGCATTGCACTCACTGTATGCCCTATAACTGTGTAGCCGAACAGCTCCTTTTGGTACAGAAACATATCCTACAAGACATATCTGGTTGACTGGCCTGATATTGATGTGAATGGTCCCTGTTCCTCCTGCTCTTTCTCCTTTGCCACTACCTCATCCATCATTTATCACCTGAAGCTTTGTTTTAACGGGAGTCATAGAAATTGGATAGTAGCAGGAAAACATCCAGCAATCCTCGGAGGAGGTAGGATATGCGCCAAAACGCTGACCACCTCAGGCCTAGCCGCTACTACATACATGTGCTTGCATTACAACAAAACAAAGCAGATGCTAACTTCTATCATCCCCATCATGCTCCTCACCTTGGCACTCTCAACTCCCCTGATGGAGAAGACAGGGCCCACCGGAGGAGTCTGATAGTCCGGTGGGCTCGGCCAATGCTGCCCTAAAGCAGGCCAGGCTAAGAAAAGTGTGGGAAAGGTTACCGGGACAAATAGGGGTGGCTGTGGACCGAGTATGGACACCCGGCCACCCCCTGGAGGCTGGGGAGCAAGCGGGGACACCCGGCCACCAGGCGGCTGGGGACTGAGTATGGATACCAGGCCGCCGACACAGCCATGGCGTGGTGGCCAGATTCCGCCTCCACATGCCTAAAAGGCCCAATTTAAAGTGCAAGCAAGCAAGCAGTATGGTATTGCAGCCTGGGGGTGGGTGGATGGCAGGCAGCATACTTGAGCTTGTATTGCAAGGAATGGGGGAGGTACAATTGAACACTGCCCTGGGACTAGAACTTGCATGGGGATAGTTGCAAGTCTGCATCTTCTGATGCGGTAAGGATCACTTATGATGGGCACACTTTTAGACAGTGACGTGGGAGTCAGAGATGCTTCCAGGGGTCTTCCCCATGCTGTTCCCTTGTCTTTTCAGCACTTTATGCATGTGTCACACAGCACATGGCCAGATAAGGTTGTAAAATGTTAAAATGACATTTCACGGTGAATGCATTTGTCATCGCTGAAAGCAATACAAAAGTGCAAAAACGCATAAAAAATGCTACTTGTGAACATAGCCGAAGGTGTGGAGGAGTATTTTTGTTTTTGGTCATTTATTTTAACTTATACACAAGTCTTTTCCCTGGAAAGGATGTTCCTTAACTAGTGTTGAGCATTCCGATACTGAAATATCGGGTATCGGCCGATATTCGCGGTATCGGAATTCCGATACTTAATTCCGATACTTTTACAATATCGAATACCGGAATCGGAAGTTCCCATAATGCCTGCGCTCTGCAGTGTCTCTGAAGTATGACAAGCTGGATGGCAGCGCTCAGCTGAGATCCAGCCTGTCATCAGAATGCCATCCCAGCGTGGGAGAATTCTCCTGATCGTTTAAAAGCCGGCGGGCGGTAAAAAGCCGCCGGCTTTTAAACAATCGCACAGCCCCATACTGCTTCCCCCCAGCCTCCCACCCCGATCCTCCGCTCCCCTCGCCACCTCCCATCCCGATCGTAAGTTAGGACCGGGCGGGGAGCGCAGCACCATGGAGCGGGGAGCGAAGGACCCGGGCGGGGAAGCCGGCAGTGAAAAGCCTTCACCGCCGGCTTTCCCGTTCTGTGCTGCGCTTTCCCGCCGGTTATTTCAAATGAACAGCTGAGGTATCAGGTGATGCTGATCAGCTGTTCATTTGAAGTAGCCGCGGTGCCCTCAGAGGGTTCACGTGAGTTCATGCTTGACTGCATTGCATGAACTCACATGAACTTTCCCACGGCCGCACAGGTCAGCCTCACCTCCCAGATGATCAGCCCGTCATGATTGGTGTGTGTGGGTGTCTGTGCGTGTGTGTGCGGGGTGTCTGTGCGTGTGTCTGCGAGTGTGTGCGGGGTGTCTGTGCGATGTCAGCGGGTGTGTGTGATGTCTGCGGGTGTGTGCGGTGTCTGTGCGATGTGTGCGGGTGTGTGCGGGTGTGCGCGGTGTCTGTGCGATGTCTGCTGTGTCTGTGCGATGTCTGCGAGTGTGTGCGGTGTCTGTGCGATGTCTGCGAGTGTGTGCGGTGTCTGTGCGATGTCTGCGGGTGTGTGCGGTGTCTGTGCGATGTCTGCGAGTGTGTGCGATGTCTGCGGGTGTGTGCGTGCAGGCAGACATAGGCCGATGTGACACTACTACTCCCATCGGCCTATGTCTGTCCCCCGTCCACTCGTGCCAGCTGGATCAGCTCGATGGGAGCAGTAGTTCCCATCAGCCTGATCCTGCTATTTAAATTGCCCTACTGTGTCCCCAATAAATTTTAAATACATGTCATTGGTGGCCAGTGGTTGCCTACAATAAATTAGTTCATACATTACCTGTCCCCGCCGATCGCCACCTAAAATAAAGTAAAAAATAAAAAACTACACCTATACTCACCTAGACACCTAATTCCCCGAAGCCATAGATCTCCTGTAATAAAATATAAAATAATAAACCACAACCTTATCCTTACCCCTCCGTAGTAGTCCACGAGTGTCCCACGATGATCTCCAGTTTAGAGCAGCCACATAGAATGTGACCGCTCTGAACCGCTGCCGCCGCTAGAATGATGGGGCCGTAAAGCAGCCCCGTCATTGCATAAGCGGGTTCGCCGGAGTTCAGGCAGCGCTGCTCCGGTTAGCTCCTTTACGGCCCTGCTGTATCGTGAGAAATTCCCACGGTACAGCAGTGCCGTAAAGGAGGTCTCCGGAGCTGCGCTGCCTGAATGCACTCCGGTGACCTCAGTCAGTGGCTCCCGCTGCCGGGAGCGGACGTGTTCCCGGCAGTGTGAGCTTACAGCAGCCATGCACAGCTGTCACCATCTCCAGATGTGACAGCTGTGCATGGGAGATCAGCGCAGGAACGTGGACAGGTAACTATTTTTTTTTGTAAACTAAGAATTAAATAGAATGGTGTGTTTTATTTCAAATAAATTATTTTTTTCTGGGTGTAGTGTGTTTTTTCTTGTTAACACTTTGTAGGTTAGTAATGGGGGTGTCTTATAGACGCCCATCATTACTAACCTGGGCTTCATGGCAGCTGGCGCTGACATGAACCCCAACCCTATTACCCCCTGCCACCGCACCAGGGCAGCGTGGAAGAGCGAGGCTAAGTGCCAGAGTTGGCGCATCCTATGGATGCGCCATTTCTGGGGCGGCTGACGGCTGGTGTTTCTAGCCTGGGAGGGGGCCAATATTCATGGCACCCTTCCTGGGCTATTAATATCAGCCCCCAGCTGTCTGCCTAGCCTTTGCTAGCTATTAAATAGGGGGTACCCCTCGTCATTTTTTTGGGGGGGTCCCCCATTTTAATAGCTAGTAAAGGCTAGGTATTCAGCTGGGGGCTGATATTAGTAGTCTGGGAAGCTCCGTGGGTATTACCCCCTTCCCAGGCTTCAAACATCTGCCCCAGCCATCTGCTTAACCTCCGCTAGAGACTAAAATTATGGGGGATCCCACGCCAATTTTTTTTAAAATAAATCCTTTATTTTAACACTAAATGACAAGTACAGTAATCAACACTGTCACTGTACTTCATATATATGTGACTGACTTGTTTCTATCTATCTAATCTATGTATGATTCTCTATTCCTTCAATTCTAAATTGTCGGGTACAGATGTTGAATTGCCGGCCAGCTTTTTTAAAGAGACGGTGCATGAAAACACTATTATATTTTTAAATAAATCCTTTACACTAAATAACAAGTACAGTAAGCAACACTGTCACTGTACTTCATATATATGTGACTGACATGTTTCTATCTATCTAATCTATGTGTGAAGCTCTATTCTGTCTGTTATAAATTGTCGGGTACCGCTGCTGAATTGCCGGCCGGCTTTTTTAAAGAGACAGTGCATGAAAACACAATTATTTTTTTAAATAAATCCTTTACACTAAATGACAAGTACAGTAAGCAACACTGTCACTGTGCTTCATATATATGTGACTGACATGTTTCTATCTATCTCATCTGTGTGTGATGCTCTATTCTTTCTGTTGTAAATTGTCGGGTACCAGTGTATGCCGCTGATGAATTGCCGGCTTTTCGCGTAATACATTCTACATTATTCTTAGTTGTTTTACTTCATGTAGAATTAACCTACAAGGAAAGAAAGGGTTTATTTTTATTCCGATATTTGTGTCCCATTGACTTGCATTGGTTTCCGGTATCGGAATAGGCGATATCCGATACTTTTTGGGTATCGGTCCGATCCAATCCGATACGATATTTCCTGATATCGGAAGGTATCGCTCAACACTATCCTTAACATATTTCACAGGAAAAAAGTTTCACTTTCGTTTTTGAACGTTTTATTGTGAGCCCATAAAAGTGGCTTAATACCTCTGACCACGTTGTTGACAGCAGTGACCTGGGGGTCAGAAATGCTTCCTGGGGCGATCCCCATGCTGTCCCCATGTCATTTGAGCACTGTCACTATCGTTTTGGGCACTTGTTAGGCTTTTAAAAGACTGCCGGGGGTGCCACCGCAAAAATGCTCGAGTCTCCCATAGACTAATATTGGGCTCGTTGCTCGGGTCGAGCACCCGAGTATCACGGCGAGCTCGGCCCGAGCTTCGAGCACTCGAGCATTTTAGTGCTCGCTCAACACTAATTAACACATGTGGAATTATATACTTAACAAAAAAGTGTGAAACAACTGAAAATATGTCTTATATTCTAGGTTCTTCAAAGTAGCCACCTTTTGCTTTGATGACTGCTTTGCACACTCTTGGCATTCTCTTGATGAGCTTCAAGAGGTAGGCACCGGAAATGGTCTTCCCACAATCTTGAAGGAGTTCCCAGAAATGCTTAGCACTTGTTGGCCCTTTTGCCTTCACTATGCGGTCCAGCTCACCCCAAACCATCTCGATTGGGTTCAGGTCTGGTGACTGTGGAGGCCAGGTCGTCTGGTGTAGAACCCCATCACTCTCCTTCTTGGTCAAATAGCCCTTACACAGCCTGGAGGTGTGTTTGGGGTCATTGTCCTGTTGAAAAATAAATGATTGTCCAACTAAACACAAACCAGCTGGAATAGCATGCCGCTGCAAGATGCTGTGGTAGCCATGCTGGTTCAGTATGCCTTCAATTTTGAATAAATCCCCAACAGTGTCACCAGCAAAGCACCCCCACACCATCACAGCTCCTCCTCCATGCTTCACGGTGGGAACCAGACATGTAGAGTCCATCTGTTCACCTTTTCTGCGTCGCACAATGACATGGTGGTTGGAACCAAAGATCTCAAATTTGGACTCATCAGACCAAAGCACAGATTTCCACTGGTCTATTGTCCATTCCTTGTGTTCTTTAGCCCAAGCAAGTCTCTTCTGCTTGTTGCCTGTCCTTAGCAGTGGTTTCCTAGCAGCTATTTTACCATGAAGGCCTGCTGCACAAAGTCACCTCTTAACAGTTGTTGAAGAGATGTGTCTGCTGCTAGAAATCTGTGTGGCATTGACCTGGTCTCTAATCTGAGCTGCTGTTAACCTGCGATTTCTGAGGCTGGTGACTCGGATAAACTTATCCTCAGAAGCAGAGGTGACTCTTGGTCTTCCTTTCCTGGGGTGGTCCTCATGTGAGCCAGTTTCTTTGTAGCGCTTGATGGTTTTTGCAACTGCACTTGGGGACACTTTCAAAGTTTTCCCAATTTTTCGGACTGACTGACCTTCATTTCTTAAAGTAATGATGGCCACTCGTTTTTTTTTACTTAGCTGCTTTTTTCTTGCCATAATACAAATTCTAACAGTCTATTCAGTAGGACTATCAGCTGTGTATCCACCAGACTTCTGCACAACACAACTGATGGTCCCAACCCCATTTATAAGGCAAGAAATCCCACTTATTAAACCTGACAGGGCACACCTGTGAAGTGAAAACCATTTCAGTCGACTACCTCTTGAAGCTCATCAAGAGAATGCCAAGAGTGTGCAAAGCAGTCATCAAAGCAAAAGGTGGCTACTTTGCAGAACCTAGAATATAAGACATATTTTCAGTTGTTTCACACGTTTTTGTTAAGTATATAATTCCACATGTGTTAATTCATAGTTTTGATGCCTTCAGTGTGAATGTACAATTTTCATAGTCATGAAAATACAGAAAAAACTTTAAATGAGAAGGTGTGTCCAAACTTTTGGTCTGTACTGTATATGTAGAGGTTAGCCATGAGGAGTTTCTAGAAGTGGTATATAGTACTTTTATGAATACTGCCAGCATTTCATAGTTAGATCGCTCCCGGACTGAGAGTTTAAATTTCTTTAGGATGGTGTAAAAAATAAAATATTAGGCTATAAATTTGATGCATAATAATAATAATCTTTTTATTTATATAGCGCCAACATATTCCACAGCCCTTTGCAATTCAGACAACCTACAGACATTATCATCACTGTCCCCATTGGGGCTCACAATCTAGATTCCCTATCAATATGTCTTTGGAGTGTGGGAGGAAACCGCAAACATGGTGAGAACATACAAACTCCTTGGGGGGATTTGAACCCAGGACCCCAGTGCTGCAAGGCTGCCGTACTAACCACTGAGCCACCGTGCTGGAACGGTTATATTTTAATTTAACTTAAATTCCCCATTAAGGGATAATCTTATGCCTATGGCAATTTGTAAGCTGTCGTGTATTAGCGTCATCACCATCTTTAATGTTAGACAATTAGTGTTGGCAGCCAATCAGTGAGCTCAGTGACTCTGCTCAAGTTGATGGTCTGTGACGCCTCTACTCGAAAAGCCCTTTTCTTTACCCTGGGAGATGGGGGACTCGGAGTCGGGTCCTGTGATGGAAAGATGGGGTGCAGCCGTGGCCCGGACCCGACCCGTGCTCAGGGCCGTCACATTAAAAGGATGGTGTGGGCTTGTCCGGGTTGAGTGGCTGATTTACGACTATGCCACCTGTGGCACCTGGTGAAGGCCACCAGCGCCGCTGCAGTCCGCTGAGGCATGGTGGTATGGCGGCAATAGTTATTACTACTCCCCACAGGCGGAGCAAGGCCTCAGGGCAGAAGGACAGGATGGAGGGGGTAGTAGTAGAGGAGAACGGATGCCGCGTCGCGCGGTGTGGCGCAGAATAAACAGTCCGGAGGCCATAGGGGTGAACTTCCAAGGCTTTACTTAGTTTAGAGTTGGCAGAAGGAAGGCGACTCCCTGCTCCCCGCGGAGTCCTGCGGTCACCAGAGATTGGGGTCCGACAACCTCCGAGTAAGTCCAGCGTTCAATCGGGACCCTGCACCAGAGTGTTCTTGAACTACAGACTGAATCCTTTCCTGTCCGTGTGTGTGCAAATAGGCCAGGTCTCCCTCTGAGCTCCTCTCAGAACAAGGGTACGGGTGGCAGCTCCGCTCCTTCCGATACCCGGTGGGATCCTCAGGGCCTACCGGACTTTCCTGACCAGGACATGGAGTAGCAAGGTCGGGTGTCGGGGGCCAGTACCCCTCTTGCAGCCGGACTCCCTCTGAATATATCAGCTGGTGAGGACAGGTGGCGTACACCGCTCCATCTGCATCCTCCCCGGGGATCCATTTGCTATGGAGCCACACTCTTAAGCTCCGGGCCTTCTTGGTCATGGTCCTTGACCGGGTTGAGACATCCATTATCTGCAACCTGCCCCTCGTCCCAAGGCCGGGGCACGAGGGCTGTGTCTCCGTCCTCTGCAGGCCCACACAGGATCCACGCTCAGGGAGGGAGATCACAGTACGAAAGACAGTCAAAAAAACAAGACCCAAGATGGCTTTTTATTAAATATGAAATTTAAAGTGTAACTAAATTGTAAGTCCTCCACCCTCACCCACTAACTGGTTCCCATAACTCTTGGTTCCCCAGTCTCCCTGTAACCAGGAGGGCAGCACCTTGTGCATACTAGCCCCCTCTGGTGGAGAAATGTGGTGTTGGATGCAAGGTTGGGTCACGACCATCACACTGTTCTTACCTCAGAGGAGGAACACTACACTCCATTAGAGAAGTGCAGCATCCCTGTGGCGGTCGAACCTTCAGGGGCGCCACAGATACAAGTCGTTTAGAGCTACTGACATCACTGATTGGCTGCAGCGCTGTTGATATGACACCACACTTGCAGACAATAACAGGCACAGGAGCAGCAGTGGAGACTTGGCCCTGGACACTGGGAGGGTGAGTCAAGCAAAGATTGTTTTTCTTAAACATACTGCAACCAGTTTTTCAAAACTCCAAAACCCCTTTAAACCCGCCGATACTACATTTAAATTTTAAATAGTGGATAAAACAGGTGTCATTATATTGTCCAGAATGTGCCTGTAAGTGAAGTGGATGGCAGCAGTAAGAAAGTTCAGTATTTACAGACGACTTGGAGCAGCCAAGAGATTTGTCTGCTCTTTCAAAAATTTGGGATGTGTTCCCTTTTCTGGGAGTCTTAATTGCCGTACATCACCAGCACATTGCCGACCGTCGGATGGAGTGGTGTAAAGCTGCCATCACTTGAGTCTGGAGGAAACCGGGAGATTGTTACCCTCCTGACTGCATTGTGCCTTAGGCCGCTTAGTTACGGTACTGTTTCAGCACAAGACATTTATAGCTTCCAGCTTTGTAGGAACAGTTTGTAGGTGACCCTTTTCTGTTCCCCATGACTTTTCCCAGTGCAAAAGGTCCATACACACATGGAGGGGGGAGTTTGATAGAACATGACTGGCCACACAAAGCCTGGACCCCAACCCCATCCAACACCTTTGAGACCAACTAGAATGGAGATTGATCCCGACCTCTACCCAACATCAGTGTTTGACCTCACAAATGCTCTTCTGGATGAAGGGCCCAAAACTTCCAAGGATGCCTAAAAAATCTCATAGAAATCCTTCCCAGAAGAGTGAGAGCTATTAAAGCGGCAAACAGGGAACCTACTACATATTAATGTTTATTTATGTAAAATGTGAAGTCAGAAAAGACACTTATTTTCTTTTTTCTTTATAAATGTTCAATTTTGTTCATTTTTAATGTTCGGTGAAAGTGCCCTTTAAATTTGTATAGAACTCTATCCACAGACACTGTGGTAGGGCTGGGTATTTTCTTCTGCTAAATCAAGCCCCTGTTTGCTTTCCGAAGAAATGTTTAGCCATGCTGGCCTAATTTTTTTTAGTAGCTGCTGGATCCAAGTCTTGGTAAATTGCAGAATTCAGGCTCCGCTCATGAGTCGCGCTCTCGCTTGCCAAGTGGGACCTCGGTCCAGAGTCATGGTAGAGTAAAATTAAAGACAAAACAAACAGAAAAAGTTAAGCGGTTTGGTGTAACATAGAGGTTTATTTTTGTGGTTTAACATAGTCCAAGAGAAAATAAAGCTCAGCACAAGCATAAGAAGAGTTTCTAAGTGAGGGATGTAGTGAGTGTCGCCTACCCATATTGCTTTTTTTACTTTTTTTTTTTAACCCGAGTTTATTTATTTTGTTTATTATTATGTTATTCAACGTCGGGATGTAATGTCTCATTCCAGCTGCTATTAAACCTGGCTTACAAATCACCGCTAATAGGGATATGACACATGCAACCTCTGAGTTATACGCTCCGCGACTAAAGCTGATGTTTAGAAATCCACGTGAAACAGCAAACTGAGAGAGGAGTAAGTCATAGATCACTGGCAGGGTAGAGAAGGCTGGAGAAGGAAGACATTCATTAATACACTATCCGCTCTCAAGACTTCTGAGCCCGAAAACTGACAGATTAGATTAGGTAATGTTAGTTGCAAAAATAAAAATAAAAAACTTTAGCATGGTCTAACTGTAGAACAGACCATAATGTGGCTAATGGGTGGATATATACTGTTATAATGAGCGATATTGTGATTGGTTGTACTGTCAAGTTATGAGAATGGTCTGCCACTAAGGAATGACATTTGCAAAATAGTCCCACCCCTGAATATAGACTGCACCCCCATAGGAAGAGTTTGATGCATCCAAATAATACAGCCAGTGAGGAAAGGAATGACATTTATAATATAACCCCACCCCAGAATATAAGCCACTCCTCTATGACCACAGTCTGACTCTTCTAAATAATACAGCCAGTGAGGAAAGGAATGACATTTATAATATAACCCCACCCCAGAATATAAGCCACTCCTCTATGACCACAGTCTGACTCTTCTAAATAATACAGCCAGTGAGGAAAGGAATGACATTTATAATATAACCCCACCCCAGAATATAAGCCACACCTCTATGACCACAGTCTGACTCTTCTAAATAATACAGCCAGTGAGGCAAGGAATGACATTTATAATATAACCCCACCCCTGAATATAAACCACTCCTCTATGACTACAGTCTGACTCTTCTAAATAATACAGCCAGTGAGGCAAGGAATGACATTTATAATATAACCCCACCCCTGAATATAAACCACTCCTCTATGACCACAGTCTGACTCTTCTAAATAATACAGCCAGTGAGTAAAGGAATGACATTTATAATATAACCCCACCCCTGAATATAAGCCACTCCTCTATGACCACAGTCTGACTCTTCTAAATAATACAGCCAGTGAGGCAAGGAATGACATTTATAATATAACCCCACCCCTGAATATAAGCCACTCCTCTATGACCACAGTCTGACTCTTCTAAATAATACAGCCAGTGAGTAAAGGAATGACATTTATAATATAACCCCACCCCTGAATATAAGCCACTCCTCTATGACCACAGTCTGACTCTTCTAAATAATACAGCCAGTGAGGCAAGGAATGACATTTATAATATAACCCCACCCCTGAATATAAGCCACTCCTCTATAACCACAGTCTGACTCTTCTAAATAATACAGCCAGTGAGTAAAGGAATGACATTTATAATATAACCCCACCCCAGAATATAAGCCACTCCTCTATGACCACAGTCTGACTCTTCTAAATAATACAGCCAGTGAGGCAAGGAATGACATTTGTAAAATAGTCCCACCTCTGATTGTAAACGACACCACCATAACTATAGGGTGAAAGTGAGACCACTGGAAAACTATACAAATATTGAGATGTATTGGAATCCAGTCTCTGGCATGAAATCCAATATGTAGAAGTCAGCACAAGGACCATAGAATGGCAGACCATTCGGTAAGAATGCATACAAAAAGGAGAACAACCCAAACAAGCGGTCCAGAGGACAGTATATAGCAACAAAAAGTAACTGAAAATGATAGTAGTTAAAATAAATTTATTAAACATTAGGTAAAAATGGTACTACATACAAGAGGAAAAGTATGTGCGCAGCACGAATCATGCACTCAATACTAGAATTATTATTGTTGTCTGATGTGATTACACAGGAGCACAAACTAAACTATGACAATCTACCCTGTCATGAAATGTCCTGCAACCCATCCACTAGTCCATCAATACGTGAGTAGAAAATATGGTGTATATCTCTGATATATCACCAACACGAAGGGGGTTTCAGGACTCCAACAAGTACCATTGGCTTATCAACTGCATACTTACCAATATTATAAATGCCAATATTACCAATATTAGTATTAGAAGAATAGGAATGTTTAAGTCCTACCCTCAGTCCCTCCCGGGACCTCCACAGACCGTCGCAGGAATGTCTGGAGCTGGAGTACCCTGGAACGCCCATTTTTGGGAAGGGCTTACGTAAACCCTGTCCCTTTCTGCCTGGGACACCTCCAATTTTCCAGGACTCAATCTGAAAAATCAGGACAGTTGGCAATTATGAATCTGCAACCTCCTTTGGGACCTGTAATGGCAGAGAGTTTATTTGCCACCCAACATCGCGATAACTCAACGACCGATTTCCCTGGGTTTATTATTCTTATTTTCTTACAATATTGGAGAAACTTTGCACTCACATCAATGATGAAGGTGCTGAATATTCAGACAAATCTTTTCTTTTTTTTTTTAGTGTGTTAATCTGGGTAATTATTATCTCTTACACTTTTCTATCATATTCTTATAATATCTTTATTTTGAAAGTCTTACCTCGAGCAGGTTGTAAGCCTCGCAGACTTGCTGTAAGTGCTTTTAATATATCCCGCAATAAAACCATGTATATCTTTAAGGCACTTCAATTTGATAATGTATTTTCCTTCATTGAATTACACATGAAAGACACATCAGTCATTTTATAATTGAAAAAAAAAAAAAAAAAAGATTTAACCATCCCTGAAAAATTACCATACCTTCATACACAAGAGACCTAATTCTGCTGCGCACGACATCCCAATGCTTTGGGAAAGAAATTAAAGGGCTTGTACAAATTTAGAAAAACATGGCTACTTTCTTCCCAAAAAATGACCACTCGTATCCATTTGCCATCTATGATATGGCAGTTCGGCTCTATTAACCCCTTCCCAACACACATGTATGGAAGTGGCTTAGTGTTGGTTGCCATCACCAAAGGCAAGGCAGTATTTTGTGACTCTTACAATAACTCATGAATAGTGATGAGCGAGCATGCTCGCCGCTGCTCGGTACTCGCCCAAGCATCTCAGTGCTTGAGATGCTCGGAGCTCGCCGAGTACTTACGCGATGCTCGGACGGGAGCTCGGGTCCCCGTCCTGCATGTTTGGCGCTATTTAGAGCGCCAATCAACATGCAGGGATTGCCTGCCACTCACTGTAATGCCGCAGCCATGTTTGTTGTGGCACTACAGCGACTACCCAAATCAATGGGAACAGTGCTCAGTGAAACATGAAAAGCCGGCAATTCAGCAGCCGCACACAGTTATAACATCGGTACCCGACAATTTAGAACAGAAAGAATAGAGCATCACACATAGATTAGATAGATAGAAACATGTCAGTCACATATATAAGAAGTACAGTGATAGTGTTGATTACTGTACTTGTCATTTAGTGTTAAAATAAAGGATTTATTAAAAAAAAATTGGCGTGGGTCCCTCGTAATTTTAGTCTCATTTAGTGTTAAAATAAAGGATTTATTAAAAAAAAAATTGGCGTGGGGTTCCCGGTAATTTTAGCCTCTAGCGGAGGTTAAGCAGAATTCTGGGGCAGATGTTTGAAGCCTGGGAAGGGGGTAATACCCACGGAGCTTCCCAGGCTACTAACATCAGCCCCCAGCTGAATACCTAGCCTTTACTAGCTATTAAAATGAGGGACCCCCAAAAAAATGACGTGGGGTCCCCCTATTTTAATAGCTAGCAAAGGCTAGGCAGACAGCTGGGGGCTGATATTAATAGCCCAGGAAGGGTGCCATGAATATTGGCCCCCTCCCAGGCTAGAAACACCAGCCGTCAGCCGCCCCAGAAATGGCGCATCCATAGGATGTGCCATTTCTGGCACTTAGCCTCGCTCTTCCCACTGCCATGTAGCGGTGGCAGTGGGGTAATAGGGCTGGGGTTGATGTCAGCTTATAATGCCAGCTGACATTTTTTTGGGGTCCCCAATTTTAATAGCTAGTAAAGGCTAAGTATTCAGCTGGGGGCTGATATTAGTAGCCTGGGAAGCTCTGTGGTATTGCCCCCTTCCCAGGCTTCAAACATCTGCCCCAGCCGTCTGCTTAACCTCCGCTAGAGGCTAAAATTACCGGGAACCCCACGCCAATTTTTTTTTTTAATAAATCCTTTATTTTAACACTAAATGACAAGTACAGTAACCAACACTGTCACTGTACTCATATATGTGACTGACATGTTTCTATGTATCTAATCTATGTGTGATGCTCTATTCTTTCTGTTCTAAATTGTCGGCTACCGGTGTATGCCGCTGATGAATTGCCGGCTTTTTTAAAGAGACGGGTGCATGAAAATAGGAGGGCACCAGTGTGTTCTGAGTGCCCTGCTATGTTTTTCATGCACCCTCCTATATACCCTGCCTGCCTGTCTGCCTATATATTCTGCCTGCCTGCCTGACATGTTTAATTTAGCACTGTTCCCATCGATTTGGGCAATTTTTGACCTTCTGCAGACCGCCGGGGGGGACTGCCTGAAAAATGCTTGAGTTTCCCATAAACTTACATTGGGCTCGTTGCTCGGGTTGAGCACCCGAGTATGACGATGTGCTCGGCCCGAGCTTCGAGCACCCGAGCATTTTAGTGCTCGCTCATCACTACTCATGATCTATCAGCACTCCCTGATACCTTTCCTTATGCAGATTTTAAAGGAAAATTCGATTGGCAAGCAAAGTTTTCTCTGCAAATTCAATCTTTCCAGATCCCAGAAAATAATAAATGTAGGATGTAAACAAAAATAAAAAAAAATAATACTCACCTGTCAGTGGTGAGTATTATTTTTTTAAACATTTGCTTTGTTCTCTATGCTTCAGTGAAATGGCCACCAGGGTAGATGCAAAAAAGCCTGTATTCTCCAGAATTTTTGTAAAATTCAAAAATTCAATACCACTCTCAAATAAATTCTCTCATCTCTAAGCACGTGTAATGGAATTTGAGGAAAATACTGATGTAATTATAGTTTTCCCTTTGACCCTTTAAAATTTTTTTTTCTTTTTCTGAAATCCAACATAAAATAAAAAATATATATACATTGTTATAATATTTTTTTTCTTTTTTTTTGTTTAATTACACTTGTAATATCTTTAATCCTAGTTCTAATGCTAACCTTAAAGCAGTTGTCCACTACTTTATCAATGTATTAGGGGTCGGGGTTTGACACCCGGCACGCCCGCCGATCAGCTGCTCTCGGTGTCGGCGGCAGCAGCCACCAGCCGGAAATGCTGGTGGCTGCTGCTCCATCTTCTGATAGTGGCCGTGGCTGGATACTGCACTTCTTCCTCCTATTGATTTGGATAGGTCATCAATGATAAAGTATTGGCCAACCTCTTTAAACCTTACCCTAGCCCTGAGGTTAACCCTAGCCCTATCCCTGGTTAGGGTTAGAAAAGTGTAAAAACATAAATCATCTCTTAGGAAGAATGAAAACAGCATTGGATCATGTGTGATGGACATGATTTAATACTATTAGCTCTTAATCGTCTGTCATCTTGGCCACTGCTTATACAGAGCACAGCAGTGGAGATGAGGTTATTATAGGCTGCTGGGCTCTGTTTAGGCAGCAACTGTCAAGGTCAGTTTTAGTTAAAGTATGGCCATGGACGAATATTAAAAGTGGGGCTGCAAGTGCTAACATATTGCACTATCACAGGGGAAAATACTTTAATGCACATGTGCCGGTTTTATTTCCAGGCAATCGGCGCTTTTCTGTCCTCTCCTGGTGCAGGCGCACTGCAGTACTCGGCTTTGCCCTCAGCAGGGTAGAGCGAAGTGCGTCTGTGCAGGAGTGAGGTTGGGGGGCGCTGTGTGGATGATGTAGGATGCATCATAAACATGAAGCAGGGCAGGAGGACGGCAATTGCGGGCAGAGAGGAGACACCGAAACAAGACCAGCGACGCCCATCAGACCAGACAATGCCCCAGGACGGGATTATAAAAGGAATTTTTTTTGGTTATGCAGAGGGCATTGGGGGTTTATATGAAGGTCGCTAGACTACTGTTAAAGAGGCAGTAAATTTGATATATGGAGCTTATATTTGGAAAACCTTGTGCCATGTTCACTTTAAGTGCTACGTACTATGGAGAAGAGAAGACAGAAACAGCTATAAACCACTCCTGTCCTTTCTTCCTGGGTTGAAGGAGCAGAACTATTAAATCAGCTCTGTACATTTACAATGGTCAAGATTTCAACTATAATCATTGACACTTTGATATACATGATAGTAAATTTGGCACCTTGCAGTGTTACCATGCCCCACTTTTCAGAAAAGCCCCATTAACTTTTCCTAAAAGTAGATGGAATGATGAATTGATAACATGATTGTAAAACCTCATTGCGTGCACTTGAGCAAAAAAAAAAATCAAGATGATAAAATCTGTTTGTCCACAATCATCTCTACATTTATATAAAATATTTTTAGCCTTGATATATTTTTTTCTCTTTTAGTAACTGATTTTTTTTTATTTGGACTTTTCTATGAATAACCTTTGAGTTAGTGTTTTACCCATGGGATAATGACAGCATGCCAAGAACATATGCTACCATGGACTGTGACTTATAGGCAGACCGTTTCTACAAGCTCGGGGCTCATCATCACTGTAGGATGGAATAATATATTCGTACTGAACATGTAAGCTGCTATTGAGGTGACTGTAATAAAAATGTTACCAGGTTACAAAATAACATCTGGTTCTTCAACCTCGGAGCAGATGTTTCTTCTGATTGAAATCTATGGAAAGCATGGTGCCCAGTGCCTAGTAATGTTGCCTTGCAGCACAGGGTACCATGTGCTAGAATTCGACTATGGCAGCATCTGCCTGAAGTTTGTATCCTGAGCCAGTGAAGGTTTATGACATTTACTCTCCTAATATGTGCTACCTAGTCTTCAAAGTGTCTAGCTAAATGCACGTCCATCTCAGAGCGCCGGTGGACACACATGCTCAGTAACTCTCACCACTTCCGGTTTTCTGCATAGTGGCTATAGAGCAGCTAACATTACAATATAGTTGAGAAGACTTAGCCTCTCAGCAATCAAAGTAAAATGGGATTATATTGTCAGCTGCCAGAAGGGGAAGGAGACTAATTCCGTACGGAACCCTTCCTGAGAGCACAGATTAAATGCAGCAACTAAGAGGAAAAATGAAAGCCAAAAATGATTGAAAATGTGTTAGTTTATACTAGAAAAACTGTAAAGCACATTAACACCACTATTAACAACTATCAGTATTTTTGGTAATATTTATGTAACATTGTCCACAGTGTACATGAGTAGATGTCAGGAGGATATTTCAGATTAAATAACTTTATGTACAAGGTTTTCTTGGCAGTCCAAGACTCTACTACAGTAGTGTGTGTTTTAGGTATTGTTGAATTTCATTATAAAGCAACATAGTCCAGAGTACAAAGGCATTGGGAGTCAAGACCCTTTGTTCCAGGTACTTTTTAAAGACTAGAGTAGACCCTTTTCACAAGAATTCATTTTCAGACCCTTGATGTGGTGTTTGAAACCTGCTCTTTTAGGTTAGACTCGGCTCATATGATTATATCTCCTCCAGTTTTTTATGCTGTCCCTGAGTTCTGTAATTTCAGAACGCTGCTGCCTTCACTAGCTCTCTTGTACACAGCTTAATTCTTAGACTAGGCAACAAAAATGAAGAAAAAGTTAAAAGCAGCACTCATCACATTCTATATTTAAAAGTCCTTTATTGCAAGTTCCAGGACATGTAGGAGGTATGCGGAAGAGGAATGGAAGATGGCCGTTTCGTGCTTCCACAGTGCTTTCTACGGGTCGTCCACTTCTGGAAGCGCGAAGCAGCCGTCGTCCACTCCTCTCTCACATACCCCTGCCACTGCCGCTTACATGTCCTGGAACTTGCAATAAAGGACTTTTAAACATAGGATGTGGTGAGTGCCGCTTTTCATGTTTTCTTTGTTTTTGTCACCAAGTTTTCACTCAGCAGATTATCACCAGTATTCCTAATGAACTGACCAAGCTCATCATTGAGGGAGGTAAAATAATTGTACATGACAATCTGGTGCTGTGAAGCTTTACTTGGACTACTAGTTAATTCTTAGAATAATTTCTAAAGGTGAGCGAATGGATTCAACAAAAATTTAAATTGTGTCAAATTTTAGGAAATTTGCTTTTCTTATAGAATTAAAACAATTTGCGATTCAATTTGCATGAAACTACAAAAAAGTCATTCTTTTACACATTGCAGAAATTTGTCACAGAAGGCTCACGTGACAAAAGGCGTGGCCAAGCTGGCTTCCTTATAATACCTTACTGCTATTACATCACATGATATAACACAGCTAATCAGGTGGAACTATCATAGCCTGTATAAAAGCTGAGGTAGGGAATGAAGCAGACATTTTATAATGAATCTGGATAGTGAGAGAACACAACTTAGCAATAGAGAAAGGTAGAGAAAGCCATAAAACATCGAATCAACATTACAGATACTGTGTGATAGCTTAATGGTGAAGCATGGTTACTATCCCTTTAATCATAAGAAGCAAAATAATTACATCACTCTATCAATGGTTAGATGCACAGATAGGGTCCCAAGCCGAGAGCCATAAAACACTGAATAAACATTACAGATAAGATGTGATAGCTTACAGGTGAAGAATGGTTACCATCCCTTTCATTATAGCCTTATATGCTGAATTCACTTTGACATTACTAAAACTCTGTTTTGCATTAAAGAGCTTGAAACATGTTCATTACAGTCCTAGGAGGCCTCAAAGTGTTACACAGCTGTTTTTAGGGAAATTGTAGACTTTGAAATACTTGCAATATGCTGGAAAACGATTGACTGCAGATCAATTTTTTTAGAATATTTTGATGAAGTTGTCGAATTTCGAAACATTCGCTCATCTCTACTGTTTTCTCCTTTTGATATATCCTCCACTGTGGGGGTCTTGTCCTTCTTTAATGCACGTTATTCTGCTGTGAATAATCTCCTCCCCGTCCTGCTGATATCTGAAAACTGTGCTTTCTGGGAGTGTGGCACAACTGAAAGCAGAAGCAGCTGTAGCTTTGTGCTGTGGGATCTATGCCAGAAGTTGCTGCACAGCCAGCTATGTAAAGCAGTTGCACAGAGTCTACAACAGTGAAATAGTAGGAAGTTTTTCATTTTGCATGTGGAAATAAATGAACAAAAATAACATTGTCCATTGGTGTCCCAATTCTTCAAGGAAAGATTCCTAATTTTTTTTAATTAAGTCCTAATTTCTATTAAAAAAGGGAACATTTTAAAAGTTTTAATGACTTTTATTATCTAACCCTAAATGATAATTAATCATGTCTTAGAGCAATTGATTTAATACAGCCCATGCATATAGTAAATATTTATATCAAAGTAAATCGCATGTAGAATGTATGAGATGACTTCACATCAATAAATGCTTCATGAATCCACCTGGGACACAAGTAATGGGAATGTTGGACTCAGAACCAGGACTGGCTGAGATCTTGTGCTCATCTGGGGCTGATTTCTTGCCTTAAAATATTTAACTGCACTCTTAATTGAACTGGAACTTTAAAATGTGCCGGGACCGAGGAGATCAATATCCATTTCAAATAGCGATCAATAATCAGGATCCGTAGATTAGTTTGTCTTTCCAGACAGTCTCGTGAATATGGCAGAATGAAACAAAGGTGAGTATTTACTATATTACATGGTTATAGAAGTCTTACTCCTTTTTATATGCTAGTGAATTTTATATTGTTCCAAAAATTATACATAGTAGAGGTGAGTGGACATTTGAGTTTTGTTCTTTTTGCTATATTCATACTTGTCACCGTTTCTAAAGCATTTCCCAGGAGGTAGATTTTTTTATTTGCATAACCATGCCTCTTTTGAAGCACAAGCCACACCTAATTCACACCCCAATCCTACCACTAGAATGTGGATCTGGTTCTCGGGGTTCAGCATCGCAGTAATGAGAAAGGGAAAGGAAACTTTTCTCACACTTTTGAGATTTGCCAAATAGGGAGGTCTCCCCTTTTTTCCTGGGAAAGTTGATCATTTGGACATTCCTGAAGATTTTCTAGCTAGGGATATATTCTGAGACTGAAGATGTTTTCTCACCTTATATCATATGAAATACCAAAGGGGCTGAGATGAACTCTGAAGCGTTTTGCTTTTACATTTGAAAAGGGGTCTTTCAGTTCTGCAAGCAACAGAGCACTTGTGCAATCGTTACCTCTCCACCCATAGCTATGCCACTGCTACAAAACAGTTTAGAGTAGGACTTGAGGATCCCATTTTTAAAAAATGCCTATTGTTTTCTTGTTTTGACCTCTAATAAATACTTTCAGAGAATGCTTTTAACCTTGATGAGGCAAATTTCCAAAATTAGGTTCCATTTATTCATACTATCCATGACAGAATTATCTATAGATACATAACCCTTTCCCTCTGTCAAAAGTTTATAGACTGCAGCATATAAGGGGGTTAAACAGGCGCAGCATCTAAAGGGGTTAAACAGGAGCAGCATCTAAGGAGAATTAAGCCTAATTGTAGAGAATCAGCCTCAAGTTACCCCTGACTGTAATGGAAGATGGTATGGGCACGGCTCTGCAATATGTATGCCATGGATTATGAGGTTAGGGGTTAAACTGATTATTAAATAGGAGAGCACAAGTAAACATATTTCCATAACGTGGCGCTATTTTTTTCACATTATAAATATATTTTCAAGTTATATCAGGGCTGGTACAAATGAGCGTACTTTCGGTCCAAGTGCTATACGACAAAACATTGGATTGCACCCGGACCACTGTTCTGCCATGGGACCATACATATGTCAGATCTTGTCTTCGGATCAAGCCGGTCCAAGGAAAAATTATCTGAATGTCCGAGTTTTATCTGATATTAGGATCACACTCAGCCATGCAAATCACTGAGGTGTGTGGAAACCATCAGACCGCACTCGAATGATATCTGAGTGCAGTCCGATTTCCAAAGACTCACAGAATGGAGAAGATGGAGACATTTTGTTCTCCATTTTCTTCTTATTCGAGAGAGTCAGACCACACTATGCCCACACTCTCATCAGAGTTTGATTTGAATAATCGACTCAATTTTCTAGAATGAAAGAATCTACGGCCGACTGCACCTTCCCTAAAGATGGGTTGTACTATGACTATGCCACTTCAGCTTAGTATGGGTGAGGGTAACTTAATAGGCATTGTTAGGGAAGTAGTTGTAGAAAGTTTGGGTGATGTAACATCACCCCTATGTCACGGTGTGTCAGATGTAATAGACAGTCGTACTGGATCTGGCTGTAGAAGGTCACTGCGCTTGGCATTACAGACACCTTCTTAATCCTTCTTCCTTTTGGACCCAGCGGTGACCTCCCTCCTGCTGCTGATTGACATACCCTTGCCTTGGAGTTTAAAACACTCAGTTTGCTCCAGGGAATCGCCGGTGATACTTCTATGTACCTTTGTGCAGGCTTGGAGCAATAGCAGTCGGCTGACTTCTTCTCTGGTGCCCTTGGAGGACAGTTGACATTTCTCCTCTGGTGTCTGCTCAAGCTAAGTTTATCCCCTTTGTTTGTCTACCTTGTTGTCTTTAGTTTGTAGTGAGACCTGACCAGTGCTCACCTCTCCCCCTCCCTATCTAGGGCCAAGCTATCTAGGGACATTCAAGGCTTAAGATCCTGTTCAGTGATAGGTGTGGAACCTATATAGGGATGGTAGGGTAGGCAGGGTGATATTAGATCTGCCTAGGGGTCTCCACTCCCCCTTTTCTAGTGTTTGGGCTTCCTCCCCATCTTCCCTTCGTGTTGCACTTAGTCTTTCCTTCACCTTGTGTGAAACTCTATTGCTATAAATCCAACATTCCCAACTATGAATCAAACAGATAAAAACAATAAACTTTATAAACTTTTTTTACTGAAAGAAAAGTATTTGTAATGATTTGGTGAACTGATTCCTTAGGAGAAGTCACCACAAATCTAAAAACTGGATTTATGGATTTACGGACTGTAAATTTACTTTTCAGTAAAAGTGCAAAAATTCAGCAAAACAAAATTAAAATATTACAAGGACTTAGGCGACTTGAGTGACACCTGCCCATAAATCATGTGTCGTTTAATTATATCTAGTCACCGGGGTCCGCCTTGGTCCTCACCTCAATTCCTTTCAATTATCTTAGTTATCTCTTATATGGAAAGAAGAAACTGTATGTAACTCTGAGCAAAGTCACCCCTGGTACGCAGGAATAAGAACAGTTGTAGCTCTGGGTACATCGCTTGTACAACTGAGGTTCTATGTAGAATATTTTGAAGGAGTTTTCCCATCTGAGCAATGATTTTTAAATGCTACACAAAGGGGAGAAATCCTCTTGCAAAGGTCAGATGTCATGCTGGGAATGGACACTATGTAATGCTACAACTTCTGCCAAAGAGTTAAAGGGAATCTGTCAGCAGAATTTCACACCCTAAACTATTTATAAGTATGTAGTCTGTTCCTTCATTACCAAGAAATTAGTGTTTGAATTTATATGCAAATGAGGCTGAATGACTCTGATAGTTCTAAAACCTCTGTCACTCCAGCTCTATTGCTCAGCCAGCACTACTTCCTCCTTCTTGACTGAAGGCTTCTTTGCCTAAAGTTATACAGCATAGAGCCTGTCAATCAAATAGGAGGAGGCAATGCTGGGCAGGATATAGAGCTGGGGTGACAGAGGCTCCAGATCTACTATAATCTTCAACTTCATTTGCATATAAATTCAAACCCTGATTTCTCAGTAACAGAAGAACGGACGGGTAACGTGAAGGTACTGCTGGGCTTGTCTTTGAAAGAAGTCAGTGGCAAGCAAATTTCATTGGGTCAACCCTCATGTAGCTCTCTTCATGCTCCACGTCTCCCTGCTTCCTGTCCTCTATCAATGTCTCCAATGGGCAAACTACTCTCAGTCTCCAATCCACCAGTAATGGGTTCCAATGAAGTGCAATTCTGGAAGATGGAGAGAGCCTCAGTCTTACCTTTCCAACTGACCAACCAAAGCTTCAACACACGAAGACCATCCACCATCTCTCCCTTTGTTGGCAAACTTTCCTTTTTTATGTTCTGTGATGTTACACGTCAGCATTACCTCGTGAACCTCAAAATCAACATTAAGACACTTCCTGGATTTATGCCTACGTTTCTGCCACTTACTGGCAATTTACTGTCATTCCGGTCACTACAAGCAGGAAGGAATAAAATTGGACAGTCTCTCAGAAAATTCATTTGATGCATATCTAATTTCCTGCTCAAATTTGAGAGAATCTATTGAATTTGAATTTCGGGAGATTCGCTCTTCACTAGTCCTCAGTCTGTATCCTGAAAATTGAAAGTATAAGGTTCACCCCCATAAAAGAGTTAGGTCCTTTCTTCCTAATGGTTTGTGCACATGGAATTTTTTTCAAGGAAAAATTGCGCAAAACAAAAAACACTCAAACTTTCAAAAACACTTGAAAGACTCCTCCTATTAGTTTCTATGGCTAAACCACTTTGCTGTTCATATCTTTAGCCTTTCTTTTACACTTCAGGTTTTGAAAAACACATGAAGGGAAAAAAAAAAAGTGCATGTCACTTCTTTGAAGCATTTCCTGATGGAAAAGGCTCCAATTTAGGCATTGTACAATCAAAAGGTTTCAAAGAACACTTCAAGACTAGAAAAACTATTCAAAACCACTTCAGGAATTGAAAAAACTCCACCAAAAATTCCAAAAAGAAGGAACGTTGGCTGAAATGGTTTCCATGAGAAAACTCATATTTTTTCACTGCCTAGAAAAAAAAACTCTCTGTGCTCTTACCCCAGGGACCCTCAATATTTGTAAATTTTACTGACCCACCAGGCGCCATATAAAATGATAAGTAAATAAATAAGAGTCGTTAATGTGAAATAAATGATGTTCTATTGAGAGGAGTCATAACATAAACTAATCCGCTTGCTGTGGTAACCATCTAAAACTTTAATTCTTTCGCTGCAACTTTTACAATGTATTTTGTGAGGCAGCTGGAATATTTTTACCAACACCCTGAGATTGTTTACTGTTATAACGTCACTTTGTATCAGCAAGCTGCAACGGTTGCTAAGAGGTCCAGGAGTTACTTCTTTTTGTACGGAGATTGGCCAGGGCTCTGTGATACAGCACGTGGATGTTGGCTGAAGATCTCGTGTCCCGCTCCAAGCCCAGGTGCGGCATTTTTTTCAGCTCCCTCGGTGACTAGTAAGTATCCACTTTAAGCATAATCATCTAAAAACAATGCGCGGCCATCATCCAGAGCAGAGAGGACGAGGGTCCGGACGGTGAAGGTTTGCGCAATAGCACATTAAAATAAACATTGTTCTGTCCACAAACACATCCCTGCTCTATACACATAACATCTGGAGGAGGTTTGCTATGTATCCTCTACCATAAAAACCCTGGAGAGAAAATAGCAAAGCAAGGAGAGAGCGAGAGACAAAAGAGTATTAAACATTTTATGATGCCGTGGGTGTGGTGCCATTATTGGAGAGGAATTTAGAAAAAACAATTGCCAGGCATGAATTTAAACATCATGTTTTTTTAGGAGAGTTTTTTGTTAACTCGTTTACAATTTCAATCATAATATTGTAATTGGGATTAATGTAAATTTATGGGACTGGACAACTACCAGCTGCTTCTTAAAGTGGCATTCCGATCATAAGATGGCATATAGGTAGGATAAGACATAACTTCTTGAAAGAACCCAAAGAAAGGAGGAAACAGCAATGTTATTTACAAGGTATTCCACCTACCCACTGAATAAGTGTAAACTAGAGGTGAGCAAAAAGTTTCACACTACTCTGGTTGAGCATCCACTTTGGTACTCCGCGGTAGCCTGACTAAGGCAGTGCGCACTTCCTCCACTCAAATGCTGGCTGTCATGGAGTCACTGTTCATGGTAGCCAGGCAGCTTTTAATAGGGCTTACTCGGACTGGCTCAATGCCACTACATCTGCCATATCCCAGTGGTTTGCCTGACCTACACCAATTAAGCCCTGCACTGGAATCTGAACTTACATAGAGGTCCCATGGTTAAGGCCTCAAGTAGACTGCTGAGCGGTGGAGCAAGTTGGAGGCATGAAAGGTCATCACGTGGAGTCGATGCCAAGAGGTCAAGTAAGGTACAGAATCAGAAAGCAGTGCTAACAGCATGAATTCAAGACAAAAAATAACCCTCAAGCTCCTGTCCAAGATGATATCACAATCCCAGAATTACACCAGATCATCACATTGTCTCTCCGTGTCGCCAAAGACAGAGGCGTGACATGGCCAAGCAACATCATCCTAAAAAGAGGGGGCAGGCAACGATACAGATGTCACAGTGGCATCCTGGTACCTCTTGTGATTACCAGGCCCTTGTGACCTGATGTAAGGCCCAGTCATTATAAGAGGCACTCAGGATACTGAAGGTTGAGTAACAGTTGAGAAAGTTTGCTCTGCCCTGGTCCAGCTTCCGCAGAGTACCTGGTAAGGGGGCCAGGGTAGTGCAAATCTTTTTGCTCATCTTTAGTATGAACTGATAGATCATTGTGAGACCCACTGTTGGGACCGACACAAATCAAGAGAATTGGGTATTTGTTTTTCTTGCTCTTTCTTCGTTCTCCACTGGCTGTGAGATAGTGGGCCGGAGGGTTGAATGGAGAGGCTGCTCTTGTATGCTCCCTTCTGCTCCATTCAGTTCTACAGAACTGGCAAATATAACCCAGCATAGATGTTGGCTATCTTCATATCTTCAACGTGGAGTTGAGTAGAGCAGCATGGCATGCCACTACAGTCAACTTATTCTGGTTTCAGTCTTGTGACCAAGTGATGTCTGGTGTCTCAGCAAATCAGGCAGGTTTATGGAAAAAGGGGAAACCTCCAACTTTCAGAAGACTTTATTTATTTTACTCACTTATATAGCACCATTAATTCCACAGCGCTTTACAAACATTATGGGCACTGTCCCCATTGGTGCTCACAATCTACATTCCCTATCAGTATGTCTTTGGAGTGTGGGAGGAAACAGGAGAACCCAGAGGAAACCCACACAAACACAGGGAGAACATACAAACTCTTTGCAGATGTTGTCCTTGGGGGGATTTGAACCCAGGACTCCAGCGCTGCAAGGCTGCAGAGCTAACCACTGAGCCACCATGCTGCCCAAGTTAGCAAATTTTCCCAGAAACCTTCCGTTGTTCAGAAGTTCTCAACATTTTCTGTGCTGTGATGTCAAGCCCTGGCGTCCAGAGGTACATTTAGGGAGCAAGAGCAGATATGGAGGGAGCATGTGGGATAAGGGGCATGGTTATTCTAATACATATTTTGGTGCAATCCTGAGTATTCAAGAAAAGAAGCCTGAAAATAAACATTATAGTTATATGATACAGAATATGAAACAGTCATATGATCTTGCAAGAAGATCTTGTAAGAAGATGGTTCCCCTGAAGGACAGGTGTACTGTTGCAATATACAGTATTTTATGTTCAACATGGTTAGGAATGTTTGTTATTAGTGATAGAGCAGTGTGCTGCCCAGCACTAGGTAGTTACTAGGGACAGTTAGGGTTAATATTTGGGACTTGCCCAGAGTGGGAGGGGATAAAGTGAAAGGACAGAGAAAGTTTCCTGTCAGGAAGGCAGATAGTCACTTTCCACAAGAAGAAACGTTACGCCTTAGATCCCAGTCTTAAGCCTCTGACCCAGCCAAATCAGATGTCATACTTTGCACTGACGAGGGGCAATACCCTTAAACACTGCGTCTGTAAATTGAGATTCTGGTTTAGATTTTATTCTAAGTAATATGACAAGGCTTGTTAAAGGGTCGATATTGACCTACTTTCCAATGGGTGGCGCTAGAGTTCTAGTCCTCTTCCTCTTTGAAGAGGCAATTTGCATATTGGTGATAAATGTAATGGAGCTTAGCTACACTTTAGATTATACGTAGCACTGGGCCTTATTGCCTAAAGGGGCCCACAGGTTTTCTCTGCCCTACAAGAAGAGACCAGTTTTATACAGTATGTCATTTGGAGAGTAGAGGTCCTGTTGCAGATTTTGCATTAGGACAAAGGATATCCATGATTGGAAGTCGGGACACTTACACCTGGCTTCAGCGGCTCAATGCAGTGAGAGAAAGAAGCGCATCCGCAGGGGTTGTATAGCGCTGGAATCGCCAGCGCTTGTAAGTCATGTTATCATCATGCCCACAGGGATACAAAAGAAGGCGGCGTTAGATGAGTATATTAACACTCACACACTACATGCACACATACACAGATTTTGAGATAAAAAAAAAGTTAATTGGAGGCTTCTTTAAGGGTTGCACTAGAATTGGAAATCCAGATGTGTTCTTCCTTACCTTTCCACTTTGCTTAACATATCTTGAGATGTGTGACTCAAGATGACAAGCTTTAAAGGAAAAATAATAATTTTGTGATACTCTGTCAGGGGATGTCTATGCTACCTGTGTCTATCTCATGATAATGTATTCAATTTATTTCATGGTAAGTTGGAGCTCTTAACTAAATTAAAGAAAAGGTGAGAGTTACACGTCATTGATATTCTTATTATTTCCATGTACAATATTTACACTGTATAATATAAATATATCAATAATTATAATAATAACACCATGAATTAATGATTTTATATCTTGATAGAAAAGCACATTTTTTGAGCATAGGGTAGAAATGTAGAAAACTAAGCTGGTCATTTAGGAATATGGTCATACATGTCATCTGTATGTGTAAATTGTTCTCATAAACTTCATAAAATGAGTGAATAGTAAATATTGGTAGAATCTGTGTTAGCATGTTATAGTATCTATATCTAGAATATATCTAGAATTACAAAGCTACTTAGGAATAAGGTCCATTTATACGGAGATTATAGCCCATAGTTCCCCGTATAGTAAGCAGTTCGGACGCACGTACATTGTAGCAAGGGTTAATGAGAGGAACACAAGAATTAGCATGGGAAATATGTGCTTTATCTGATGCCCTTTGAAGTTATGGAAGAATAGCTATACCTTTAATTATGCTAAGCCCTGTCTTCTTCCTAAGCCAAGGGGTCCTCTTACAAAATAACAAGACATACTTGAGTGATACGAGCGCAGGAGCTGCTGGTGTGTAGGAAAACTGAGGGATTGTAAATACTAATGAAACGCAAAGCAATGAAGCCACTGTTTCTTCTTCTGGAATAATTACTTTAAAAACAAATTTATTGATAAAGCTCAAAATAACAGGAACTCGTCTGCTCTGTCTTGTAGGTGCCAATGTCCCCAGGGAAGCTAATCGAGACATTAATTCATCAACAGCACTGGCATATGTAATAAATCATGGAAAATATATTGGAGGAATCTTTGTGCTATAGTCTATATACAGGGGTGTACTTCACTTTTCTTTACCCCATACTAACTAGTATAAAGCATTTTATATTTTTCTTCTTTTTTGTTCTCCAATCCATTCTGCTATATATCTGATCCTGTAACCTACATCATGTGATTCCCTTGTTCACCATATTACACTCCGCTTTGCCATCCTGGACTTCTCTACTTTTGCATATGTCTTCGCGTATGCATCATACTGTACTGTACATGCCTGTTCTTTGGTGGACTGTGCTGTCGCGTTCCTGCTCCTGAAGACACCAATTGAGCTGTGCTGTGTATCATGTCATGCGTTTTTTGTATAAATCATGTCACGTGGATTGTGTTGTAATGTACAGTCTGTAGTAGTAGTATAAGTAATGTATAGTGTAGGATGTGATAATGTAAGACATAGTGTATAAGATAGGAAGATTAGGGATAGATAGTTAACTGTAATATAGGTAGTGACATTAGGATAAGCTAGAGTTAATGTTTGGGACTGTGGCGCCCCTGAGGGTTCAGTCGCCACAGAGGTACTGCACCTTACTCAGAGGTGTGGTGCCTCCTTCTCTCAAGTAAGGAGGGAGTGCTGCCCGGAACCCCAAACACCTACATCCAACACCACACTGCTCCAGGCCGGCAGGAGGGGCAAGACGCATGTGCGCTGCTGCTGAGCCCTGTCCCTGGCTGGAGTGGGGGGAACCCAAAGGTAGGGGGAACCAGTAGTGGGTGTGGATGGAGGAAGTAGTTTAGGGGAGCACTCCATACAGTAAAGATATAAAAAGAAGCCATCTTAGAATAGTGCAGTTCAGTCAGTGAGAGGAGAGAGTGAAGACAGTAAGGGAGCAGAGTCTCAGTCAGAGCTTTGCTCCCCAAGCAGGGCCCAGCGTCAGAGGCCCAGGAGGGGAGCAGGGAGGAAGCTCCGTTCTGAAGAAGGGATCCTAGGGGGTACGGCAAGTGCAGGCGGCACCCGTACACCCCGAACCTGCCAAGTGTCAGGAAGATCTAGGCCGCAAGAAGGGGACCGGCCCCTGGCCCAGTCGTGCAGCTTCAGGCCTCGGCTGGAAAAACCGGAGGCTTCTGACTTCTATAGCCAGAAGCCAAACCCCCACTTTAATCCAAGTAAGGTCAAGCAGGTCTGTGCAACTCCGACGAACAGGGGGGACCTCGCAGCACCCAAACAGGATTCACAGTGGGAAGCGCAGGGCAGGAGGGAGTAAGACCCAGCGTGAAGTCGGTCTAGAGAGGTACATAAGAAAGTGAGGTTCTGCCAGGTACACCCAAGCTGCCTGAGGAAGGACTGAACCCCTGCCCGGTGAACGCAGTGCGGCGCTGGGGGCTTGCACCAGTACAGTGCACCTGTGGACTGTCTAAGAACTGTGAGTAAATCTTGGAGGACTGCACTGCACTGCCTCCGCTCCTTTATTTCGCCGGTGCCATTTCCCTACCTGCCCTACAACGCCCAGCGCACCTCCATTTATCCTACACTGCCCTGAAGCCTGCTCCACATGTGGGGAGCCGTTCCATCTCAAGCTGCCCTATCATCTGCCTCAGAGGACTGTCGCAGCACTGGTGATCCTCACCAGACACCACAGGTGGCATCACATAAAAACCCCCAAAACCCCATACAATAGAAGTTTCCCTTTTCACTGACCTCCCTGGGTCACGGACCGGGCCAGCCACCGTGATAACCCCCGGCAACCAGAGGCCCGGCTGCCGAGTACCCCACGGCCCTGGGGGCTCGTCAATGTTTTGGCGTCACGAACAGGATTGCATGCCCGTTGCACTGGGTACTGTGTGCCTTAAAAGACTGTAACCCTTACCGTGGTGACGTTTTCCCGCCATATCCGCCATTTTTCATGTTGCCGCGCGGGAACCTGGGAGGCGTAATTGACGCGCCCCCAGGGCCGTGGGGTACTCGGCAGCCGGGCCTCTGGTTGCCAGGGGATATCACGGTGGCTGGCCCGGTCCATGACCCAGGGCGGTCAGTGAAATGGGGAAATACTTTTATATGGGGATTTTTGGTATTTTTCGTGACGCCACCTGTGGATTCTGGTAAGAGGTTACCAGCGCTGCGACAGTCCACTGAGGCTGATGTTAGGGGCAGCTATGATGGGGCGGCTCCCCACAGGTGGAGCAGTCCTCAGGGCAGTGTAGAGGTGTAGAAAGATGGTGGAAGCAGGAGAGAGACGGCAGGACGGTCCCGGAGGAAGTACAGGCACACACACAAGGGCAAACTTCAATACCTTTACTGGTGGTGATGCAGGTACGGTCCTGGGCACTCAGGGCGAAGGGTACACTTCTGGACTCTCCCCAGTGAGCAGGTGTAAGGCCTCCTGATCTGTGTCTTTTACTCTCTAAGCTTCGGGCCTGCCTGGAGCTAGGCCTGGCTTGCTTACTGCTTCCTTCTTGTACCTACTGACCTGGCAGTAGGGTTTTCTCCTGGTTCCCACTATTCCTGGTCGCTGGAGCCTTAGTGGTACCTAACCCTGTTGCTGTGGTCAGCGGTTGGTTAACCTGGGACTTGTAGTTCTCCAGGGATTCTGGTTGTTCCTACTGGTCATAAAGATCCCTGTAGGCGCTGACCCGATGTCCGGTATATGGTTCGGGGTGAGCCTGTTATACTCCTCTGCCCCTTATGCGTTTCTCTTTCTTCTCCTCAGTCTGCAGACTCTCTCATATGATAAACTTGAGAAACAAAGAGTTTTTTTTGTAGGCATAAAAAATTCAAATTTTATTACAACATTTAAAAGTACATATAGAAAGTACGATATAAAGTGACAGTGTATAGATGGTAGCAAAAAAATCACTGAAAAAGACAGCAAGTTGTAAGAATCTCCATGATCCCAAAATTCAAAAGGCAGAATGATGCATACAATAGAACAGGTAATAAGACTATTTAATAATATAGGTCATATGTGTATATATTGCTGCATATCAAACATATCCATAGATACACTCCAAAATAGAAGGGTAATGGCTGCCAGAGAAAGGGATTCCCAGATGGAAAAACTCTTATATATTGTTTAAGTCATCTTACCCAGTGGGAGGCCGGACATAGATCAGTGAGAATAGACGCGCAGTGGCAAACCCCGACGCGCGTTTCGCAGCCCAGAGTGGCCGCTTCCTCAAGGGGAATGAACAAGAGCAGGAGAACGGAGCCCTTATCTGCCATGGTGTCGGTCACGTGTGGCCACACGTGACCGATCACCTGACTCACAAGTAGGTGTGGTCTGGTGCCTGTAAGCGGCGCATGCGTCGCCACCCCCCGCCTCAGGACGCGAGCCCAAGCCGTCAGGAGCCAGTGCGCAAGCGCGGGCACGCGGCCAGGACTAGGGCCAGGCGCCCACGCACGCACCAACCCTACAGAGACAGGTGAGCGCGCGACCAACAGCGGAGAGAGCGGAGCACGCGCACAGCATCCAGTAACTGTGAGTGTGGTCAGAAAGATAGAATACACACAAATTTCATACAATGGGTGCAAGCTGCATACAGAAATGTACAATGTCTCAAAGTAAGCAATTTGAATTAGAGAAAAAGCACTATTAAATCACTTTATCAATGATTGGTCCACCAATTTGATGCAGCATGCAAGGTGATCAATTCAGAACAGTGATGTTTTCATATTGCATCTTAAGGGCTGCATCTATCAGCATCTAATCACTTCACAGGCAGTTCCGATCAGGCATAGATATACATCATTCAGCACAGAGGGCCCATTGCTCCAGACATGAAATAGAAACTAAAAGCAAAATATAAAATTAAAAATAGGAAAATTCCATATATACAATAAAAACAAATAGTGCCATTGCGCAACAGAAAATATTTTGAAGCACAAAAGAGGGAAAGGGAGAAAAATGAGAGGGGGAATGGATCCAAAAAGAGACTGGATTAAATAAGGGCTCAATTAGGTTTACAAGAATGAGGAGAAGGACAAAGACTCATTTAAACCATAAGGGGATAGAGTGCCCAGCATAGTGATCCACTTAGCCTCGGCTTGTGCCAGGGTTTTTCTCACATTGCCCCCCCGGGCACCCATATGGACCACATCGATCCCACGAATCTTGAGGCACCCAGGGTCGCAATTATGGGCCGCCCTGAAGTGTCTCGGAATTGTCTTTAATTCAGTAACATCAGCCACTGTCTTGGCCGCGCCAATGTCCCGCACGTGCTCCCGTATACGTACCCGGAGCTCCCTGGAGGTCAGTCCAATGTATACCAGAGAGCAATCACAAGTTGCGTAGTAAATTACGTTACTCGTACCGCATGAGATGTGATGTCTGATATTAAATTGTCTTGTACCATCCGAGGACGCAAAGGTGGTGCAGCGCAGGACATTGGCGCAGGCACGACAATGGCCGCAGGGAAACATGCCCAAAACAGGGCCACGGGAGCCAAAGGGATTAGGATTTGTAGCAACATAATGGCTGGACACTAAAATATCCTTGAGGTTACTGGATCGTCTGGGGGTCATTAGGGGATAATCCCCAAGAATTGGTCCCAGGGAGGCATCGGTCGTCAAGATATTCCAGTGCTTCATCATAATACTCCTCATATTATCCCATTCGTGATTATACGTAGATATATATCGTATCTTCTTCTGCCCGTCACCATTATTTTTATGTTCTTTATTTGGATATAGTAAATGGTTCCTTGGGGTACGTCTTGCTCGTTCATACCCCCGCCTCACACATCTATTACTGTAGCCGCGTGATGCGAATCTTGATTTTAAGTCGGTAGCTTGCTCCTCGAACTTATGGTCCGAAGAACAGATCCGCCTCGCCCTCAGGAATTGCCCGACCGGGACGGCCCTAATTGTTGTTGGATGATGAGCGCTACTCGCATGAATAAGGGAATTGGTCGACGTTGGTTTCCTATAGATGTCCGTCCGGAGGCGGCCCGCATCATCCACCTCCAGACAGACATCCAGGAACTCAATTTTACATGCATCATATTTATACGTCAACCGAATTCCCCACATGTTTGTATTTAATTGTGCCATAAAGTACTCAAGCTGCTGCACCGACCCACGCCAAAAAAACAGAATGTCATCGATATAACGCAACCAGCACAGCACATGGTCCGCGACCCCGGCGCCCTCGTCACCAAAAATCTGCCTCTCCCATGCGCCCAGGAAGAGGTTGGCGTACGAGGGCGCGCAGGCCGCCCCCATCACTGTGCCGCGCTTCTGTAAATAGATATTATCTTTGAACAAGAAATAATTATGTGTGAGTACAAAGTGCAGCAGCTCACAGATAAATCCGCACATAGGGCCGCCCAGATCGGACGCCCCGAGGAAGAGACGGACCGCATCCAGACCAATAGTGTGATCAATACATGTATATAAAGACTCAACGTCTACCGTAACGAGCAGGACCCCCTTATCCAGAAAGACGCCGTCGACCCGGGTGAGGACGTCCGTCGTGTCCCTAACATATGAAGGCAATGTTGCCACAATTGGTTTCAAATAGAAGTCAATAAATTTACAAGCTGGTTCACACAATCCCTCTATACCGGACACGATCGGACGCCCCGGTGGGTCCACGACGTCTTTGTGGATCTTGGGCAGAAGATAGAACGTAGATGTCTTGGGGAACCGCACGGTAAGTGCTTCAACTGTTTTTTTGGATATAATCCCCTCTTCACAAGCACGAATAAGGATAGATTGGAGTGCGGAGGAGTAGGAGTGGGTCGGGTTAAAACTTAACTTGCAATAGGTGTTGCTATCTCGCAGCTGCCTATAAGCCTCTTTTTCATATTTGGCACATTGCCAGATCACAATATTTCCCCCCTTGTCCGCTGGTTTAATCACAATGTCATCATAAGTTTTAAGTTGTTGGATCGCCAGGCGTTGTCGTGCCGTAAGGTTATCAAATTTTCTTTTATTGGACAATTTTTTAAAATCCTCTGCAACTAGCTTGGAAAAAATCTCAACTGCTGGACAGAGGGACAGGGGGGGAAAGCGTGTCGATCTGAGAACCGCACATTGAGGCAACCCACCTGATTGTAAAGGAGTTTGTTCCTGTAGCAATTCCTCCAAAACAACGATCGCCTCCTGTTCCGCCGCACTCAAAGCACCCATCGGGGCATCCTTCTTGGAATGGAGTCTATGCAAGATGAGCTTCCGAGAGAACAAATGGAGGTCCTTTAGGGCTGTAAAATAATTGAAGCTATTAGTAGGAGAAAAAGTTAGGCCCATACTTAGGACCTCCAGTTGTTCAATAGAAAGAACATGTGCTGATAAATTGACAACCCGTAAGCCCCCCTGGGACTGACTCACCCATTGTAGTGCCAAGCCTTTATTTTTGCTTGTAAGTCTAGTTTGAATCCTCTTTGTGCCATGTGAGGACGTGCCAGGGTTATTCACTGCTTGAGGCCCATCATGCGTCTCTTCAGTAGAAGCGAACGACGATACTGAGGTAGATCTAGATCTGGATTGAGATTTATGTCTCTGAAATGGACGAGACCGTCCCCTCGTGGCATCCCATTTATATACTCTCTGTGATGATTTATCCTGAGCATCCCTCTGGAATTTTTTTGTTTTAGCATGTTGTGTTTCCTTTGCCCATTTTTGAGCTAAAATCTCAATCTCCTCATTTAGCTTCTTGAGGGAGTCAGCAGACATTTCATTCTTAAAAGAGAGTTGCAATTTCTCAATCTGGGTCTCAATACCAGATAGCGATGTCTGGTTCATTTCAATTAACAAATTCATATATCCAGTCGAACATATATTAGAATACTGTTCCCATCTATTTTTAATTGTATCGTCATCTACATTAAAAGAAGGAAATATTTGGACTCTCAAGCCGCGAGGTATGAGTCCCTTTTCAATGTATTTCCTCAAAAAAGCAACATTCCACCACAATCGAGTCCTTTTCCTGATTAGATCTTTAAATTCATTAATAGATATAGACAAAGTATTTCCCCCTACTAGTGCTCCATTAGAGCTACCATCATTACAAATCTCATCCAATTGTGAGAGCCAAGTGTCGTCCTGTGCTCTGAAATCCATATTGGGTCTGAAAAAGACTGTGAGATACACAGAAATCAATAATATCAACAATTTAACCCATTTATAACTAAGTTGGCGCATCTGGGGAAAGGAGAGACCAACCCAGAGCGCCAAAACATGCCAACTCATATTACATATGATAAACTTGAGAAACAAAGAGTTTTTTTTGTAGGCATAAAAAATTCAAATTTTATTACAACATTTAAAAGTACATATAGAAAGTACGATATAAAGTGACAGTGTATAGATGGTAGCAAAAAAATCACTGAAAAAGACAGCAAGTTGTAAGAATCTCCATGATCCCAAAATTCAAAAGGCAGAATGATGCATACAATAGAACAGGTAATAAGACTATTTAATAATATAGGTCATATGTGTATATATTGCTGCATATCAAACATATCCATAGATACACTCCAAAATAGAAGGGTAATGGCTGCCAGAGAAAGGGATTCCCAGATGGAAAAACTCTTATATATTGTTTAAGTCATATTACCCAGTGGGAGGCCGGACATAGATCAGTGAGAATAGACGCGCAGTGGCAAACCCCAACGCGCGTTTCGCAGCCCAGAGTGGCCGCTTCCTCAAGGGGAATGAACAAGAGCAGGAGAACGGAGCCCTTATCTGCCATGGTGTCGGTCACGTGTGGCCACACGTGACCGATCACCTGACTCACAAGTAGGTGTGGTCTGGTGCCTGTAACCGGCGCATGCGTCGCCACTCCCCGCCCCAGGACGCGAGCCCAAGCCGTCAGGAGCCAGTGCGCAAGCGCGGGCGCGCGGCCAGGACTAGGGCCAGGCGCCCACGCACGCACCAGCCCTACAGAGACAGCTGAGCGCGCGACCAACAGCGGAGAGAGCGGAGCACGCGCACAGCATCCAGTAACTGTGAGTGTGGTCAGAAAGATAGAATACACACAAATTTCATACAATGGGTGCAAGCTGCATACAGAAATGTACAATGTCTCAAAGTAAGCAATTTGGATTAGAGAAAAAGAACTATTAAATCACTTTATCAATGATTGGTCCACCAATTTGATGCAGCATGCAAGGTGATCAATTCAGAACAGTGATGTTTTCATATTGCATCTTAAGGGCTCTTTGTTTCTCAAGTTTATCATATGTATTATGAGTTGGCATGTTTTGGCGCTCTGGGTTGGTCTCTCCTTTCCCCAGATGCGCCAACTTAGTTATAAATGGGTTAAATTGTTGATATTGCAGACTCTCTCATGCAGACTCCCTGAGCAGACTCTCTGAGTTCTGTCCCTGTCTGTGCCTTCTAGCCCGCTCCAGGCTCTCACTGGCCAGACTAGCCCGAAGCTTGGGCCTAGCCTGGCCTTCAGCCACACAGACTTCAGCTGGGCTGGAGCTGCAGCATGGTGTCACACTGTCTGCTTCCCACTGACTGACTATCTGAACTCCACCCCCCAGTATTTATATACCTGACAGGGCTCCATCTAGTGGACTTGGGTGGGTGGAGGTGTCTGTATGTATTGAGGCCACTGGGGAGAATTCCATCCATGCACCCCTCTGGGATCTGTGGCACCAGTGCGCAGCAGGGCGCCACATAATTGCTAAAGCGCGCAAAGCCCAGGACACGCCCCGCCCCTGACGTCGAACCAGGAAGAGTCAGGTCATGGAAGGAGCCGAGAGGACGCTCTGACGTCAGACGCGAGCGACGCAAGGTCCTGAAGGAAGCCCGTCGCCCGCGGAGCTGCGGCTTACCTAAAAGAAAAGTGAAGAAGGTGGGCTCCGGTTCACTGGGGGGGCGCAACCATGGCTGTCGACAAGCAAGACGCCGGAGCACCGGATAACGCTCCCGACCGGAATCTCTACCCTGGTGACTCCGTCACCTACACCAGGCATAGAGGTGAAAGGGGCTGGTATGCCCTGAATGTCCACAGGGTGGTGGAGGAGAGCAAACCCTCACCATCTAGAGCTGATGACCCGGCTGGGCCAGCCTATTGTGGACAGGTGCTTCCCCGGAGGGAGCACCATTATTGAACTGCTGAACATTTTGTGTGCATAATTACCCGTCAGGGTATATAGACTCCAGGCTGGGGACTGTGAACAGCCAGAAACTTATAATGTTTGAAAAATGTAACCTGCAACGTTTAAGTAAAGTGCCTCCCATAAAGGGAAGAAATGTTTTATTGTCTTGTATATAATGCGTTCCAAAAATTTGCATGTCATGTATGCACTGTTTTACTCTGCTCCAGCCATGGACATGCTGTGTTTTACTAGGGGGTAATGTGGCGCCCCTGAGGGTTCAGTCGCCACAGAGGTACTGCACCTCACTCAGAGGTGTGGTGCCTCCCTTCATCTAGGTAAGGAGGGAGTGCTGCACGGAACTACAAACACCTGCATCCAACACTGCTCCAGGCCAGCTGGAGGGGCGACATGCAGAATGCAGCTGCTGAGCCCTGTCCCTGGCTGGAGTGGGGGGAACCCAAAGATAGGGGGAACCAGTAGTGGGTGTAGATGGAGGAAGTAGTTTAGGGGAGCACTCATGCAGTAAAGATATGAAAAGAAGCCATCTTAGAATAGTGCAGTTCAGTCAGTGAGGGGAGAGAGTGAAGACAGTCAGGGAGCAGAGTCTCAGTCAGAGCTCTGTTCCCCAAGCAGGGCCCAGCCTCAGAGGCTCAGGAGGGGAGCAGGGAGGAAGCTCCGTTCTGAAGAAGGGATCCTAGGGGGTACGGCGAGTGCAGGCGGCACCCGTACACCCCGAACCTGACAAGTGTCAGGAGGATCTAGGCCGCAAGAAGGGCGCCGGCCCCTGGCCCAGTCGTGCAGCTTCAGGCCTCGGTTGGAAAAACCGGAGGCTTCTGACTTCTATAGCCAGGAGCCAAACCCCCTCTTCAATCCAAGTAAGGTCAAGCAGGTCTGTGCAACTCCGACGGACAGGGGGGACCTCGCAGCACCCGAACAGGATCCACAGTGGGAAGCGCAGGGCAGGAGGGAGTAAGACCCAGCGTGAAGTCGGTCTAGAGAGGTACATAAGAAAGTGGGGTTCTGCCAGGTACACCCGAGCTGCCTGAGGAAGGACTGAACCCCTGCCCGGTGAACGCAGTGCGACGCAGGAGGCTTGCACTAGTACAGTGCACCTGTGGACTGTCTAAGAACTGTGAGTAAATCTTGGATGACTGCACTGCACTGCCTCCGCTCCTTTATTTCGCCGGTGCCATTTCCCTCCCTGCACTACAACGCCCAGCGCACCTCCATTTATCCTACACTGCCCTGAAGCCTGCTCCACCTGTGGGGAGCCGTTCCATCTCAAGCTGCTCTATCATCTGCCTCAGAGGACTGTCGCAGTGCTGGTGATCCTCACCAGACACCACAGGTGGCGTCACGAAAATCAAAAACAAAACCCCTTACAATAGAAGTTTCCCTTTTCACTGACCGCCCTGGGTCATGGGCCGGGCCAGCCACCGTGATAACCCCCGGCAACCAGAGGCCCAGCTGCCGAGTACCCCACGGCCCTGGGGGCACGTCAGGACTAGCCCACAGGGGGTGGGGTTAGAGTTAGGGACTCCTTCCTGTTAGTTAGGGAGTTCGCGTTTGGAGTGCTAAGTGAGCAGTGCTGCCTAAAGGGTGATCCATAGAAAGAGGAGACCAAAGGTGAGTGATATCGTGGTTCTGAAGAAAAATGACTGATAAAACATAGAGGCCTTCTGGAGAAGGATCTGTGGAGAGGACACCGAGTCACAAACCTCTGAGCTTGTACAGCTGAAGGTAATGGGTTTAAACAGGACTAAGTTTGATGGACTAGTGGGGGTCCAAAGCGGCACATCCAGGGCGCCAGTAGTGGAAATAGGAAGCGGTACCATTTAGCGAGTGTCATGGATGTGTCAGGTGTGACAGACAGTCACTCTGGAGCTGGCTGTAGAAGGTCACTGCACTTGGCATTGCACACGCCTTCTTGATTCACTCATCTCTGCAGAATAGTTATATCTTTCTTCCTTTAGGACCCAGCAGCGACCTCCACCTTCTGCTGCTGATTGACACACCCTTGCTGGGTAGTTAAATACTCCCAGTTTCTCTAGAGAGTCACCGGTGATAGTTCTATGTACTCTGTGTATGCTTGGAGCACTAGCAGTCGGCTAGTTTCTTCTCTGGTGCCCTTGGAGGACTGTTGGCTTTATCTCTCTGGTGTCTGCTCAAGTAGTTTGTAGTGGGGCCTGACTAGTGCTCACCCTGTCCCCTCCCTATCTAGAGCCAAGCTCTAGGGACATACAGGGTTTAGGGTCCTGCTTGGCGATAGGTGTGGAATCTAAATAGGGACGATAGGATAGGTAGGGTGCTATTAGATTTACCAAAGGGTCTCCACTCCCCCTGTGTTGCACTTAGTCTTTCCCTCACCTGGCGTGACAGCGGGTAGGCAGACTTGATGATTTGATGATCAGGACTGTGGCGTTGAAGCTGGGTTGTGTCTCACTAGTCCTAGAGTAGAGTAAAAATGAAAGATACTGTGTAAAGGAGAATGCCCGGTACTGTAAAGGAAATGACCATAAGACTTTGTACCCGCTATCTCTTGTGTATAACCTTTGCTGGGTTGTAATTCTCAGCTTCTGCAGTTCCACGGATTAAAAATCCTGTAATATGCCAGAAAGGAGTAAACGAGTAAACCTGGATTCCCTTTAAAGTAACAATGTTCCCTTAAAATGGGGTAATTATAGTACAAATGACAATTTTTGAAGTATTGGGAAAAATGTGTCACACAGCAGGTGCATCAGTGGGACAAATGGGGAAGCAACCGGAACAGAATAAGGATTATTCTTTATTTTAAAAGGATAGTTGATAACTCTTGGATCGGTGGAAGTCCCACCTGCTGTGGCTCCATTTAGTCCCTTCTAATAGCCCCATAGAGAATGAAGAGAGCAGTGGTGTGCAAGTACGGCCACCGCTTCACTCCAAAGGGGATTTTCTCATAATGACGGGGTCCCAGTGGTTGAAACCCCACATTCACATTTAGTTTTTTACCGTTTAACACTTTAATTATAAAATTGCTGTTGTCATGTGTTTTCCATACAGTTTCCTCTCTGCTGTCACTGTTTAGTAGAGATATAATTCCACCGCTGAGTCCGACGAGCGTGTAAAGTGCGGAGATTGCGTTTGTATACATGTAAGTGAAATTGCTTAGAATTGGGTGTCATTACAGAACGCAGACAAGTCATTTACATTTAAATAGCAGCATTTACATGATCAAAATACAGCCGACACAAACAGGCTGCATAACTTTACTTTAATTGTTATTTCTCTGCAGATATTTATGGATTGTTTATTTCCCCCAGAATATTCTCCTACCTGACATATTGAATGCATGATGAATGAGTTTGCTGTAATTTCTAAGAAGACACATTGTATTAAGCAGGGAAGTAATTCTGCTTTTGTACAACATGGAAGACATATATTGAGTATGTACAGATGTAGAAAAACTGAAGTTCCCATTGAGTAAATGTTCTATATTCTTCTCCTTCTCCTTCTCCGTCTCCTTCTCCTTCTTCTCCTTCTTCTTCTCCTTCTTCTTCTCCTTCTTCTCCTTCTTCTCCTTCTTCTCCTTCTTCTTCTCCTTCTCCTTCTTCTTCTCCTCCTCCTTATCCTTCTTCTTCTCCTTATCCTTCTTCTTCTTCTTCTTCTCCTTCTTCTCCTTATCCTTCTTCTTCTCCTTATCCTTCTTCTTCTTCTTCTCCTTCTTCTTCTTCCTCTTCTCCTTCTTCTCCTTATCCTTCTTCTTCTTCTTCTCCTTCTTCTTCTTCTTCTTCTCCTTCTTCTTCTTCTTCTTCTTCTCCTTCTTCTTCTTCTTCTCCTTCTACTTCTCCTTCTTCCTCTTCTTCTCCTTCTCTTTCTTCTCCTTCTTCTTCTCCTTCTCCTTCTTCTCCTTCTCCTTCTTCTCCTTATCCTTCTCCTTCTTCTCCTTCTTCTTCTCCTTCTTCTTCTTCTTCTTCTTCTCCTTCTACTTCTCCTTCTTCCTCTTCTTCTCCTTCTCTTTCTTCTCCTTATCCTTCTTCTCCTCATCCTTCTCCTTCTTCTCCTTCTTCTTCTTCTTCTCCTTCTACTTCTCCTTCTTCCTCTTTTTCTTCTTCTTCTCCTTCTTCTTCTTCTCCATCTCCTACTTGTTCTTCTCCTTCTTCTTCTCCTTCTCCTTCTTCTCCTTCTCCTCCTTCTTCTTTTCCTTCTCCTTCTCCTACTTCTGTGGCGCCCCTGAGGGGTGAGTCGCCACAGGGGTACTGCACCTCAGTAGAGGTGTGGTATCTCCTCTTCCAGGTAAGGATGGAGCATCTCTCGGGACACGGCTTCACCATTCAACACTACACCACTCCTGTCCTGAAGGGGGCCCAAATGCACCAGGGTGCTGCCCCGGCCGGGGATATGGGAGATGGGGAGAACCAAAGTTAGGGGGAACCATGTAGTGGGTGAGGGTGGAGGACACACTTTTAGGGTACACTTACCCATTCATATTTAATCTACAGCCATCTTAGGTTCAAGGTCTTTGATTGTGATCTTCATCGCTGATTGTGGCTTTCTGTTAGAACCTGCAGCCTATTGAAGATACACGGTCCTCGTGCTCTGGCCTTGAGGCGAGGAGCGGGTCAGAGTTAACCACTGTCTCTACCCGGTCAAGGTCCCTACCCAAGAAGGCCTGGAGGGGAGCAGAGGAGACAAGCTCCACAGGCAAAAGGATCCCAGGGGGATGCAGACTGAGCGCCACCTGTATTTCTTTATTCTGGCCTAGTCAGAGGGACTCCTGATGCAAGAGGGGTGACCGGCCCCCGATATCTGACTCTGTTACTTCACGTCTCAGTCAGAAAAGCCCGGAGGCTTAGTGGATCCCAGGAGGGATACGGACGGAGCGGCATACGCCACCTGTACCTCTCTACCTGCGTTCATCCAGTTGGACCCGGCCTTACACCTAGTTCTAACCACACAAACAGTCAAGTGAAGACTTAGTGGGAGAACTCACCAAGGAGAGGAACACACACACCAGAGGGGTCTCGACAGGTGCTCCTGATCTATCTGGAAAGTGCTGGACCCCCTTCCTGGTGGCCGCAGCACGCTGCGAGGAGCAGAGGGAGACTTTGCAGCTAAAGTACATCTGAATGTGAGTAAAAACCCTGGATGACTTCACACCCCGCTTCAGCCTGTTATTTCCTGCGCGGCACTGCACCCATCATCCTTTCTCACACTGCCCTGAGGCCCGCTCCGCCTGCGGGGAGCCGTCCCATCTTAGCTGTCTGTAGCACCGGCCTCAGTGGACCGAAGCAGCGCTGGTGTCTATCACCGGAAACCGTTGGTGGCGTAGTCGGAAAATTACCACTCAACCCTGAAAGCCAATTAAATCTTTTATGTGACCGCCCTGGGCACAGACCGGGTCCGGGCCACGACTGCAACCCCGAGACACCTACACTGACCTGGCTCCAAGTATCCTCATCTCCCAGGGAGGGCTGAGAGCATCACACTTCTCCTTCTCCTATTTCTCCTTCTTCTCCTTCTCCTTCTTCTCCTTCTCCTACTCCTTCCTCTTTTTCTTCTTCTTCTTCTTATTTAACACTTTAATTCCCTTAATCGAGTTTGGTACCAGAATGATGCAAAGTAGGTTTCAGTGCACAACATAATAATCAAAACAAGTTACATCACATACATACTGTAAAAATAAAAAAGAAAAGTTCAATAAGTATGACGTAGGGATTAGTGACAGAATGGTTAGGAGGGAGAAAGGATCTTGCCTGCAAAGAAATTACAAGAGAAGATAGAAGCAGACAGTAGTTGAGGGTACAAGCTGCTTCTGTGCCATTACAGCAGCAGCAGGATTCTTGCCTCGTGTATGTTTTTTTTCTGAAGAGGTGGGTTTTCGAAGGTGGGGAACAAAGAGACCAGGTGGGGAAGCCAGCGAAGTTTTTGATAGAGAGGTGAGGCAGAGTGTCACGGGTGTGTCAGATGCGACAGTCAGTCGCCCTGCAGTTGGTTGCAGGAGATCTCTTCGTTTGGCATTATAGACACCTTCTTAGAAGCAGTCTCAATCTAGGACCCAGTGGCTACCTCCCTTCTGCTCTAATTAACACCCTGGCCTGGGTGTTTAAATACTTTCAGTTTGCTATAGGGTGGCGCCGGTGATTTTCACATGACCCTTTGTGAAGGCTTGGAGCTGTTGCAGTCTGCTTACTTCCTCTTTGGTGCTAAGAGGCCATGTGTGAAATCTCTCTGAAGTTGGCTCAAATTAAGTTACTTCCCCCATGTCTGTCTCCCCTTGCTGTCTTTAGTTGTTAGTGGGGACTGACTATTGCTCACCCTCCCCTTCCCTAGCCAGGGCGTAGATCTATGGAGATACAGCGTTTTAGGTTCCTGATCGGCGATTGGTGAGAAGCCAACATAGGGACGGTAGGGAAGACAGGGTGATTTCAGATCAGCCTAGGAGGTCTCCACACCCTCTTTCCTTAGTGTTTGGGCTCCCTTCACCTCATTCGTTCGTGTTGCACTTTGTCTTTCCTACACTGTGCGTGACACAGAGAAGTAGGAAGGGGAAATATGCAACCCAGAAGCAAAGTTGAGGATGTATCTGAGGAGCAAGTAGGAGGGAGCAGAGAAGGAGGTTACGATAAATCTTTTCGGGTAGAATTATTAAACAAGAGAAGTTCCTCCTCTCTAGAGATGAGTGAATAAATTAATTCTACTAGAATTTTACAAATATTTGCATTCACCAAAATGCAGATTTTTTGTAATTCGTTTCCACTGGCAGCCATTTTTCTGAACCATAATGGGCCATCTAAAGTTGAATTCATTTTTAAAAATCCTTATACTCACCTCATTGCTCACCTATCCAGCCCCTTTGCTCCTCACCATCACACATCTGATCCTCGTTGCATCTTCTAATCCATGGGTCTCACACACTGAGCCAGGACTTCTGGCTCTGATAAGGCCTGGGATGGTTCTGCGCATGCACGTGTAAGGTCACAGCGCACGTCAGGACATCATGATATTGTGACCTTACATGTGCTTGAACTCTATCAGAGCCGGAAGTCTTGGAGATTTCAGTGTGAGTGAAGGAGTTGAGAAGATGCAACGAGGGCCGGACTGGTGACGGTCTGGAGTAGAGGGGCCAGAAGGTAAGCGGTGAAGTAAGTATAAGCGGTTTTTTTTTTATCTTTTGGGGGTTTGACAGACACTAGGGAAAATAAATTGGCAGAGAATAACTCTCTGTAAATTGAATTTCCCTGGCAAAATTTTTCTTCATCCACTCACAATAGTACAAAGTAGACATGCTTGAGGACCTCAATAGTTTCATCTAAAACAGTCATCTTCCCGGCAGTTAAGACATGATAGCAGTCATCCTGAGGAATTAGGAACATTTTGGGAGGTGCAACTTGAGAGGTACAAATTGGAGACTTTAGGAGATTTATCGAAGACATAAAAAATGAAAAAAGTTAGTGTTTTTATTCTATTTCTTTGTGACGTAACTTTACAATATGAGGTGATACAACAAAGCTGATCCCACAGATTGAAGACTCTCAGATAATATTTTATATTCTAGATTTTTATGTCAACTTTTCAATTTGTTAAACTGAAGGTCGAAATAAAAAACACTCTCGTAACGTAATATTGCAGCTTGAAGTTTTCATTCCCACAGTTATTTGTTTAATAGAAATATTTTCCGTGTCCCACCTGGTTCTGGCAGAAAGTCAAAATTTGCATTTATATGAGGTAGTTTATCAAAAATAACATACAGGACTCTGCTAAGTACATACTGCATTTTATTTGCGGGAAAACTGTTTGTGTTTAATGTAGGTTTTTAGGTTTTTTTTTCCCTTAAATTACCTTTAATGAAAGCGACTGAAAATTGTTGTTCTAAGCATTTGAAATATGCAACAAGACCGGGTGGACCGACAAGAGCGTGTTTTCCATTATATGTTATCAGATCAGTCCAAAATAAGTACAGAAGCGAACAAGGGACTAGGGTAAATTAAAAAGATAAGAGAGCAGTTGGCTAAAAAAGCAAAGGTCTTCAGAACCATAAAGTGAGTGATAGAGTCGTGTCGGAAAATAACACTTTCTTCAGATTTTCAGTTCACCTCAAATAGTTGAATATTTGTTTTTATTTTTAATTATTTTATGCCTTGGCTACACAACAGACCTTCACCAGATTACAAAGTGTAGAGAGTTGCATGATATTTTTTTCTGCAATAGGAGTCAGTTTAGAAAAGCAAATGCCCTTTATTTTATTTTTTTTTCTTTATTGAACATCTTTGCATAGAATAGGATAATTGCCCAAAATCTGAATACTTGAGATCATAAAAATTGTAAATACAATCCTTTTTTTTCAATAGAAATCCCAAGGACCCATCTGATGAACGTAGGTCCTGCTTTTTTAACCATTGGCAATTAGCTATGATGGGGAGGAAGGGTGTCCTGTTAAAGAGTAACTCAACTTTATTTTATTTAATTATTTTCCAAACATTGAAAAGTTATGTGTTTCTAATATACATTATTACCTTATTTTGCTTCCTTCTGTTCCAAACCCTGAGCTGCAGTCCTGTTTCAATTCCCAGTCTGTGCTCCTCTATAACTTCTTTTTAACTGCTGCTCGGCAAGATCCATACACTATATTGAAAGAATGTGTGTACTGGACTTTCCCTGACTGAGCTTCTCTGCACCCTTTCATATACAAAGGCAGGAGGTTTTCTTGTACTTTGTTTGAAAAAAGTTTAAAGGGAAATTATCGTATAAAAAAGTATTATTAATCTGCAGATATGGGGTTAATCTGCAAGTTAACAACATTCTGACACCATGCAGCGCCTGCATTGAGAGCCCCACTGCCAGTAGGAAATGAATGTTATCCCCCCCAGCAGGCTTGCGCTTTTAGTCACAGGGGTGGCACCGATATGGTTTCAGTCAACACTTTGTGTGTGTGGCAGCTCTGTGTGGTGTTATGCCCCCGGCATTGACTGACAGTTGGCTCTAATGCTGAGCCGGCTGTCAATCATTGCCGGGGGAGCGGTTACAGCCACCGCTCGCTATACACTGAGTGGTGACTGAAACTGTGCCAGCGCCACCCCTATAAATGAAAGAGACAAAAACAGCCAAGAGGGCACCACCCTGTCAAAGGGATCAACCTAGAGCATACCAAAAATAATCTAAAGAAAACAACTATGCCAAAAATAGGGATCACCTATAAATAATTAATGTTTATTGAGATATAAGCCCCAAAAATATACAACTAAAAACACTTAAAAAAGCCTAAAAATGCTAAATCGCTGTGACTGAAAAAGAGAGCCTGCCATGAGGAATAAAGTTCATTATCTCCTGGCAGCAGGGCTCTCAGTGCATATGCCGCATGGTCTCAGAATGCTATTATCCTGCAGATTAACCCCGTTTCTGCAGGTTAATAGTGTTATTTCACATGACAGGTTCCCTTTAAGGAATTTGCCAAAGTAGCTGTTGGAAGGAGCTTATAAAGGAGAATGAACTGGGCATTGAAATGCTATTGCAGCACAGTGTTTGGGAACCAAGCAAGCAAAATAGGATTGAGAGGACAAAGCTTCTAATCTTTTTTAGCCAGACATTAGGCCAGGAGAAATACACTATTATGTTTATGTTAACTTTTGAATTTATGTGTTTTTCTTTCTTGGGGTGGAACAAGAAACATGGACTTTTGTCATAAGTCTGAATGTTGACTTCTCTTGGTCTGTGAACAATGAATGTTTGCTAAATATGTTGATTAACCATTGTGTGGATCCTGTGGCATGGTGACTCACAGATCAGAGGAGTATAAGATATACAAATTGATTAAATGCTCAAACAATGAGAAATGAGCCTTGCACCTTCCCTCCTGACCTGTGAATGACGACCTGAGCCACAGATGTATGCAAAGAGAATCAGAAAGCCTCTTCAGGACAGCAGCTTGGTAGCATGGCTCCATCCCAAGGGTCACAGATTTGGATTCTACATGATGCCAGCCTAAGGGAACACTGCCCTAGCTGGAAGGATACAGATCTGCTCCATTGACCATCACTGACCATATGGAGACATTTTGGGAAACCAGGACTGTGACCCTTTGGTCACCTGGATCCATGGATATGTTCGGAGAAAGCCAGGGTGGGATCTTCGGGTCTCCTGGCCACGTACTTCAATGGACTGTCAGCTGTTATGATCTGCAACATGTACTAAGAAAAGATAGGGGAAAGCTGTCCCTACAGTAAGACCAAGCTGAATCCCTGCGATGTAGCGGGCTGCCTGTTCCTAGCCAACAGACCCGCCTTAATCCTGGGCTAGTCTGAACGAAGACCTATAGCATGAAGGGAGGGGTCCCTAAAAGAACTAAGGACTGGGACAAAAATGGGACATCTCCTAAAAGAGAAGTTGTTGCAGAACACTAAAAGACAAACTTACAAAAAGGTACTAAAGGTCCCAGAAGGACCAAGCGAACTGACAGAGAAAGGCGCAGAAGCACCAAGCTAGAGAACCAGTTAAACACTGAAGTCCAGCACAGCCACAAGGGCGGAGCTGGAATATAAAAGCAGATGGTCACGTGACCGCAAAACACAAGATGGAAAAAAACAAACAGGAGGGTTCTGACAGTGCCCCCTCTTTTATGAGCATCCTCCCGATCCTCCAGGCCCAGGCCTATCCAGAAACCTCTTGTGGAAAGCTTTAACAAGCCTAGGAGCAGAGACATCATCCGTCCTTACCCAGGAGTTGTCTTCGGGACCGAAACCCTTCCAGGAGACAAGATACTGTAATCTCCCTCTATGCGATCTAGAATTCAAGATACGAGAAATTTCATATTTCGTCTTCCACCACCGGAGGAACTGTGACTGTGGCGTCCCTATCAGATACATCAGCCTTTTTCAACAAGGAAACATGAAACACAGGATTAATCTTCCAGGAAGTAGGGACATCCAACCTAACAGCAGACGGGTTAACAACCTGGAGCACTTTAAATGGACCCACAAACTTGGGACCCAGTTTTTTAGAGGGAATCCTCAACCGCAGGTTCTTCGAGGACAACCAAACCATGTCACCCACAGTAAACAAAACCTTCTTACGTTTCCTGTCAAAATACTTCTTGGACTTCTTGTTAGCCTCTTGAAGGTTGCAACATACATTAGTCCAAACTCTCTCCAAATCACCGGAAAAATTCTCCTCCTCCGACACCGCCGACCCCAATTTGGAGAACGAACCAAAAGACGGATGTCTCCCAGTACAACAAAAAAAAGGAGAACACCCAGCAGAGGAGGACGTATGATTGTTAAGAGCAAATTCTGCGAGAGGCAGAAACTCAGACCACACCTCTTGATTGTCTGCCACAAAACAACGCAAAAACTGTTCAACATCCTGGTTCTTTCTTTCAGTCTGTCCATTAGACTCAGGATGATAACCAGACGAAAATGACAAATGGACTCCCAACCTGTAATAAAAAGCACGCCAAAAGCGAGCCTCAAACTGAGGTCCTCTCTCAGAAACAATATCCGTGGGAACGCCATGGAGCTTGACAATCTCCATAATAAACTCCTTAGCGAGTGTCTTGGCGCATGGCAACTTAATGAATGGAACCAAATGACACGTCTTACTAAAACGGTCCACGACCACCCAGATGACAGTAAAACCCTCGGACACAGGAAGATCAGTAATAAAATCCATTGTGAGATGTGTCCAAGGTGCACTAGGAACCTCCAGAGGGCAAAGCAACCCCGCAGCAGGAGTATGTGAAGCCTTTGACCTAGCACACACAGTACATTGACGCACACACTTGATGAATTCCTTCTGCCATCCAGGCCACCAAAAACTGCGATTGATAAGTCTCTTAGTCTCAGAAATTCCTGGATGACCTGCCAACCGAGACTCATGACACTCCACAATCAAATCTCTCCTAAAGGCTCTAGGCACGAACAACCTCCCATGGGGAGTGTTAGATGGAGCATCATCTTGAGCTTTCAGAATCCCATTCTCCAAAACTGAGTCCAAAGCCGCCACCACAACTCCTTTCTGTAAAATGCTCTCCTCCTCCTCGGCACCGACCGTAGGAGAGAAGCTGCGAGATAAAGCATCGCCTTTAACATTCTTAGTACCAGGGATATAGGTTACAGAAAAGTGAAACCAAGAAAAAAAAGTGCCCACCTAGCTTGACAGGCATTCAAGCCCTTGGCAGCATCCAGATAGATCAAATTCTTATGATCTGTGAAAACCTGAAAATGAAATCTAGCGCCTTCCAAAAAATGACGCCAATGTTCAAATGCGAGTGTTATGCACACGCCCGGACTGACTGGCGTGTGCGGGAGAAGTGGTTCCACTGGACCATGAACCGGAGAGTGCCTGGAGGGGCGTGACTAAGTATCTGGCCGATCCGACCAAGATGGCACGACGGCATACGACGCCAGTGCACCAGGGAGAAACCGGGCAGAGGGACCAGGTGCTACTCCAGGTCAAACTCCGGACACGGGGGTTGACCCACACAGGGATTACTGGAACAGGCAGGTTAGGCTGGCACAGACTGGTGGATATAAGCGAACACGGCAGGTATGCAGACGGGTGGATACAGGCGAATATGCAGGCAGGAAGGTACTGGCCGAAAGGACGGGCTGGAGCACAGAGAGGACAAGACCCAGTACAGACTGGGTCACAGAAACAGAACCGCAGATGCGGTAGCCAAACACAGCAGAGAGGGAACGCCCGAAGCGGTGGGCAAGAGCAGAGCAGGACAGGACTGCCGGAGCAGCGAGCTCAAGCAGAGCAGGACAGGACTGCCGGAGCAGCGAGCAGATGCAGAGCAGGACGGGGCTGCCGGAGCAGCGAGCAGAAGCAGAGCAGGACAGGACTGCCGGAGCAGCGAGCAGAAGCAGAGCAGAAACCGCAGGAGCGGCAAGCAAGGCAGGAGCAGAGCGGAAACCGCAGAGCGGCTAAGAAGGCCGCAGCAGAGCGGAAACCGCAGAGCGGCAAACAAGGCAGGAGCAGAGCGGAAACCGCAGAGCGGTAAACAAGGCAGGAGCAGAGCGGAAACCGCAGAGCGGTAAACAAGGCAGGAGCAGAGCGGAAACCGCAGAGCGGTAAACAAGGCAGGAGCAGAGCGGAAACCGCAGGAGCGGCAAGCAAGGCAAGAGCAGAGCAGAAACCGCAAGAGCGGCAAGCTAAGCAGGAGCAGAGCGGAAACCGCAGAGCGGCTAAGAAGGCAGGAGCAAAGCGGAAACCGCAGAGCGGCAAACAAGGCAGGAGCAGAGCGGAAACCGCAGAGCGGCGAACAAGGCAGGAGCAGATCGGAAACCGCAGAGCAGCAGACAAGGCAGGAGCAGAGCGGAAACCGCAGAGCGGCAGACAAGGCAGGGGGGTAGGACTCTGTTCACAAAGAACAGACGGAGAAGGAAAGGCAGAACTAGAAGCACACATAGTACTTACAAAGAAGTAGCGAGCGTACACTAAATTCACAACAGGTACAGAGACGACGAGAAGGAATTTAGGAGCAAGTTCAGACTCTGCAGAAAGACGCAGAAAACAGACAAAGAGGGAAAAGGGAGAAAAGGCAAAAGTAGAAACGAGGCACAGACAACTAGGAACGGGAACAAATACAGCAAGGCTGGGACACAAACAGGACTCTGTTCAGACGGGAACAGATACCGCAAGGCACAGACAACTGGAAACAGAGAAACGGGAACAAATACAGCAAGGCTGGGACACAAACAGGACTCTGTTCAGACGGGAACAGATACCGCAAGGCACAGACAGGCAGATCTAGGAATACAGCCCCTAGAAGGCAAAAGAACAGGCTAGAAGCGTGTACACAAGAACAGACCACAGTTCAGACACAGAACTGGAGAAAAGGCAGGAAAACAGGATAGGACCTGGCACGTCAGAGACAAAAAGCCGACTGACAGGACACAATGCTCAGGTGCCATCTTGAGGAAGAAGGTGGTATAAATACCCAAAGATGGACAGCAATAGGCTGAAGGTGCAACAGGGGCGTGTCCGCAGCAGGTACAAGAAACAGGAAGTTCAGCGGGCGTCGCCCTATGCAGCCAAAACAGACAAACAGACAGCAAGGAGGGAAGCCAGAGAGACATTCTGGATTGGAGATCAAGTGCGCGCTCTTGCACAGTGGGAGATGGACCACCATGCAAGGACGCCGCCAGGTATGTTACAGTACCCCCCCCTTACGCCCCCTCTTCTTCAGGCCTGCCAGAATCTTCCGCAGGGAATTCAAGGACCAGTCGTTCACTTCAAGGAGATCACTTCCACTGTCCACAGGAAAAATTGATCTCATCTGGTTAGCTAGGATGCTACCTCCTATCCAGCCATCCTTAGCAACAGACGAAACGGGTGGAGTACCAGGAACAGCACACAAGGAAGTCTCTCTCCACATATTTTCAGGTGACACCCCAGAGGGTACAGGAGACAACTGGAAGTCCTTCACCGGGTTGGAGGGGGACAGAGACTTGGGGGTAATCTCTGCTTCGAGGAACATCTTGTCAAGCTCACAGGAAGAAATAGACGGGTTATCAGGTACATAATGAGGAAAAGTCACTGTCTCTTTGTTATCTGGTGGTACCCCGGAGAATTCAGGAAACAACTGGAGGTCCTCCGCCGGGTCAGAAGAGTGCAGAGGCTCAGAGAAAACATCTGCTTCAGAGTACACTAGGTCGGACTCACTGGAGGAAGCAGGCGAGGTATCGGGTACCGAGTATAGGAAAGTCTCTGTCCATTCACCACCAGGTGGCACCCCGAAGGGTTCTGGAGACAACTGGAGGTCCTCCGCCTGGTCAGAGGGGTGTAGAGACTCAAGGGTAACCTCTGCTTCAGAGTACACAAGGTCGGACTCACTGGACGAAGCAAGCGAGGTATCAGATCCAGGATATAGGAAAGTCTCTGTCCATTCACCACCAGGTGGCACCCCGAAGGGTTCTGGAGACAACTGGAGGTCCTCCGCCTGGTCGGAGGGGTGTAGAGACTCGGGAGTAACCTCTGCTTCGGAGTACACTAGGTTGGACTCACTGGACGAAGCGAGCGAGGTATCAGGTACAGAGTATAGGAGAGTCTCTGTCCTTTCGCTACCAGGTAGCACCCCGTAGGGTTCTGGAGACAACTGGAGGTCCTCCGCCTGGTCGGAGGGGTGTAGAGACTCGGGAGTAACCTCTGCTTCGGAGTACACTAGGTTGGACTCACTGGACGAAGCGAGCGAGGTATCAGGTACAGAGTATAGGAGTGTTATGTTCTGCTACCAGAGCTAAGGAAAGAGAGGAGATCTATCCCTACGATAGAACTCAGCTTAATCCCTACGATGTAACAGGGGACCTGATCCTGCGATCAGACCTGCTAAAGTCCTAAGCTAGTCTGTACGGAGACCTATAGATGTGGGGAAGGAATCCCTACAAGTACTAAGGACTGGGAGGAAAATGGGACACCTCCTAACAGAAATAGTAGCAGACAGACGAACAAACAAAATATATAGAACATAGAGGTCCGTAGACCAAGCAAACTAACAGAGTTAGATACAGAGCACAGGCTAGCTAGAAAGTAGTTAAACAATGAAGTCCAGCAAAGCCAGAAGGGCGGAGCAGGATTAAATAGGCCAACAAGGTCATGTGACCAGCAATAGAAAAAACCTAAGAGCAAGGTTCTAACAGTACCCCCCCTTCTAAGAGGATCCTCCGGATCCCCTAGGACCGGGCTTATCAGGAAATCTCCTGTGAAACGCTCTGATAAGTCTGGACGCGGAAACATCATCCGACCTCACCCAAGAGTTATCCTCGGGTCCGAAACCTTTCCAGGCCACAAGATACTGCAAACTACCTCTATACTGTCTAGAGTTAAGGATGCGAGAAATTTCATATTCCCCGCCCTTGACCACCGGAGGAACAGAGGCAGAGGCGTCACAATCCGATACAACAGCTTTTTTCAACAGAGAGACATGAAATACCGGATTAATTCTCCAGGAGGTAGGAACCTCCAACCTAACAGCAGATTGGTTGACAACCTGAAGCACCTTAAAGGGCCCTACAAACTTGGGACCCAAATTCTTAGAAGGAATCCTCAACCGCAGATTCCTAGAGGACAACCAAACCATGTCACCAACAGTGAACAAAACCTCCTGTCGTTTCCTATCAAAGTAGTCTTTAGATTTTCTGTTGGCCTCCTGAAGATTACCACGCACATCCGTCCAAACTCTCTCCAAATCACCGGAAAAATTCTCCTCCTCAGGCACGGCAGATCCCAACTTGGAGAACGACCCAAACGACGGATGTCTCCCAGAACAACAAAAAAAAAGGCGAACAACCAGCAGAAGAAGATGTATGGTTGTTCAGAGCAAATTCAGCAAGTGGCAGAAACTCAGACCACCCCTCTTGATTGTCTGCCACAAAACAACGCAAGAACTGCTCAACATCCTGGTTTTTCCTTTCTGTCTGGCCATTAGATTCAGGATGATATCCTGACGAGAACGACAAATGAACTCCCAACCTGTCACAAAAGGCACGCCAAAAACGAGCCACGAACTGAGGACCTCTATCAGAAACAATGTCAGTAGGAACGCCATGAAGTCTGACAATTTCCTTGACAAAGGCCTTAGCGAGAGTTTTAGCGCAGGGCAGTTTGACGAAGGGAACCAAGTGACACATCTTGCTAAAACGGTCCACGACCACCCAGATGACAGTAAAACCCTCAGAGGGGGGAAGGTCAGTTATAAAGTCCATAGCCAAATGTGTCCAAGGAGCACTGGGAACCTCCAAAGGACAAAGCAACCCCGCAGCAGGAGTATGTGAGGACTTAGATCTAGCACATATAGTACATTGGCGCACCCACTTAATGACTTCCTTCTGCCATCCAGGCCACCAAAAACTGCGACCCACCAGTCTCTTGGTCTCAGAGATTCCGGGATGACCTGCCAACCGAGATTCGTGACACTCAACAAACAAATCTCTCCTAAAGGTCCCAGGCACAAACAACCTCCCATGAGGAGTGTTAGATGGGGCATTCTCCTGTGCTTTAAGAATCTCATCTTCCAAAACGGAGTCCAAAGCAGCTATCACAACACCTTCTTGTAAAATGTTCTCCTCTTTCTCAGCACCGACTATGGGAGAAAAACTGCGAGACAAGGCATCCGCCTTAACATTCTTAGTACCAGGGATGTAAGTAACGGAGAAATTAAACCGCGAGAAAAACAGTGCCCACCTAGCCTGACGGGCATTCAGGCGCTTGGCAGCATCAAGATATATCAGATTTTTATGATCCGTAAGAACCTGAACGGGAAATTCCGCACCTTCCAAGAAGTGGCGCCAGTGTTCAAATGCGAGTTTAATAGCCAATAATTCCCGATTACCAATATCGTAATTCAGTTCAGTCTCCGAAATTTTTTTTGAAAAAAAAGGCACAGGGATGTAATCCATCCCGTTATCCTGAGACAATACTGCGCCAACCCCCACAGAGGAAGCATCAACCTCAACCAAAAACGGCTTAGTCACATCAGGCTGCATAAGGATGGGAGCAGAGGTGAACCTCTCCTTGAGATACACAAAAGCTTCAATGGCCTCAGAAGACCACTGAACCGCATCAGCACCTTTCCTGGTGACATCGGTCAGAGGTTTGACAATACTAGAAAAAATTTTTATGAATTTTCTGTAATAATTGGCGAAACACAAAAACCTCTGTATCGATTTCAAACCAATAGGCCTAGGCCATTCCTGTACAGCTTGAACTTTAACCGGGTCCATCTCAAAACCTTCGCTGGAGATAATGTAGCCCAAAAAACTAATTCTCTGTACAGCGAACTCACATTTCTCCAGCTTAGCAAAAAGCGAATTGTCCATTAATAACTGTAATACCTCACGTACGCTCCGCCAATGAGACTCCAGATCCGGCGAATAAATCAAAATGTCATCCAAATACACAACCACATTTTTGCCGATCAAAGGTCTAAGGATGTCATTAATAAAATTCTGAAAAAATGCAGGAGCATTAGTAAGACGAAAAGGCATAACCAGATTCTCAAAATGACCCACAGGAGTGTTAAAAGCAGTCTTCCATTCGTCACCCTCCTTCATGCGCAACAGATTGTATGCCCCCTTAAGGTCGATTTTAGAGAACCACTTGGCCCCCATTAACAGGTTAAACAGATCAGGAATCAATGGCAGTGGGTAAGGATTGCGTACAGTAATTTTGTTAATCTCACGAAAATCCAGACAAGGACGTAAACCGCCGTCCTTTTTTTTTACAAAAAAAAATCCAACCGCCACAGGAGACTTAGAGGGCCTAATGTGACCGGAGGCCAAACTTGTCTGTATGTATTCCTCCAAAGCCTTTCTCTCAGGAATAGTAAGGTTAAATAAACGACTTTTAGGAAGAGTCGCTCCAGGGACAAATTCAATAGAACAATCATAGTCTCTATGGGGAGGCAAAACCTGCGATTCCTTCTCAGAAAAAACTCTCCAAAAATCCTGAATAGGAACAGGCAATTCTCCCCTATCCAAAGCTGCAATACGCCCGTTACAACACTTGTCATAACATTTATGGCTCCAGGATTTAATTTCACTGGTAGACCAATCCAGTACAGGATTGTGAAATTGTAACCAGGGCAATCCCAATATTACTGGAGAAGGCAAGTTATTCAACACTACCAAATCCAATTTCTCATGGTGAACACCATTAATAGTGAGAGGAAATTCACAGACCTTGAGAGTAATATTCTTCAAAGGGGAACCATCCACAGAAACCACAGCAATGGGGGATGATAAAGGTTCGGGTTTTAAATTGAGTCTTTCCAAGAATCCCCCATCAATAACATTCAGAGTAGACCCACAATCAACAAACACCCGAAATTCCATTAATTTTTCCTGAGCAATCGTGGAAGCAGCTAAAAATACACCCTTGGAATTTAAACAGGCAATACGGGCATGACTGACCATTTTTTTTTCTTTCTTGATACGAAGCTCACAGTCTTTAATTAAATGACCAGATTTTCTGCAATAGAAACACAAGCCTTCAGAAAATCTGCGATCTTTTTCTTGAGAGCGAGGTGCCATCGCTCCAATCTCCATCGATTCACCACTGTTAGTACACACATTCTCATAACCAGAAACTGACATAGCAGAGGATTTGCTCTCATTAACCCTTGCACGCAGTCTCCTATCCACCCGTATAGCTAATTGCATAGCCTGTTGCAAATCTTCAGGTGTAGGATAAGCAATTAGCAGGTCTTTAACCCTTTCACTGAGCCCAGCAAGAAATAGACTTTTCAGAGCAGAATCGTTCCACCCTGTTTGAGTAGACCATCGACGGAAATGAGTACAATATTTTTCCACATTACCTGATCCCTGTCTCAAACGTCTTAACTCAGTCTCAGCTGATGAGACACGGTCAGGATCATCATATAATAGTCCCAAAGCAGAAAAAAAACTATCCACTGAACTGAAGCATGTATCACTAGGTTGCAAAGAAAAGGCCCACTCCTGAGGCTCTTTGCGCAAAAGTGACATTATAAACCCTATGCGCTGGGAAACCTCCCCAGAGGACTTGGGTCTCAAACGAAAATACAATAAGCAAGCATTTTTAAATGAAAAAAATTCTCGGTGTTCACCAAAAAATAAATCCGGCAAACGTACCTTAGGCTCCAAGAAATGTGCTCCAGGACAGTTACTCACGTGTTGACGGAGCTCAGTCACCTCCAAAGAGAGTCCCTGCAGGTGTTTAGCCAAATCCAGAACCGACACCATGATGGAACAGAAAAAATCTTTCCTTAGAGCATTTGCTGGGCTGGACTTACTGTTATGTTCTGCTACCAGAGCTAAGGAAAGAGAGGAGATCTATCCCTACGATAGAACTCAGCTTAATCCCTACGATGTAACAGGGGACCTGATCCTGCGATCAGACCTGCTAAAGTCCTAAGCTAGTCTGTACGGAGACCTATAGATGTGGGGAAGGAATCCCTACAAGTACTAAGGACTGGGAGGAAAATGGGACACCTCCTAACAGAAATAGTAGCAGACAGACGAACAAACAAAATATATAGAACATAGAGGTCCGTAGACCAAGCAAACTAACAGAGTTAGATACAGAGCACAGGCTAGCTAGAAAGTAGTTAAACAATGAAGTCCAGCAAAGCCAGAAGGGCGGAGCAGGATTAAATAGGCCAACAAGGTCATGTGACCAGCAATAGAAAAAACCTAAGAGCAAGGTTCTAACAAGGAGAGTCTCTGTCCTTTCGCTACCAGGTAGCACCCCGAAGGGTTCTGGAGACAACTGGAGGTCCTCCGCCTGGTCGGAGGGGTGTAGAGACTCGGGGGTAACTACCACTTTGGGGTACCCATTGTCAGGCTCACAGGACGAAGCGGACAAAGTATCGAGTACCTAGTGTAGAGAAGTCTCTCTCCATTTGTCATCGAGTGGTATCCCGGAGGATTCAGGAGGCAACAGGGGGTCCTCCGCCAGGTAGTAGAGGTGCACAGACTCAGAGGTAACCACAGCTTTGGAGCATCCTTGGACATGCACACCGGTTAAAGTGGGTGAAGCATCTGATGCCGGGTGCAGGAAGTTCTCCTGTGTGGAGTCTGGATGGGCAGAAGTCTCTTCGGGCAGGAGAACCGGAGCACTACCCACGCACATTACCCGTTGGGGCTTCTCCGGGATACAGGGAGATGAAGCTTCAGTAGGGACTTCAAGGTTGGGGTCAGGAGGTCTCAGAGAGGACAGACCCTGGCGTGACGGCTTGCCTCTACGTCTAGCACGTCTGGACTGCCTCTTGAGGTTGGGAGAAGTATTCCAGAAAGCGTAGTCACCCTGTGAGGATTCTGGGTGGGCAGTAGTCTCATTGGGCTGGAGGACTATTGCGCTACCCACACACATTACCCATCGGGGCTGCTCCGGGATATTGGGAGGTGAAGCTTCAGCAGGAGCCTCCGGGTTAGGATCATCGAAGACCATTAGAAAGGCCACCAGGAAGGCCATTAGGTCCAGGAGGATCGGATCCTGTGTTTCATATAGGGGGTTGATCCATTCCAAGGCATCACCCGCCAGGTAAGACATAATGAATGCCACCTTAACCCGATCGGTGGGAAAACATAGAGGGTAGAACTTGAAGTGTAGCATGCATTGCTCCACAAATGCACGACTTTGTCTTGGATCCCCATAGTAACGTGGCGGATCCGCAGGAACGAGAGCAGATAGATCCATCTGGACGGGTGCGTAATTCGCCTGGAACTCAGCTGAGAAAAAAAAAATTTATTTATTTATTTTTAATGCATGTATTCGCTGGAAAACTTCTCAGAGAGCGAAGGCCGTGGGGCTCAACGGGAACCATGGCCTGAGCATGCTGTTATGCACACGCCCGGACTGACTGGCGTGTGCGGGAGAAGTGGTTCCACTGGACCATGAACCGGAGAGTGCCTGGAGGGGCGTGACTAAGTATCTGGCCGATCCGACCAAGATAGCACGACGGCATACGACGCCAGTGCACCAGGGAGAAACCGGGCAGAGGGACCAGGTGCTACTCCAGGTCAAACTGCGGACACGGGGGTTGACCCACACAGGGATTACTGGAACAGGCAGGTTAGGCTGTCACAGACTGGTGGATATAAGCGAACACGGCAGGTATGCAGACGGGTGGATACAGGCGAATATGCAGGCAGGGAGGTACTGGCCGAAAGGACGGGCTGGAGCACAGAGAGGACAAGACCCAGTACAGACTGGGTCACAGAAACAGAACCGCAGATGCGGTAGCCAAACACAGCAGAGAGGGAACGCCCGAAGCGGTGGGCAAAAGCAGAGCAGGACGGGACTGCCGGAGCAGCGAGCACAAGCAGAGCAGGACAGGACTGCCGGAGCAGCGAGCAGATGCAGAGCAGGACGGGGCTGCCGGAGCAGCGAGCAGAAGCAGAGCAGGACAGGACTGCCGGAGCAGCGAGCAGAAGCAGAGCAGAAACCGCAGGAGCGGCAAGCAAGGCAAGAGCAGAGTGGAAACCGCAAGAGCGGTAAACAAGGCAGGAGCAGAGCGGAAACCGCAGAGCGGCTAAGAAGGCCGCAGCAGAGCGGAAACCGCAGAGCGGCAAACAAGGCAGGAGCAGAGCGGAAACCGCAGAGCGGCAAACAAGGCAGGAGCAGAGCGGAAACCGCAGAGCGGTAAACAAGGCAGGAGCAGAGCGGAAACCGCAGAGCGGTAAACAAGGCAGGAGCAGAGCGGAAACCGCAGAGCGGTAAACAAGGCAGGAGCAGAGCGGAAACCGCAGGAGCGGCAAGCAAGGCAAGAGCAGAGCAGAAACCGCAGAGCGGCAGACAAGGCAGGGGGGTAGGACTCTGTTCACAAAGAACAGACGGAGAAGGAAAGGCAGAACCAGAAACACACACAGTACTTACAAAGAAGTAGCGAGCGTACACTAAATTCACAACAGAGGTACAGAGACGACGAGAAGGAATTTAGGAGCAAGTTCAGACTCTGCAGAAAGATGCAGAAAACAGACAAAGAGGGAAAAGGGAGAAAAGGCAAAAGTAGAAACGAGGCACAGACAACTAGGAACGGGAACAAATACAGCAAGGCTGGGACACAAATAGGACTCTGTTCAGACGGGAACAGATACCGCAAGGCACAGACAACTGGAAACAGAAATGGGAACAAATACAGCAAGGCTGGGACACAAACAGGACTCTGTTCAGACGGGAACAGATACCGCAAGGCACAGACAGGCAGATCTAGGAATACAGCCCCTAGAAGGCAAAAGAACAGGCTAGAAGCGTGTACACAAGAACAGACCACAGTTCAGACACAGAACTGGAGAACAGGCAGGAAAACAGGATAGGACCTGGCACGTCAGAGACAAAAAGCCGACTGACAGGACACAATGCTCAGGCGCCATCTTGAGGAAGAAGGTGGTATAAATACCCAAAGATGGACAGCAATAGGCTGAAGGTGCAACAGGGGCGTGTCCGCAGCAGGTACAAGAAACAGGAAGTTCAGCGGGCGTCGCCCTATGCAGCCAAAACAGACAAACAGACAGCAAGGAGGGAAGCCAGAGAGACATTCTGGATTGGTGATCAAGTGCGCGCTCTTGCACAGTGGGAGATGGACCACCATGCAAGGACGCCGCCAGGTATGTTACAGCGAGTTTAATAGCCAGCAACTCCCGATTTCCAACATCATAATTTAGTTTGGTTTCCGAAAAAATTTTTGAAACGAAGGCACAAGGATGTACTCCACCCTTGTTCTCCTGAGACAAAACTGCGCCAACCCCCACCGATGAAGCATCGACCTCCACCAAAAAAGGCTTGGTCTCATCAGGCTGCATAAGGATAGGGGCAGAACTGAACCTCTCTTTGAGATACTCAAACACTTCAATGGCCTCAGTAGTCCACTGGACCGTATTCGAACCTTTCCTGGTGAGATCGGTCAGAGGCTTAACTATTATAGAAAAATTCTTAATGAATTTCCTGTAATAATTGGCAAAACCCAAAAATCTCTGTATAGATTTCAAACCAATAGGCCTAGGCCATTCCTGCACAGCCTGAACCTTCACAGGGTCCATCTCAAAGCCCTCGCTGGAGACAATGTAGCCCAAAAAATTAATTTTCTGCACAGCGAACTCACATTTCTCCAGCTTAGCAAAGAGTGAATTATCACTCAATAACTGCAAAACTTCACGTACACTCTGCCAATGGGGCTCCAGATCTGGTGAATAAATCAGAATGTCATCCAAATACACAACCACATTCTTACCAATCAAAGGTCTCAGGATGTCATTAATAAGGTTCTGAAAAAATGCAGGTGCATTGGTAAGAACGAAAGGCATCACCAGATTCTCAAAATGACCGACCGGAGTGTTAAAAGCAGTTTACCATTCATCACCCTCCTTCACTCGTAACAAATTGTATGCCCCCGGGAGATCAATTTTAGAGAACCACTTGGCCACCACCAACTGGTTAAACAAGTCAGGAATTAACGGCAATGGGTAAGAATTGCGTACGGTAATCTTATTAATTTCACGAAAATCCAGACATGGACGTAAACCGCCGTCCTTTTTTTAACAAAGAAAAATCCAACTGCCACAGGCGACTTAGAAGGTCTAATGTGACCAGCAGCCAGGCTAGTCTGTATGTACTCTTCCAAGGCGTTTCTTTCAGGAATAGTCAGATTAAACAAGCGACTCTTGGGAAGAGTAGCTCCAGGAACAAACTCAATGGCGCAATCATAATCCCTATGAGGAAGTAATACTTGCAACTCCTCCTCTGAAAAAACCCTCCAAAAATCTTGAATAGGTACAGGTAATTCCCTTTTTCCACAACCGCAATGCGACCATTACAACATTTATCATAGCACTTCGGACTCCAAGACTTATACACATTAGTAGACCAGTCCAGTAAAGGATTGTGCAGTTTTAACCAAGGCAATCCTAGAACAACCGGAGAGGGTAAATTATCTAATACAACCAAGTCCAAAATTTCTTGGTGAACTCCATTGAGAGTGAGGGGAAATGCAGCAGTCTTGTGAGTAATACATTTCAAGGGAGTGTTATCAATTGCAATCACAGAAATAGGTGATGACAAAGGTTTGGATTTCAATTTAAGGTTTTCCAAAAACCTTTTATCAATCACATTAAGTGTTGAACCACAATCCACAAATACCTGAAATTCAATCAAATTTTCCTGCAAAGTAGTACTCCCAGAAAGAAATACTCCTGCAGAGCGTAAACAAGCTATATGGGCGTAACTGACTTTTTTTTTTTCTTTACTTAAACGAAGCTCACAATACTTAATCAAATAGTCAGCTTTACCCAAATAAAGACACAATCCCTCGGCGAACCTCCGGTCCCTTTCCTGAGAGCGGAGTGACATCGCCCCTACCTCCATCGGTTCCCCGCCGTCTGAGCAGATTTTCTGGAGACTAGGACCTGACATTACAGGAGTCTTTACCTCATTTACCCTGGACCTCAGTCTCCTGTCCACAGGAACAGCTAACTGCATGGCATCCTGCAGAGTCTCAGGTGCGGGGAATGCAATTAGCAAACCCTTAACCCTTTCACTCAGACCAGCAAGAAATAAACATTTCAGCGCAGGATCATTCCATTTAACCTCTGAGGCCCATCTCCTGAAGTGTGTGCAATAATTTTCAACATCACCTGATCCCTGATTCAAACGCCTGAGTTCTGCCTCAGCAGATGAGACTCGGTCAGGATCATCATATAATAGACCCATATCAGAAAAAAAAATTTCTACAGACCTTAAACACGGATCATTAGGTTGGAGAGAAAAGGTCCAACCCTGTGGTTCATTGCGCAAAAGTGACATAATAAAACCAATGTGCTGTGATTCATTCCCAGAGGACCTTGGTCTCAAACGAAAATATAACAAACAAGCATTTTTAAACGAAAAAAAATAAAACATAAAAACATCAGGCAGTCCTACCTTGGGTTCAACAAAATGCGCTCCAGAACAGTTACTCACGTGTTGCTGAAGCTCAGCCACCTCCAAAGACAATCCCTGCAGGTTTTGAGCCAAATCCTGGACGGAAACCATACTGATCCCCGAATTTCTTTCCTTTTAGTTTTTTGGGCTGGACTTACTGTTATGATCTGCAACATGTACTAAGGAAAGATAGGGGAAAACTGTCCCTACAGGAAGACTAAGCTGAATCCCTACGATGTAGCGAGCTGCCTGTTCCTAGCAAACAGACCCGCCTTAGTCCTCGGCTAGTCTGAACGAAGACATATAGCAATAAGGGAGGGGTCCCTAAAAGAACTAAGGACTGGGACAAAAATGGGACACCTCCTGAAAGAGAAGTTGTTGCAGAACACTAAAAGACAAACTGACAAAAAGGTACTAGAGGTCCCAGAAGGACCAAGCAAACTGACAGATAAAGGCACCGAAGCACCAGGCTAGAAAAACAGTCAAACACTGAAGTCCAGCACAGCCAAAAGGGCGGAGCTGGAATATAAAGGCAAATAGTCACGTGGCCGCAAAACACAAGATGGAAAAAAACAAACAGGAGAGTTCTGACATCAGCTTCCTAAGCTTGCCGCTACCTCCTCTCTGTGGGAGCCCATCAAAAGTGGTGGTTGAGGGAGTTGGCCCTGAAAGTCCCAAAGTTGCAGTTGCTCTATTCCTGACGGGCCAGAGAAAGGGTGAGACTGGATAATTTTGCACAATCTTGGGCATATGCTGGGACTGTTCTATATGTTATTGTCTGCTTGATGGTTCAATAAAGTATTGCCACACTGTTTAACCCTCACCTTGTGTTGTCTGAGTAGTATCATGCCCATGGAAGACCCCGTGTCTTCACAAGGATAATATGCTATGTTGCAAAAATAATAAATAGATAATTGCATAAAAATGTTCAAGGCTGATTATACATTGCCTTTGCAATAGAAATTCAAATAGATGGGAAACCGTAAAAAACATTGACAAACTGGGTCAACCTGAGAGTTATCTTTGAGAGTGGCTTTCCTCTCTGACTCAATCAACACTAATCAATCATAAGATTAAAAACACCTGCCTAATATTACTTAGGCCTTCCTTGTGCCCCCAAACAATTGAGATATTGACTCTATAAGACCTCCGTAGGTGCCCTTTGATATCTACCATTAGACTTTAGAAACAGATTCTTTAAGTTCTAAAAGTTGTGAATAGGGATGAGCGGATCGGTGGAAATTCGGGTTCTGTTACCTGACCCAAACTTTATTCCAAAGTTCAGTTCGGGTACCAGAATAGTACCTGAACTTCAACCAGAGCCCGAACCCCATTGAAAATAAAGGAGACCCGAACTGAAAAGAAATTTTTTTTCATCTCTCTCCTCAGATGGACTTACCCCCGAACTCTGAACACTGTCACAGACTTCCAGGGAAAGTCCGTGTGTGGTGGGCCACTGGGGAGGCGCCAGATGATGCAGAAGGGTCAGCTGGGATGTGTAGCCTCACTGGCAGCTGATAATCATGTCACGGTAGCTGAAGTGGGTCGCTGGACCCCCTCAACACTTCCCTTGTGTCCACAACAATTTCAAAAGCGGGAGGTGGCAATTTCAAAAGCGGGAGGTGGCACGTGTGGCTGGTATAGGACCCCCCGGGGGCACTCCTGTAGAGTCTTCGTGCAGGTTTTGGAGGCCCGTGATGTTTGTGCAATCTCAAGCAGCCAGACACGCAGGTGAACTTGTAAACATAACAATTTTACTGCATGAGGTAACGGGGTACAGTCTCTCTTACAGGCAAAGTTCACCGTATATTGTGCATATGGAAGTTATGGTTTTCTCCTCAGGAGACAAGCATTGTTATTGTCCAGGGCGGAGCAGAGTTCTCTTCACTTGCTTGTACAGGAAATACTATGCACAGTCCAGGAAATATTGCACTGATGGAGGGACCTTCACAGATTGGCTCTCTGTGGAAACACACTAAAGTGTGGACGTATTCACAGTTTTAACCCACTGTTCCCTCTCGCAGTGGGTAGGTTTAAGGAAAGTTGGTGGTGTGTCAGCCACGTGGATCTGGTCCTGGCTAGAAGCGATCAGGATAACCAGAGAGCAGGAGAGTCCATGTAAAGCTTCTCTCTCCTGACTAAAAGACACTTCACTCTTTTTGTGAAGGAGATTGTGAGGAAAAATGTCCCCTCAGCGTAGACTGGCATTGAAAACACTTCTCTGACAGAATAATGTCTCTCCTCAATCTTCCTGAGGCAGCAGGAACAGCCCACAACTGCTCTGTACCAGCGTTCAGTCAGAGTGAGAGCCCGGAGCTGGGAAACTCCTCAGCCGTTGCTATGGCCACCACTTGTTGTGAGGAGAATAATCATTACTTCATATACACACACTGGCCAGCAGATGGCAGGAAAGTACAATCTACAATGCAATGTATTATATCCCCTAACCCAGCACACACAATAGAACAAATCCAATACAACACTACAACTGTCTCATTTAGCAGTAGTAGAACGGGTACCGGGATGCCACACGTGTTCAGCGTTTATCCCCAAACAGTAACTGTCCAGTATGAATGCTGTACATTTCTGTTCGGGTCCGCTCATCTCTAGTTGTGAACTCTATGAATTGGATTTTTTTTCCAGTACCTCCCAGAGATGCTTGATCAGATTGAGATTTAAGGAATATGGAGGCCAAGTCAACACATTGAACTCTATCATGTTCTTCAAGCCATTCCTGAACAATATTTGCCTGGTGGGTCAGTGGACGTAAGAGTTGGACTGGGGTGCTAAGTACTGATCATATAAGAGGGTGGTAGCCTAGTCTTGCCAAGAGGCCCACTGGAGGATTCTCCTGTTCTCCGGTGGACCAGTCCAATCCTGGCTATAACTGATGCTTTGGGGCTCTGGGTTCAAATCCCACCAAGGACAACATCTGCAAGGAGGTTTCCTTTGAGTACTCTGTATTCCTCCCACGATCCAAAGACAAGGAATTTAGATTATTATTATTTATTATTATAGCGCCATTTATTCCATGGCGCTTTACATGTGAAAAAGGGGCATAATACAAGAACAATTACAATAATCTTGAACACAATGTGACAGCGACTGGTACAGGAGGAGCAAGGACCCTGCCCGCGAGGGCTTACAATCTACAAGGGATGGGTGAGGATACAGTAGGTGAGGGTAGAGCTGGTTGTGCAGCGATATGGTGGAGCGGTGGTTACTGCAGGTTGTAGGCTTGTCAGAAGAGGTGGGTCTTCAGGTTCCTTTTGAAGGTTTCTACGGTAGGTGAGAGTCTGATATGTTGGGGTAGAGAGTTCCAGAGTAGGGGGGAAGCACGGGAGAAATCTTGTATGCGACTGTGGGAAGAAAAGATAAGAGGGGAGTAGAGGAGGAGATCTTGTGAGGATCGGAGGTTGCGTGCAGGTATGTACTGGGTCGGAGATATATGGAGGAGACAGGTTGTGAATGGCTTTGTATGTCATGGTTAGGGTTTTGAAATGGAGTCTCTGAGCAATGGGGAGCCAGTGAAGAGATTGACAGAGAGGAGAGGCCGGGGAATAGCGGGGGGACAGGTTGATTAGTCGAGCAGCAGAGTTTAGGATAGATTGGAGGGGTGCGAGAGTGTTAGAGGGGAGGCCACAGAGCAGGAGGTTGCAGTAGTCAAGGCGGGAGATGATGAGGGCGTGCACTAGTGTTTTTGCAGATTCATGGTTTAGGAATGTGCGGATCCGGGAGATATTTTTGATATTATGAGCCCAAATGGGGACAGAGATAAAAATGTCTGTAAAGTGTTATGATTGTGAAGGTGCTAAATAAGCAAGCATCAATACTTGCAGTGTGGCAGGACTTGCCACAATTTGGTGCTTTTCTGAGTTGCTCACATCCTTGCCCATTTTTCCTGGCTCCAATACATCAACTTCAAGAACTGACTATTATAGTCCACCACTTGATGGGCGCCATCGTCTTGCCATAATCAATGTTTTTAACTTCATTTATCAATGGTATTTAAATATGTTATGACTAATCAATGTACTGGAAATACTTTTGCCAAGGAAGAGTAGCTTTCTTGCATATTCTATGGTGCCAAATACCCGTGGCACAAATCCAACCTAGCCCCCTTTAACGAATCCAAACTTCAGATTTTTATATTGAAAATAAACATAATGGGAATCTGTCAGCAGGTTTTTGCTATGTAATCTGACATCATCATGATGTAGGGATAGAGACCTTGATTTCAGCGATGTATCACTTACTGCACTACTTGGTCTAGTTTTGATAAAATCCCTGTTTTATCTGCTGTAGATGTAGCAGTGCTCAGAATGCTGAGTTGTGTATAGCCCCACCCACACCCCTGATTGGTCAGTGGTGGGGGCAGGGTTAAACAGCTTAGCTGGACTGTCTGGCACAAGACACCTCATCCTGCAGTGATAATCTCCTGCTGATAAAACATTGATTGCATTGAAACTACTGCACACAGCCTAATAAGTGACACATCGCTGGAATCAGGGTCTCTGCCCCTACATTGTGCTGCTCTCAGATTACATAACAAAAACCTGCTGACAGATTCACCATAACACCAGTATTCAATTAGACAAATGCAGATGGACAATATACAAAGGACATACAGAAATTGAAAAATCCTTACAGAAAAATATTTTTATTCTATTTGTAGACCATCTAGGCCAGTAAGGGTCTTCTCAAAGAGGTGTTTCCCCACATATTCACTATCATTGACGAATAATTACCACATTTCGTGCCCCCAAGATCTATCGTGTTGACCATGACTGATTCGGAATCATCTTATCCCGGAGGATTTGTGGAAGGTTTTTGGGTATAAAAAAAAAAAAAAAGAAATAAAATCCTGTAAACAATTCACTGTAAGATAACACCAAATGTTTAACTTTCCATATACAATATGATTCCGCAAAATATTTTGTTTAATTTAGTTTAGCTTATGTTGTTAACCACAAAGTTTAACATAAAGGTGAACGTGGGGCCATGTCCTTCTTGTCACACCCTGGGGCTCGCAAAACATAACACATTAACTAGAATGTAAACTTGGCATTCGCCACCCTCTGTATAAGAACGCTGCTCATATTTGTATCACTTGTGTTTACGATACCAAAATGACACACGGTTTATGTGACCCGATCCTGGACTCCCCATGATTCTTGTTTATATGTTTTTTAGCAGTGTTATAATTTAACAATCAGCATTGCTGGTTTAGATTTGTTTACCTAGTAGCATTTCAGGAGGTGTCTTCAGTGGGAAATGACTCCCATGGGATACTTTTCGGCTAGGTGCAGAAGAGAGTGTATTCTCTCATCTGAGAGAATCAGGTCAATTATGCAAATCACACGCTGATCAAAAGCATAGTGTGATCTGATTCTCTTGGATAAGGAGAAGGAGAAGATAGAGAACAAAAATGTCTCCATCTTCTCCATTCTATCTAAGTCCATGGAAATCGGACTGCACTCAGATGTCATCCGAGTGCAGTCCGATGTTTTCCATGGACTCATTGACCGAGTGCGATTCTAATATTGGATCAAACTCGGGCATGCTTTGATTTTTCCCTCAGACCTCTCTGGTCCGAGAAAAAATCTAACATGCACATCCCCATACACTAACATTGGTCCGAATGTGAGCCGATGTATTGACTTGGACCAAAAATATTGTTATGTGCACAAGCCCTTAGTGTTAACATATTGACGACCCAGGACATTAAAGGTGCTGTTCAGTTAGACCATATATGAGCTATCCATTAAATAGGTAATCAATGTCGCGACATCTGAATCCACTATGATCAACTGTTATTTTCTCTGGTGGCCATTGAATACAAACACTCTCAAAGGAGCTGCCAAGAACAGCTCTATTCAATGTGTAGTGGTCGCGGCTGAGTACTGCAGAGCAGATCCTATTCAAAACAATCCCACAGAAAAGGCATCAATATGATGTCACCAGACAACCCCTTTAACCGCTTTACAACCCAAGGTGGTTTGCACGGTAATGACCAGGCCAATTTTTACAATTCTGACCACTGTCACTTTATAAGGTAATTACTCTGGAACGCTTCAACGTATTCCCCTGATTCTGAGAATGTTTTTTCATGACATATTGTACTTCATGATTGTGGTAAAACTTCTTCGATATCACTTGCGTTTATTTGTGAAAAAAATGGAAATTTGGCGAAAATTTAGAAAATTTTGCAATTTTCAAAATTTTTATTTTTATGCCCTTAAATCAGAGAGATATGTCACACAAAAGAGTTAATAAATAACATTTCCCACATGTCTACTTTACATCAGCACAATTTTGGAACCAAAATTTTTTTTTATTAGGGAGCTATAAGGGTTAAAAGTTGACCAGCGATTTCTCATTTTTCCAACAAAATTTACAAAACCATTTTTTAGGGACCACATCACATTTGAAGTCACTTTGAGGGATCTTTATGGCAGAAAATACCCAAAAGTGACACCATTATAAAACCTGCACCCCTCAAGGTGCTCAAAACCACATTCAAGAACTTTATTAACCCTTCAGGTGCTTCACAGGAATTTTTGGAATGTGGAAGAAAAAAATTAACATTTAACTTTTTTCACAAAAATGTTACTTTAGACCCAATTTTTTTTATTTTCGCAGGGGTAACAGGAAAAAATGGACCCCAAAATTTGTTGTGCAATTTCCTCTTGGCACGCAGATACCCCATATGGGGGGAAAAAACACTGTTTGGGTGCACTGCAGGGTTCGGAAGGGAAGGAGCGCCATTAGACTTTTTGAATGTAAAATTTGTTTGAATAATTAGCGGACGCCATGTTGCGTTTGGAGAGCCCCTGATGTGCCTGAACAGTGGAAACCCCCCACAAGTGACACCATTTTGGAAACTAGACGCCTCAGGGAACTTATCTAGATGTGTGGTGAGCACCTTGAACCCCCAGGTGCTTCACAGAAGTTTATAATATTGAGCTGTAAAAATAAAATGTTCACATTTTTCCCACAAAAATGTTTTTCAGCCCCCACTTTTGCATTTTCATAAGAGTAACAGGAGAAATTGCACCATGCAGTTTTTTATGCAATTTCTCCTGAGTAAGGAGATACCTGATATGTGGGGGAAAACCACTGCTTGGGCGCACGGCAGGGTTCGGAAGGAAAGGAGCGCCATTTGACTTTTGGAATGTAAAATTTGCTTGAATAATTAGCGGATGTGCCCCTAATGTGCCTAAACAGTGGAAACCCCCCACAAGTGACACCATTTTGGAAACTAGACCCCTCAGGGAACTTATCTAGATGTGTGGTGAGCACCCAAGTCCTTTACAGAAGTTTATAACATGGAGCCGTGAAAATAAAAAAATCTAATTTTTTCCACAAAAATCATGTTTTAGCCCCAATTTTTTTATTTTCACAAGGGTAAGAGGAGAAAATGGACCCCAAAAACTTTTGTGCAATTTCTCCTGAGTATTCCAATACCCCATATGTGGGGGAAATGCAGTGTTTGGGCGCACGGCAGGGTTCAGAAGGGAAGGAGCACTGTGTGACTTTTTGAACGCAAAATCAGCTGGAATTTAAAGCGGACGCCATGTCGCGTTTGGAGAGCCCCTAATGCGCCTAAATAGTGGAAACCCCCCACAAGTGACCTCATTTTGGAAACTACACCCCTTAAGGATTTTATCAAGGGGTATAGTGAACATTTTGAACCCAGAGGTACGACACAGTATTTGATAACATTAGGTCATCATATTGAATAAGTTGTCATTAGTCTTGAGCGCAAGTGCTTGCTACTTGAGTTTGCATCAGGTACTCAGGTATGCACCATGTATCACGGGTGCTCAAGTGAAATGCTTGAGTACCCACCCGCATGTTTCACGGTTATTAGACACCCAAAAAAAAACATGCTGGGATCACTCGTGCATGGCAGGTAATCCCCGCAAGGTTTTTTTGGCCGCGAAGCATATGGGGTGGAGACTTGAGCATGTCACTCGAGCACCCACGATACTCAATGCATACCAGAGCACCCAATGCAAACTCAAGTAGCGAGCACTTGCGCTCAACACTAGTTGCCATATCGTCATCTTATTTTTTTTTCTTTTGAAAAAAATCCCAACCCTAACCATAGCCCAACCCCAACCCGAACCCTAACCCCAACCCAAACCCTAACCCTAACCCTAGCCCAACCCTAGCCCAACCTTAACCCCAACCCTAACCCCAACCCTAGCCTAACCCTAGCCCTAACCCCAACCCTAACCCCAACCCTAGCCCAACCTTAACCCCAACCCTAACCCTAGCCCAACCCTAACCCCAACCCTAACCCTAGCCCAACCTTCACCCCAACCCTAACACCAACCATAGCCCAACCCTACCCCTAACCCCAAACCTAACCCCTACCCCAACCCTAGCCCAACCCTAACCCCAATCCTAACCCTAACCCTAGCCTAATCCTAGCCCAACCCTAGCCCAACCCTAACCTTAGCCCTAGCCTAACCCTAACGCAACCCTAGCCCAACCCTAACCCCAACTATAACCCTAGCACAACCCTAACCCCAACCCCAATTCTAACACTAACCCAAGAGTTTATTTTTACGCCGTTCCTTGTGCGGTATAAGTTATTAGACGACTTTATTCTTCTCGGTGCAACGGATACTGGAAGCCTGTGCTAGCATTTCTTCTGCGGTGTTGCTATCAGTGTGTGAAGAGTGGGAGAAGAGGGCTGCATTGACAATCCAACACAATGGGCAGCACTTTGAACACATTTTATAAGTGGTCATAAACTTGTAAAAAACTCATGAAAGAATAAAGCTACGTTATAACCAAGCACACCATTGTTTAACTTATGAAATTCGCAATGTTTGATGTGTCACATGACCCTCTTCCCATTGAAAAAAAATAAAGCTGGATCCAAAAGGGCCGACTTCACAATGGCCGCCATGGTCACCACCCATCTGGAAAAGTTTTCCCCCTCCCATATACTAATGTGCCACAAACAGGAAGCTGATGTCAACAACCATTCCCATTTAATTTAGATGGATCCATATAAATGGCCCACCCTGTTTTTATTTGATATTATACATATTATATATAGAATGAAAGAGCATCTATTACCTGAAAGAGATGTTTATTTTTGGGCACTTAGAACATACTTTTTACTAAGAGGGAGAATCAGAACACCCCAAAATAAGTGCCTAATAGCACTCAATTAACCCCTTTAAAGCCCATGACGTACTAATACGCGTCTGTGCCCTGGGACTTAAGAGCCTGACCCGTATTAGTACGTCATCGCGATCGTGCATGCACACAGGCTGCGCGGGCGCGATCGCCACTGGGTGTCAGCTCCCACCACATTAACCCCCGCAATGCTGCGATTGAAGTTGATCGCAGCATTGCGGTGGCTAAGGGGAGGTGATCGCAATACTCACCTCCTCTTCTGGCCTCCAGCGCTGTCTGCCGCGGCTTCCCGGGTGTTGCCATGACGACCCGATATCGTCATGACAACATCCGGGTCACCAAACAGCAGGAAGATTGTTTGGTCATGCGCAGTGCATGACCAAACAATCTTCTCACTGTGCAGCGCTGACTGCCTGCATGGCACAGGGATGGTGCTCCATCACTATGCTATGCAGGTGATCAGAATAAAAAAAGTGAAAGTCCCATAGTGGGACAAAGTAAAAAAGTAAAAAAACTCTCAGAAAGTGAAAAAAAAATAAAAAAAAAATTGTAAAAATATAAAAAAAAATAAAAAAAATAATCCACCAAAAATAAAAATATAATGTACCCATCAATAAATATTATTATGAAAAAAAAAAACAACAACAATAAAAGTACACATAATTGGTATCGCCGTGTCCCTAACGACCTGACCTATAAAACTGTCCCACTAGTTAACCCCTTCAGTGAATACGGTAAAAAATAAAAATAAAAAACGAAGCAAAAAACAATGCTTTATCATCATACCGCCAAACAAAAAATGGAATAACACGCGATCAAAAAGACGAATATAAATAAAAATGGTACCGCTGAAAACGTCATCTTGTCCCACAAAAAACAAGTCACCATACAGCTCCATCATCCGAAAAATCAAAAAGTTAGAGCTCAGAATAAACCGATGCAAAAAAAAAAATTTTTTCTATAAAATAGCTTTTGTTATGTAAAAGCACCAAAACATAGAAAAACAATATAAATGTGGTACCGCTGTAAACGTACTGACCCGAAGAATAAAGCTGCCTTATCAATTTTACCACACGCGGAGCAGAATAAAAAATGTAAAAAAAAAAAACAATTCCTGAATTGTTGTTTTTTGTTTATTCTGCCTCCCAAAAGCTGTAATAGAAAGCGATCAAAAAATGTTACGTGCCTGAAAATGGCACCAATAAAAACGTCAACTCATCCCACAAAAAACAAGCTATCACATGACTCTGTCAGCCAAAATATGGAAAAATTATAGCTCTCAAAATATGGCGATGCAAAAACTACATTTTACAAAATGTGTCTTTTAGTGTGTGACAGCTGTCAATCATAAAAACCTGATATCATTCTGGTATCTCTGTAGTCGCACTGACCCGATGAATAAGGTCGTCTAATCACTTATACCGCACGAGGAACGGCATAAAAAATAAACGCTAGGGTTAGGGTTGTTTTTTTTTCAAAAGTAAAAAAAAAAAAAAAGATGACGATAAGGCAACTAGTGTTGAATGCAAGTGCTCGCTACTTGAGTTTGCATCGGGTGCTCGGGTATGCATTGAGTATCGCGGGTGCTCGAGTCTCCGCCCCATATGCTTGCAGCCAAAAAAATCTTGCGGGGATTGCCTGCCATGCACGAGCCATCCCCGCATGTTTTTTTTGGGTGTCTAATAACCGTGAAACATGCGGGCGGGGACTCGAGCATGTCACTCGAGCACACGCAGTACATGGTGCATACCTGAGTACCTGATGCAAACTCAAGTAGCGAGCACTTGCGCTCAAGACTAATGACAACTTATTCAATATGATGACCTAATGTCATCAAATTCTGTGTCGTACCTCTGGGTTCAAAATGTTCACTATACCCCTTGATAAAATCCTTGAGGGGTGTAATTTCCAAAATGGGGTCACTTGTGGGGGGTTTCCACTATTTAGGCACATCAGGGGCTCTCCAAACGCGACATGGCGTTCGCTCTCGATTCCAGCCGATTTTGCGTTCAAAAAGTCACACAGTGCTCCTTCCCTTCTGAACTCTGCCATGCGCCCAAACACTGTATTTTCCCCACATATGGGGTATTGGCGTACTCAGGACAAATTGCACGAAAGTTTTGGGGTCCATTTTCTCCTCTTACCCTTGTGAAAATAAAAAAATTAGGGGGTAAAACATAATTTTTGTGGAAAAAGTTTGAATTTTTTATTTTCACGGCTCCATGTTATAAACTTCTGTAAAGGACTTGGGGGTTCAATGTGCTCACCACACATCTAGATAAATTCCCTGAGGGGTCTAGTTTCCAAAATGGTGTCACTTGTGGGGGGTTTCCACTGTTTAGGCACATTAGGGGCACATCCGCTAATTATTCAAGCAAATTTTACATTCAAAAAGTCAAATGGCGCTCCTTCCCTTCCGAACCCTGCCGTGCGCCCAAGCAGTGGTTTTCCCCCACATATCAGGTATCTGCTTACTCAGGAGAAATTGCATAAAAAACTGCATGGTGCAATTTCTCCTGTTACCCTTATGAAAATGCAAAAGTGGGGGCTGAAAAACATTTTTGTGGGAAAAATGTGAAAATTGTATTTTTATGGCTCAATGTTATAAACTTCTGTGAAGCACCTGGGGGTTCAAGGTGCTCACCACACATCTAGATAAGTTCCCTGAGTAGTCTAGTTTCCAAAATATTGTCACTTGTGGGGGGGTTCCACTGTTTAGGCACATCAGGGGCTCCCCAAATGCAACATGGCGTCCGCTAATTATTCAAGCAAATTTTACATTCAAAAAGTCAAATGGCGCTCCTTCCCTTCCGAACCCTGCCGTGAGCCCAAACAGTGGTTTTCCCCACATATTGGGTATCTGCTTACTCAGGAGAAATTGCATAACAAACTTTGGGGTCCATTTTTTCCTGTTACCCCTGCAAAAATAAAAAAAAATTGGGTCTAAAGTAACATTTTTGTGAAAAAAGTTAAATGTTAATTTTTTTCTTCCACATTCCAAAAATTCCTGTGAAGCACCTGAAGGGTTAATAAAGTACTTCAATGTGGTTTTGAGCACCTTGAGTGGTGCAGTTTTTAGAATGGTGTCACTTTTGGGTATTTTCTGTCATAAAGACCCCTCAAAGAGACTTTAAATATGATGTGGTCCTTAAAAAAATGGTTTTGTAAATTTTGTTGGAAAAATGAGAAATCGCTGGTCAACTTTTAACCCTTATAGCTCCCTAACAAAAAAAAGTTTTGGTTCCAAAATTGTGCTGATGTAAAGTAGACATGTGGGAAATGTTATTTATTAACTGTTTTGTGTGACATATCTCTCTGATTGAAGGGCATAAAAATTCAAATTTTGAAAATTTCAAAATTTTCAAAATTTTCGCCAAATTTCCGTTTTTTTCACAAATAAACGCAAGTGATATCAAAGAAATTTTACCACAATCATGAAGTACAATATGTCACGAAAAAACAATCTCAGAATCAGGGGATCTGTTGAAGCGTTCCAGAGTAATTACCTCATAAAGTGACAGTGGTCAGAATTGTAAAAATTGGCCTGGTCATTAACGTACAAACCACCTTGGGTTGTAAAGGGGTTAAAGAACACTTAGAGGACTCACTCCAAGGGGAAGATGTTCAGAGGATATAAGCCTAAAGACAGTAGAAGAGTACAGAAGGAAGGGAGAGAGTAACACATGACGGCCAGAACAGACTACACAGGGTTTGTTTGTAGTCTGTTACCAGGACGACTTCTATATCAGCATTTTATCTGTAAACAAAAAGTATCAGTATTTTAGTTTTAACGAAGAGTTGTTTCTTTCTTTAATTTTAAATGTTTTACAGAAAATTAAGGAAAATAAGAATTTTAAAAGCACATACATAGTTGAATTCCATGCACTCTACACATTAGAAAACAAGGGTCTGGATGGAACTTTCTTGTCACTCCCGATTTCTCGTTTTTCCAATAAAAGTCCAGTGATTTGAATTGAATTAGCTGGGCTCAACGCCGCAATAATAAAACCAGTGATTGACCTGCCTAGGAAACCTATTAGATTGCTGCTGTACGAAGTGTGAATTTAAGGTGTACATTTCATGGGTCACAGAGGGGTGAGTCCGTCATTCCGAAACATCCTATTCTGTCAATGCAGAAGGAAGATTGACAGGTGTAACTGTGGATGGAATAAAGGGACAATTGCAGAACTATATTTTTTTACCAACATTTGAAGCTGCTCATTATTTATTTGCATATTTATATATATATTTTTACCGTAGAATTCAATAGGGGAAAGGCTATGAAATATCACACATCTGTGAGGTCTTAGTGGAAAATACATAACAAATATGAGACATGCTGGAAACCGGAAAAACATCACCTCTCTTTCCTGGAAACACTCTAGTCCATGGGCTTTGACTGATTTTGCAACTCAGTCGCATTCACATGGTTATTAGCCTGGAGTATATAGTATAAAAACCATATTTGTACTACGAATAAGGCTATATTCAGCATTTTTGCACTTATTTTATTTTTATTTTTTTTTTTCTGCAGAAAAGAAGATGCTTTTGACAGAAACAGCAAAAGCTATGAGAGTTTAGAAATCTCCTGCACACCCTTGTTCTTTTTTTTTCCTGACTGAATTTGAGAACTGTTGTGTTTTTTAAATCAGCAGCATGTCAATTCTTTTAGCATTTTTTTTGCAAGCTTTTAACAAATAGAAAGCAATTAGAAAGTGAAAAAATCTCAGCAAACAGGTTTTGCTGCCTTTTGCAACTTTTTTGCTGAGTTTTTAGCGACTGAAACTAACTTTATTAAGCATGTAATGTAGAGAATACACAAATGTAATGCACAGAAAATAAAAAACACAACAAACAAAAGCAACAAAAAAGCAGCAAAAAATGCAGCAAAACCTGCACTTTGAAAGCAGCATTTTTACTGTCAAGAGAGCAGATTGTGGATGCAGAAAAAAGAAATATAGGCAGATATATTGTTAGGGAATGATCACATGTTGCGTTTTTGGTCAGTATTTTACATCAGTTTTTGTAAGCCAAAATCAGGATTGGAAAAATCAGAGGAAAAGTATAATAGAAACACATCACCACTTCTGCATTTCTCACCCACTTTTGGCTGACAAATACTGATGTAAAATACTGACCAAATACTAAACGTGTGAACGTGGCCTAACAAGCACATCTGATGCATGAGCAGGGCAAGGTCACGTAGGAGAGATGTTACCTTCATATTCTTAAAATAAACCTTTCCATTATCTTTAAGCAGATATTGCACAAATGGTGAGAAATTGAAATGCAAAGTAGATATAAAAGTTGAAAAAGTTTGATAAAAAGAAATAAAGTTTTGTTCAGGTTGAGAGAAAGAGACAAAGGCACTTCACCACGCACTACCACCCTCTGGGGCTGACTATGGGCACTAGAAAAAGTCTAGTTGTCAGTCTTTTGTCTTGGATGTAAGCAGCACTTTACTGAGTGTTTCTGTTCCTCCATTTCAGCGATCGGTCAGGTTCTCACTCTCAATCCCCATTGATCAAAATTGCCTGACCGGCTCTATCATGTCAAAAGTTTTATGTAAACACTTAAGTAACAGTTAACTATAAAAATATGATTATTTTACCTTTTGCTTATAGATAGATAGATAGATAGATAGATAGATAGGATTTATTAATATCTATATTTTATCTATCTATTTCCCAGGATATGAAATGACTTTAGAGTCACACAAAGAAAAAAAATAGCTTTTAACCGTAGAAAGTAATCACATTACATGTAGTCTAAATAACATGAAATGAGTAAATTTACTTGTATGATGGATGTAAATTGTCGCTAATTAGTAATTTCATTGAATTAAAATCTATGTGAAGGAGAGATAAATATAGTTTTCAGTCTTTGAGTGATTACATTGATTTTCTACGGTGTACAGTATGGCTTCAAATGATCTGTAAACTGGTTATATTAAATAAATTTAAAAATGTTTTTGAAAAAATAGAAGTGTTAATAGTTTATCTTGTTCAATAAACAAAATGCAAAATAAATGAATAAGAAATCTAAATCACATCGATATTTGGTGTGACCACCTTTTGCCTTCAAAAGAGCATCAATTCTTTTAGCTGTACTTGCACAAAGTCAGCAAAATCAGCGATTTGGTAGGATCACCAAACAGGTGATATGTAAGTTAAAAAACAATCATCAACTGAAAAAAGAAACAGCTGTGTAGGAGGCTTAAACCTGGGTGAGGAACAGGAAACCCTGCTACAAAGGTGAGATTGTGGAAGATAGCTTCATTTCACAGGTCATATACTATGGTAAGACTTCGAAGAGCAACAAAACCCAAGGTAGTTATACTGCATCAGCAAGGTCTCTCCCAGGCAAAATTTCAAACAGACTTTGGTATAAGATGTGTTGATCAAGCTCTTTTGAAGCAACATCAAGAAATGGGCAACATTGAGGACTGTAGAGACAGTGGGCAGTCAAGAAAATTTAGCACAGCAAATGAAAAACACACTATGATTACTTCACTTTGCAATTGGAAGATGTCCAGCAGTGCCATCAGCTCACAACTGGCAGCAACCAGTGGGACATGGATACATCCATCTTGTGTTCAGAGAAATCTTGCCAGACGTCATCATCATGGAAGATATGCAGCCAAAAACTATACCAACATGGAATCAAGGCAAATGACTCATCTATACACAAAAAACATAGGAACTTGGGTGCAGAAAAATGCCAAGAGCTGCTCAGGCCCGATAAGTCAAAATTTGAAAAATGGGTTGTAACAGAAGGTAGTACTGGAGAGCAGTACAATAATGGGTGTCTGCAGGAAACAGTGAAGCACAGTGGAGGTTTCTTGCAAGGAATGAGCTGCATTTCAGCAATTAGAAGTGGAATTTTGGACAGAATTAATGGTGTCCTCAATGCTGAGAACTATAGCCAGATAAAAGGATATTGTCTCAATGTCAATGAGTTTGCCTGGATCTGTGCGAGCCTATATCCACAGAAGATCTGTGGTTAGTTCTCTGAGATGTTTGGAACAACCTCCCTGCCGAGTTCCTACAATAACAGTGTGCTCATGTGCTGAGAAAAACTGATGCTGTGATGTTGTTTTGAAGGCAAAGGCGGTCATAGCAAATAATATTGTGTCTTTGCATTGTGTGTGAATAGACTATACAAATCAGTTTACAGATCATTTAAAACAATACTGTATACTGTACACAACAGACAGATTGGAAGCTAATTTGTGTCAAGATTGGAAAAACAGGAGGACAAACAAATACACATTTCTGTTAATGCTTTTTTTTTAAAATTCAATAAATTTAGCAATTTTCATTGAATGAATAAAAAAATATTTTACTATTTATTGATAATAGAAATGATTTAAAAAATAAAACATTCAAAACATTGATTACATTTGCAAGATTTTTTTTTTAGAGAAATATGTGAACATTCATATTTCAATTATATTTCATTGTTTTAATTATTTTTGTAATGTATTACTTTTTACCCTGTTTAGTATTTTTCCCATTTTTACAAAACATTATTTATTTTTATATGAATTTATTTATCTCCCTTCCTTTTATGTTAGGAATGTATTCCTATTATTTTACCTCCCTTTTTTTTTTTTTTCAATATACAACCCAATCAATCTTTGGTATCTTCAAAAACATGGTTGAAGGTATTTTTTTTTTATTTTTTTTTAGAATTATTTTTAAGCGGAATTAATTACATCTAAATTTGATTGCAAAAGCCCAAAATTCTGCATTCCTAAGAATATTAAGAAACTAATTTTTAAAAAATGGATAGGAGCATTAAAGCTTTAAGCACAACTCGGCAGTGTGACACGTGTAGAGCGGAGCTGGCGTAACATGGAATTATAATATATCTGAGGCTAACAAGTTGTTAAAATATTTGAATGTAATTATAATTTCGACTCAATTGGTTTATGCCGCCTGTCATGTTATAAAAAAGGGAAAAAAAAAATGTTATCTACAAAAAAAAAAAAAAAGCCCCTTAGTGTTGAGTGCACAACAGCTGATATCAGACGATAAAATAGATTTAGCTGCCTATGTTCACAGATATTTAAGTGTTATGGCTTGAAGGTCAACTTGGCTGTCTTACTGTAAATGAAAGACTATGAAATGAAGAGCCAAATAGAAAGTTTTTGAAGATTTCTCTCTACAAATCAAAACCCGGCAGTTTCGTACTGAGAACAAAAGGAGCATATTAAACACCAAAGTTTATCAAGACAAATTAGGTCCTAGCTTCAAATTTTCTTTAATCTTATGCATCTGAACATTTTTTCGCCTCATGCTGTTTTCCCTAGTTAAATGCTAAAATGAATTCCAGCCAATACCATTGACTTCCTCTCGAAAAAAAATATTGAGAGACATAATAAAAAATTAATTACTTCCCCTAATTTCCATATGATTCTTTAAAAAGATGTAAAATTCATTTAAAGTAAGTGGTGACTTTGTCTTTGAAGATCACGACAATTAACATGGATCAAAGCTTAGGTTCTGTAATGATGATAGCTCATTAGCATAATGAAATTAACTTCCAGACAAGAATCTTTAATAGGTACAACAAAAAGTCTTTTAATAATACTCCAGAAAAATTATGTATTTGTTAGCAGTACAACAGATTCATACTTTCTATTTAATTAATAAGTTGGTAATTAACTCTTTTCCTAAACAATGTACATTTATAGTTAACATCTGCTGGTAGATAATGGTTCCAAACTGGTATCCAGGAAGCTTTGAAACCTCCACTATTCACATCTTAGAAGAAAATATCACTTTCTATTTGCATCTGTAATTTTGCAATTACTGCAAAGTTAATCCGAGAAACTTTTTTTTTTTTTGAAAGCCCGAATAGATCATTGATGTCAATGGAGTAGAGAAGTCAATGTAATTGTTTTATTTATCTCCACACTTTCATAGACTTTAGAATGGATTTAGATGAGATTGTAAAAGACACAATTCATGTCCTTCTGAAGTTCTGTTTTCTTTCAACTTTTTTTTTTTTTAGAGGCAGCCAAGAAAAAAAAAAAAAAAAAAGTTTTGTGAAGTCGGTAGAAACATATGGGGAGCACTTGATTTGTCATAACCCAATAAAACATTGACAAAAATTTAAATGAATAGAAGCTGTATCTATAATTATCCACAGAGCAAAGGATTTCACAGAAGTAGATAAGGCAACATGCTGAATTTTCACGAAAAAATAAGCCTTGGGTGCTCTCAGGATAAAATTCTGACCGGCAGCCCAAACCTAGCATTAAAGGCAAGGATATGTAAAGCATGAAATTATTGATTAATGGTCTATCAATGCTCACTTGCAATACACGTTAAGGGATGTTTCCAGCTTAGTAATTTAATGCATATGTCATCATGTAACGCACTACTCCAGCGGTTTTCTTTTTTCAGCGCTGGAGTGGTGCTTCTAATGCAAGGTCCCTGCCCTTGGTCTTATACTCACCCTCTGGCGTCTTCACCTTTTTTCTGTGCTGCTTCGGTTTCGCGGCACCATCTTGTGACCAGAACTTCTGACTGCCCAAGATCATAAATTAGTTCACAAGCTCTCAAGGCAAGTCTAAAAGAGCCAGAACGAGGCTTGTAGGCAAGACTTGTATTGAGTTGTGAGCTCCAGCTCGCGTAATTAAATACTGGAGCCATCCGGCAGGTCACAAACTGCCAGAGACCGATGGGAGCAGTGGTAATAAAAGGTGAAGATGGTGGCAGGTGAGTAGAAGACTAGGGTGAGGGAGCTTAGAATAGAAGCACCACTCCAGCTGTAATATAAAAAAAATGCTGGAGTGGTGCTTTAATGTCCAGGAGGGATTCAGACCTCTTGGGCCTCTACTGATCCTGAACAGGAGGTTGCAGCACCACATACTGATTTTCCCTGCAGAGCCTCACACCAAAATCCTGGCTGTACAGGGAACTGCAGTCAGCCCTCCCTGCTAATAGTGTACCCTAATGGGGCAGAGCTAAAAAGGATCTAAAATGGTCACTTACTAAGTTACTTTTAACATTGAGCTCAAAGACATGACAATACAAGTTGAGGAAATTGCAGTTTTATATACAGTATAGACCAAAAGTTTGGACACACCTTCTCATTTAAAGATTTTTCTGTATTTTCATGACTTTGAAAATTGTACATTCACACTGAAGGCATCAAAACTATGAATTAACACATGTGGAATTATATACTTAACAAAAAAGTGTGAAACAACTGAAAATATGTCTTATATTCCAGGTTCTTCAAAGTAGCCACCTTTTCCTTTGATGACTGCTTTGCACACTCTTGGCATTCTCTTGATGAGCTTCAAGAGGTAGTCACCGGAAATGGTTTTCACTTCACAGGTGTGCCCTGTCAGGTTTAATAAGTGGGATTTCTTGCCTTATAAATGGGGTTGGGACCATCAGTTGTGTTGTGCAGAAGTCTGGTGGATACACAGCTGATAGTCCTACTGAATAGACTGTTAGAATTTGTATTATGGCAAGAAAACAGCAGCTAAGTAAAGAAAAACGAGTGGCCATCATTACTTTAAGAAATGAAGGTCAGTCAGTCCAAAAAATTGGGAAAACTTTGAAAGTGTCCCCAAGTGCAGTTGCAAAAACCATCAAGCGCTACAAAGAAACTGGCTCACCTGAGGATCGCCCCAGGAATGGAAGACCAAGAGTCACCTCTGCTTCTGAGGATAATTTTATCCGAGTCACCAGCCTCAGAAATCGCAGATTAACAGCAGCTCAGATTAGAGACCAGGTCAATGCCACACAGAGTTCTAGCAGCAGACACATCTCTTCAACAACTGTTAAGAGGAGACTTTGTGCAGCAAGCCTTCATAGTAAAATTACTGCTAGGAAACCTCTGCTAAGGACAGGCAACAAGCAGAAGAGACAAGTTTGGGCAAAAGAACACAAGGAATGGACATTAGACCAGAGGAAATCTGTGATTTGGTCTGATGAGTCCAAATTTGAGATCTTTGGTTCCAACCACCGTGTCTTTGTGCGATGCAGAAAAGGTGAACGGATGGACTCTACATGCCTGGTTCCCACCGTGAAGCATGGAGGAGGAGGTGTGATGGTGTGGGGGTGCTTTGCTGGTGACACTGTTGGGGATTTATTCAAAATTGAAGGCATACTGAACCAGCATGGCTACCACAGCATCTTGCAGCAGCATGCTATTCCATCCGGTTTGCGTTTAGTTGGACCATCATTTATTTTTCAACAGGACAATGACCCCAAACACACCTCCAGGCTGTGTAAGGGCTATTTGAACAAGCAGGAGAGTGATGGGGTGCAACGCCAGATGACCTGGCCTCCACAGTCACCAAACCTGAACCCAATCGAGATGGTTTGGGGTGAGCAGGACCGCAGAGTGAAGGCAAAAGGGCCAACAAGTGCTAAGCATCTCTGGGAACTCCTTCAAGATTGTTGGAAGACCATTTCCGGTGACTACCTCTTGAAGCTCATCAAGAGAATGCCAAGAGTGTACAAAGCAGTCATCAAAGCAAAAGGCGGCTACTTTGAAGAACCTAGAATATAAGACATATTTTCAGTTGTTTCACACTTTTTTGTTAAGTATATAATTCCACATGTGTTAATTCATAGTTTCGATGCCTTCAGTGTGAACGTACAATTTTCATAGTCCTGAAAATACAGAAAAATCTTTAAATGAGAAGGTGTGTCCAAACTTTTGGTCTATACTGTAGGTGCCTGAAAATGCCCAACATCTCTTCTGCTGTGGATAAGAAACATGGTTTTTGTGGCCCCTTCTTTGCTGCACCAACATTTTCCACAAACATATCACTTTTATAAAGGCTACACCCAGGGTCAGGCTGGGGCACTGGGACACCGGAGAATTCTCCGGTGGGCCCAGGTCCTCAGTGGGCCCCAGAGCAGGACGCACGGGGCCCCTGGTTAACATGGCTGCCGGTGCTCCGCACTGCAAGGGCCCGGAGGGTCAGGAGGGCACTTGCAGTTTGGCTGATGAGGGCAATCTGGCCTGATTCTCGGACCCCCAGGCTCTGGAGAGGGCCAGATTGCCCTCATCCTGTGCGGCAGGCAGGGAGTGATCCCTCCATCTCCGCTGCCGACAGGAGGAAAATGGCAGCAGAGTTGGAGCGAGCCGTCCTCACCTCTGATTCCTGTCCGGCGTTTCCTCCCTGACACAGACTCGTGCTGCTTGATGACGTCATCATGCAGTGTGAGTCTGTGTTAGGGAGAAAGAATCCGGGCAGGAAGCAGAGGACAATGCTGCGGGGGAGCGTGCTGAGAGGTAAGTTTTTTTTTTAACTAATACACTGGACTGGAGATGGGGGTAAATAGGGACAGCAATTGTGATTGAGAAGGTAGGGGGAGATGAGGGAGAGCAATGGTGATGGTGGGGGGAGATGAGAGAGAGCAATGGTGGGAGGAGATGAGGTTGAGCAATGGTGATGACGGAGGGAGATGAGGGAGAGCAATGGTGATGGAGGAGGCAGGGGGTAGAAGAGGGAGAGCAATGGTGATGGAGGAGGTGGGGGGAGATGAGGGAGAGCAATGGTGATGGAGGAGGTGGGGGGAGATGAGGTAGAGCAATGGTGATGGTGGGAGGAGATGAGGGAGAGCAATGGTGGGAGGAGATGAGGTTGAGCAATGGTGATGTTGGGGGGAGATGAGGGAGAGCAATGGTGATGGAGGAGGCAGGGGGTAGAAGAGGGAGAGCAATGGTGATGGAGGAGGTGGGGGGAGATGAGGGAGAGCAATGGTGATGGAGGAGGTGGGGGGAGATGAGGGAGAGCAATGGTGATTGAGGAGGTGGGGGGCGAAGAGGCAGAGCAATGGTAAAGGAGGAGGTGGGGGGAGATGAAGGAGAGCAATGGTGAAGGAGGAGGTGGGGAGAGATGAGGGAGAGCAATGGTGACGGAGAAGGTGGGGAGAGATGAGGGAGAGCAATGTTGATGGAGGAGGTGGGGGAGATATAGCATGGCAATGGGGAGGTGGGGGGAGATATGCCATGGTGATGGAGGAGGTGAGGGGAGATATGCATGGCATGGCATGGCGATAGAGGAGGTGGGGTAGATATGCATGGCATGGTGATGGAGGAGGTGGGGGGAGTTATGCATGGCATGGTGATGGAGGAGGTGGGGGAGATATGGCAATGATGATGTAGGAGGTGGAAGAGATATGGCAATGATGGAGGAGATATGACAATGATGGAGGAGGTAGGGGAGATATGACAATGATGGAGAAGGTGGGGGAGATATGACAATGATGGAGAAAGTGGGGGAGATATGACAATGTTGAAGAAGGTGAGGGAGAGCAATGATGGAGAAGGTGAGGGAGAGCAATGATGGGGATGGGAGAGAGCAATGATGGAGGAGGAGGGGGGAGAACAATGGTGGGGATGGGGAGAGCAATGATGGAGGTCAGGGAGAGAAATGATGGGGAATTACTTGGATGCTATATGCTGTTAATATGTGGTCTGGTCACAGGTGGTGGTATTTCTCCATTGTATGTGGTATTATTCGGTCACTATGTGGTGGTAACATGTGGTCTGGTCATGGTGTGGTAGTATTTCTCCCTTGTATGTGGTATTATTCAGTCACTATGTGGTGGTAATATGTGGTCTGGTCATGGTGTGGTGGTATTTCTCCCTTGTATGTGATATTATTCAGTCACTATGTGGTGGTAATATGTGGTCTGGTCATGGTGTGGTGGTATTTCTCCCTTGTATGTGATATTATTCAGTCAATGTGGTGGTAATATGTGGTCTGGTCATGGTGTGGTGGTATTTCTCCCATGTATGTAGTATTATTCGGTCACCATGTGGTGGTAATATGTGGTCTGGTCATGGTGTGGCAGTATTTCTCCCTTGTATGTGGTACTATTGGTGTTGGTATAGTGGATTGTGTTGTGTATAGTGGTCATTTGTTCTCTCTGATATTAATTAGAAGATTCTTTATTTCCATTAGTGATTAAATACTTGGAACAAGATGCACTTACAGGAGTTTTCTGGGGAAAACAAGTAATCACCTCTCCACAGGATAAGTGATAAATGATTGATTAGTGGGGGCTGACTGCTGGGACCCACACCGATTGGTAGAATGTGGAGCTTTTATCCCCATTAGACAGGAACTCATGTGCGACTAGACCACTGATCCATTCATTCCCTCAGTGGCTGTTCTTGTTTTTTTTCTGGAAGCCCCAAAGAGAATGAATGAAGCTGTGGTCAGACGTCCCACCTGCTGCTGCATTTTAAAATGGGGATAAGTGTCCTGTCAAGGATAAAACATACCCATTCTTCCGATAGCTGAATTTTCCAATGTTCGGACCCAAACGATCAATCAGTGCTCTCCGATCCTGTGGATCCCATAGATCAGTGATAACTTGTTTTAACTAGAGATGAGCGTTGTTCTACTCGAACTGTTCGCCAATCTCAAATTCGAGCTGTTTTGGGCGGTGTTCGAGCCGTTCGGCGAACACGAACGATTTGAGAAAAATTCGGCTGTTCGAGGTTATGTTTGATAACTGTTCGTGCACCAAAATCATAACTGGATTTTTTCTCAGTAATGATGAAAATTAATGTTAATACGCAGTTTGAGTGTACAGCGGGGTGGGGGGAGGGGCAGGGGATGGATCTCTGCAGGAACAATGAAGATCTCCATTTTTTTTTCTCTTTCCCGCATTTGCAGTGGGGAGGTACAATCTGTCAGCCTATCAGCAGCGCACACACGGAGCGAAGTGCTTTTTTTCACACAAGCAAGGGAATGTGTGATTGGCAGTGTATGTCACATGTCCTTGCCCTATAAGACCAAGCCATTTTCCCCGTCGCCACCATTTTCTCACTGCTGCAGCTGCGTGTTAGACAGCACCGCTGTTGCTGTGTGTGCTATACCTTGTTAATTTCAAGCCAATTTTCGCACAAATCTACAGATAGCTTGGGAGTAGGGAATAGTTGTGATTGCAGTCCTTTTAAGGACTAGGTTACAGCATTTCCTACGACTTTTATCAGGCAGGTCTGTGCTCTTAAATAGATAGATTGTGGGAGTAAAGACTAATTGTAATTGCAGTCCTTTTCAGGACTAGGTTACATCAGTTCCTATCAGTTTTTGCCAGGCAAGTCTGTGCCAGTGCTGTGCAAGTTTTTTTCACAGCATTTGGCTGAATCTAGCAAAGCTAATCCTTTTTGGCCTATTGCAGAGTGTGTTAGTCAGTGGAGTAGCCTATCTGTGTTGCAAGATATACCACCTGTGTATAGAATACCAATTTTTTTACTGCACCTAGTGAAGTAAAATCTTTTGGGCATAGCATCATTCTATTAGTCCATCTATACTGACCTCCATCAGGTTGCAAATTGAATATAATTTTTTTCTGCATCTAGCTCTGAAAAAATATTTGGCCTTCTAGTAGTGTGTGGGACTTTCTCTATTAGTCCATCTATACTGACCTCCATCAGGTTGCAAACTGAATATATTTTTTTCTGCATCTACCTCTGAAAAAATATTGGGCTTGTAGCTGTGTGTGGGACTTGTTCTATTAATCCATCTATACAGACCTCCATCAGGTTGCAAACTGAATATAATTTTTTTCTGCATCTACCTCTGAAAAACTATTTGGGCTTCTAGCTGTGTGTGGGACTTGTTCTATTACTCCATCTATACTGACCTCCATCAGGTTGCAAACTGAATATAATTTTTTTCTGCATCTAGCTCTGAAAAAATATTTGGCCTTCTAGCAGTGTGTGGGACTTTCTCTATTAGTCCATCTATACTGACCTCCACCAGGTTGCAAATTGAAAATAATTTTTATCTGCATCTAGCTCTGAAAAAATATTTGGGCTTCTAGCAGTGTGTGGGACTTTCTCTATTAGTCCATCTATACTGACCTCCATCAGGTTGCAAATTGAATATAATTTTTTTCTGCATCTAACCCAGCCAATAGTTTTGGCCTAATACCACAGTTTGGCCACTCAGCTCTGCTCGGTTCCCAACCATTGTTTTTTTGTGCAAACAACTCCAGAGTTGTGAATTAGTTAACCACCAAAATGAGTGGAAAAAGGCCTGCTGCTGGTGGAAAGGGGAATAGGTGTGTTGGGAAGGGGAAAAAAATTTGTGTCCGTGGGGTAGGTGTTAAAGCAACAGTAACATCTGCAGAAGAAAGACCATCTTCCAGCCAAACTAAAATGTCTACTTCTTTTAGCGGACAATGTGATAAGATCCCTTTCTTACGGCCATGCCAATCGCTACAAATTCCAGATGAGGCACAAAAACAGCAGGTGCTTCAACAGATATCAAGTGCTTCTTTAAGTGGGCTCTCCTCCACATCAACTTCAACATCACAAATACTCCAGTCCTCAAAGGTGTCACCCCAATCGCACTTGCTTCCTCACAGCTCCCAAATCTCCAGCTGCCCGTCTGAGTATGAGGTAGAACAGATGGTTGAGTCTGCAGAGCTGTTTACTCATACTATAGCCTGGGAATCAGAGGTCGACTCCAGCGCTTCTGTGAATCCAGACGAGGAAATGATCTGCACTGATGCCCAGAATCTTTATGAGTCGGATCCAGGACCAGACGCAGAAGGTTCTGACCATAATGTAGACCCTCATTCCCAAACTGTAACTCCTGTTGGAGGAGACAATGAGGAAGACGATGATGAGACTCAAATACCTGATTGGAGCGACAACTTTAGTTTTTTGTCAGGGCAGGAACAGGTTGGCTCTGAGGACGACGGGTGTGATAACGCACAGGGTGATGATGATGAGGTTGGAGATCCCACTTACTGTCAACCCACAGTCAGCCAAGAGATGAGGTCAGCAGAGGAGGTGGAGGAAGATGCTAGTGACGACGAGGTCAGGTTGCGCCTTCCTGGACAGAGACGTAGTACTGGAAGCACGTCAACAACTGCATCCTCAAACACAACTCTGCCTCTCACCACAAGTCGTGGTGGCTCTTCAGGTCACATGGGTGCTAAGCCTTGCATAGCCTGGGCATTTTTTCAGATCGATAAAGATGACCCAACTCATGTTATCTGCAACATTTGTCAGCAAAAGCTAAGTAGAGGCCAAAAAATACATAGTTTGAGTACTTCATGCATGAACCGGCACATGGACATGAAGCATAAGTTGCAGTGGGAAGCTCAGTGTGCTACAATGCGGCCTAGCCGGCCGGGCCAACCAGCGTCTGCCATATCTTGTGCATCCGCGGCCTCTTCATCCTCTGTGACTGGGGGGACAGCAGTCACACCTGTTTTGGGGCGCAGACCTGCCACCTCTTTACCCGCAACAGCCAGCGTGATTGGCAGGTCATCATTTTCTTTGGAGGTGGTAACACCAGATGGTGTTGAGCGCTGTCCGACATCGATAGCACCACCTTTGGATCAAGGCAACCTAACATGTCCGCCTGCATCTTCCTCACAGACCGGCAGTTTGCCGGGGACACCCTTATCAACCCCGTCTAAGCACAATAGCCAGCCCTCGGTCCCTCAGATGTGGACAAGTAAAAGACCATTTCCTCCTAGCCATGAGAAAGCTAAGAAGTTGAATTTCACCATCTGCAAGCTCTTGGCTACAGAAATGCTGCCTTTCCGCCTGGTGGACACAGAGGATTTTCGAGACCTTATGTCCGTCGCAGTGCCCCAGTACCAGATGCCCAGTCGGCACTACTTCTCAAAGAAAGGTGTGCCTGCGCTCCACCAGCATGTCGCACACAACATCACCGCTTCTTTGAGAAACTCTGTGTGTGACAGGGTGCATTTCACCACAGACACTTGGATGAGTAGGCATGGACAGGGGCGTTACATGTCGCTGACTGGGCACTGGGTAACTATGGTGACAGCAGGACAAGGGGCTGCTGTCCAAGTCTTGCCGTCCCCACGAGTTGTGCGTCAATCCTCTTTATGTCAAAGTTCCTCCACTGCTTCTGCCTCCGCAACCTCCTCTCATTCTTCCACCTGCACCCAAAGCCTGTCTGGTCATGCCACAAGCTTTCTAACTGCGCAGAAGGGATCCTGCACACCTCCTTACTATGCTGGCAGTAGGGCTCAACGTCATCAGGCGGATTTTACTTTGAAATGTCTGGGAAATGTGAGTCACACAGCTGAGGAGTTGTGGTCAGCTCTGGAGAACCAATTTCATGAATGGTTGTCTCCACTGGACCTGAAACCAGGGAAGGCCGTGTGCGACAATGCTGCAAACCTGGGTGCGGCCCTTCGCCGGGGCAATGTCACACACGTGCCTTGTATGGCTCATGTGTTGAACCTGGTTGTCCAGCAATTTTTAGCCCACTATCCCAGACTAGATGGCCTTCTGCAGAGGGCACGGTCGCTGTGTGCTCACTTCCGCCGTTCGCATCCCGCAGCTCAGCGACTTACATCTCTACAGAAGTCGTTGGGCCTGCCACTTCACTGGCTAAAATGCGATGTGCCTACCCGGTGGAATTCAACTCTGCGCATGTTGCAGCGACTGTGGCAGCACCGACAAGCACTGGTGCAATACGTTCTGACGTATAGCCTGGGCCATCGAGATCCAGACGTGGGGCAAATCACGCTGGAGGAGTGGTCTCAGATCAGGGACCTATGCACCCTTCTGCACAGTTTTGAAATGGCGACGAAGATGTTTAGTGCTGACGATGCCATTATCAGCATGACTATTCCGGTGATTTACATGCTGGAGCACATGTTAAACAGAATTCGGAGTCAGGTGGTGGCACAAGAGGAGGTGGAGGAAGTAGAGGAGGAGGAGTTGTATGCGGAAGGGCTAACATCTGCAAGGTCCAGACGGTCGGCAGCACCAAGGCGGCAGGCATGTGAGGGTGGGGGAGATGGTTTTACCAGGGCGCATGGTAGCAGCCAAACTAGTGAGGAAGGTGCAGGAGCCCAGGAAGAAGTGGAGGACGAACTGATGGAAGACTCATCAGATGAGGGAGACCTTGATCACATTTCTGTTGTGCGAGGTTGGGGGGAGAGGACAGAGGAAGGAAGCATGATTGTTACCTCGCCATCAACACAACAGGGACTTGGTGCTCCTGGATGCGCAACACACATGAGTGCCTTCTTGCTGCACTGCCTGCAACATGACCCTCGAATTGGGAGAATTAGAAATAATCCTGACTACTGGGTTGCCACACTGTTAGATCCCCGGTACAAAAGTAAATTTGCAGAAATTATTCCTGCCATAGAAAGGGATGCACGCATGCAGGAGTATCAGCAGAGACTGTTGCAGAATCTTACATGTGCTTTTCCACAAAACACCAGTGGTGCATGTAGTGAATCTCACAGTTCCAACTTGCCAACCGTGGGACCGTCAAGTGTTCAGCACTCAAACCATAACAGAACCACAGTATCTGCTGGTAACATCAATTTTGCGCAATCATTTCACCACTTTTTAGCCCATCCTTTGCAAGGCCACAGGAGACAAGAAGTCTGACACATAGTCAACGCCTAGAGACGATGGTACAGGAGTATCTCCAAGTAAACATTGAAGCCATGACTGTGTCACTGGACCCTTGCTCTTTTTGGGCTTCCAAACTGGATAAATGGCCGGAGCTAGCCACTTACGCCTTGGAGATCTTGTCATGCCCCGCAGCCAGCGTTCTGTCTGAACGTGTGTTCAGCGCTGCTGGTGGTGTGCTGACAGATAAGCGCACGCGGCTCTCCACTGATAATGTAGACAGACTCACGTTCATAAAGATGAACAAATCATGGATCCGAAACGACTTTTCTTCCCCTGTGTCATCCTGGGGAGAGTAAAAGATGGATGATTGGTTAAAATCACCCTACCAACCATTTTAAGCTTTCAAATTACTAATCATGTTTATCTGTATCTTGGCTGGAAAATAATTTGGGCTTTGTAGCAGTGTGCAGCACTGATTCTATTAGGCCATCTATACTAAGCTCCACCAGATTTAAAATGAATAATAATTTTTAGCTGCATCTTGCCCGGAAAATAATTTTGGGGCTCCGAGATGCGCAAGACACATAAGTGCCTTCTTGCTGCACTACCTGCAACATGACCCTCATATTGTCAGAATTCGAAGTAATCATGACTACTGGGTTGCCACACTCTTAGATCCGCCAAACTTTTCGATCAACCTTTTCATTTTAATAAAGACCAAAAAAATGGTCATTTTTGAAATTATAAGCATTAGCAGGTTATTAGAAACTGAAATCAAACAGTTTTCAACTCAAAACTTTATTCTAGGTGATGTTACATTTTCACATAGGACCCCTTGTTCGAAAGGAGCTTCTGAACTCTCTCGTCCATTGAATTTGTCAGGTTTTGGATGGTTTCTGCTTCAATTGTTTTGCATGAGGACAGAATACCCTCCCAGAGCTGTTGCTTAGATGTGAACTGCCTCCCGCCATCATAGACACTCCTTTTGATGATGCTCCAGAGGTTCTGAATGGGGTAGAGGTCAGGGGAGCATGGGGGTCACACCATAAGTTTGTCCCCTTTTATGCCCATATCAGCCAGAGATGCAGATGTTTTATGTGCAGCATGAGATGGTGCATTATCATGCAAAAAAATGATCTTGCTGTGAAATACACGGTTCTTCTTCTTGAACCATGGCAGGAAGTGCTGTTTGAGAAAATCCACATACATTATGGAGTTCATCTTTAGCGCCTTCAGGGATCCTAAAGGGGCTGACAATCTCTCTCCCCATGATTACAGCCCAAAACATTACTCCACCTCCTCCTTGTTGGCGCTGTAGCCGTGTTTGCGTGGGGTGTCCATCAACCAGCCATCCTCCACTCCATCCATCTGGACCATCGAGCGCTGCACGGCACTCATCCGTGAACAAAACAGTTTTGAACTCAGTCTTCATGTAATGTTTGGCCCACTGGAGCCGTTTCTGCTTGTGTGAAGTGGATAGAGGAGGTCGACAGGATGGCGTATGCACAGCTGTAAACCTCTGAAGGACCCTGCATCTTGTTGTTCGGGGGACGTTGGAGGCACAAGCAGCTTCAAAAACTTGTCTGCTGCTATGACAAGGCTTTTTTGCCGCTGCTCTTTTAACCTGACGTAATTGCTTGTAGGAAAGAGTCCTCAATTTGCCCTTATCAGCACGCACACGTGTGTACTGTGAATCAGCTACATACTTCTTGATTGCCAAGACACTTCATCCTGATCATCGCACAATGTTGATTGTAGTCATGCCTTGACCTAAACACTCCACAATTTGTTGCTTCTCAGCAGCCGACTCATCCTTTTTCTTTCCCATTTTGGCAGAAAATGTAGGCTGCTTAATAATGTGAGACAGCCTTCTTAAGTAGTCTTGCCTTTCATTGGACACACCTGCCAAACTAATTAGCACAGGTGTCTGCAATTGCTTACAGTGATATAAAGAGCCCTGACACACATCACCATCAATGAGTTTAACTGACAAACAAACAAATTCTTCCCTTATCAGTCCTAAACACTTTTTGCATAATAATTTGGAGCACAGTGTACATGTGCTTTTCCACAAAACACCAGTGGTTCACGTAGTGAATCTTACAGTTCTAACTTGCCAACCGTGGTCTGTATGGAGTTGTTCAATAAAGGGCCCAAAATTAAGATAACATAGATGGGAGAGGTCTCTATGAATAGGAATTCCTAAGTATTTGATACCCTGTGAGGGCCAGGCAAAGGGAAAGTTGGACTGGATGGAATCCTATATGGATTTGGGGAGGGAGACATCGAGGGCCTCAGACTTCGCTGCATTGATTTTAAAATTTGACCATGTAACAAAGTGATCTATTTCAGCCATAACAGCATTGATGGATATATGTGATTGAGTGATATATACTAGGACATCATCAGCAAATAGAGAGCACTTGTACTCGGTGCCTCCCACCTTAATCCACCTAATATTGGGGTTATGGCGAATTGATGAGAGCAGGTGCTCCGTCACTAGGATGTATAAGAGAGGGGTCAGAGAACATCCCTGCCTTGTCCCATTGGTGATTGTGAAAGGTGATGAAAATGTTCTGACGCGCCCCCTGGGCCTTGGGACACCCGGAGCCGGACCCTTTTTGGTGGATGCTGGTGGTTGTAGTCTCCGTGGCGGTGACCCGGTTCCGTGGCTCAGGGCGGTCAAACCAGTGGCGGAACTATTTATATGGTTTTGATGTTTAAATGTCCGACTACGCCACCCGTGGATTGCGGTCAGAGTGAACCGCCGCTCCAGGGCAGACCGCTGAGACTGGTGTTGTGGGTGCAGCATAGCGTAGCATAACTCCCCACGGGAGGAGTAAAGCCTCAGGGCAGTGTATGCGGAGGATGGGGGTGATGGTGCAGGGCAGCAGCAGTAACGACACGGAGTCAGTGATGCAGTCCAGGGCCTTTACTCACAGTTCTTATTATCCAGACCACGTCTGCAGGTAACGGCTGCCCACGTCGTACTGTGCTCACCAGGTGAGGGGCTCAGACAACTCCCAGATAACTTTGGAGCGCTTCACAGGACCCCTTTGTGTGTCCTTTGTCTGACCTTTCTTACCAACCCTTCTGTCCGGCTGCCTCGGGCCTCCTCTTGGTAAACTTGGCGCCAGTTTCCCTGACCCTATGTGGTGCCTTCCTAGCGGGTGTAGCGAGGGGCTGCGCCACATAAAATGTCACAGCCTCCGGTTTCTAGCTGAGGGTTGTTTCCTGCCTCCACTAGTTTCGGGGACCGGTCTCCCCCTTTGGCCTGACCCCTCCACGCAGGTGGATTCGGGCGTGCGGTGGCGACTCGCCCGTCCGCACCCCTGGGATCCCTTCATTCCTCGTTCCTGAAGCCTTCTCCGCTCCTCTTCCTTCCTTCTCCCTCTTCCAGGCCTGGGCCTCTGTTACTAGGCCCGCCTCCGGAGCAGAGCTCATCCAGAGCCCCTGCTCTCTGCCACTTCTGCTCAGACTTCTCTGCACTGAACTAAGATGGTGCCCACCTTTTATACTCCCTTCTAAATGCACCCAGGAACTGCTTCCTCCCTGCTCCTGCACTACAGGGTTCCCCTTCCTCAGTGTTCCCTCCCCCCACTCCAGCCAGGGACAGGGACTGTCGTGCCCATCTCAGGGGCATATTGGTCGCCCTGCCCCACGGCAATGTGGTGTAATGCATGCAGGTGTCGGGTCCTGATCCACACTCCATCCTTACCTGAGAGTGAGATATCACACCTCTGGGTGAGGTGCAATACCTCTGTAGCAACCGAGCCCTCAGGGTAATACGGTTCCATTTATCTTCAGCATAGGTGACGTATTGCGATACAGGGCCGTGATTTTGGCTATAAAAGGGTCCCCTAGACCCCTACCCCAAGCTTTTTAAGAGAATCATATATGGCGTGCCAGGAGACTCTATGGAATGCTTTCTCAGCATCCAATGAGAGTATCTAATTACAAATTTTTAACTGCATCTAGCCCAGGAAATACTTTGTGCCTAGTAGCAGTGTCTGCTAGTCAGCGGATTATCCCGGCTGTTAAGCAAGCTACACCACCTGTAGTTTTGACACTTAATTTTTTCAAAGGAAATGCTTCGGGACCACGGGATACTCAGTGAAGAGCATCAGGAGGCACCCCAAGGCATAGGGGCTGGGACTGGCAGTAGGATGCCTTGCGGTGGACAGCCGAGCTCGATCCTTATAAAAGCTTTTTAACTGCAGCAGCTTTAGTGGACGCTACTGGAGCTGGAATTACGCGGCTGCTGGCATGAGACTTGCCCTCCAATAGATCCTTGTAAATGGATTTAAAGTGTATTCATTCAAATTAGAGAGACAATTTAAATTAAAAAGCTTAGAGCTGCCTCCACCACAGGGGGGCTCGCTCGACCCACCAGCGGACAGGCACCAGTATTGGGAGAGGGGGGCTGGCCGTCAGGGTTCACCGCGGCTCTGGCACAAACCCGGCGACACGGAGTTGGCACGGGCAGGAGCGGACTGAACATGTCGGCTTCTCACTTTTTGGATTTTAGAAGGGCATGACATGCCTATATCTGTGTCTCCCCCTCCTTTTACTCCTCCACCTCTTTTCTTTTCGCATGACTATATGTACTTGTCACTTTTCCATGTGTTAGTTGTGTCTTCAGAGCAGTTTGTCAGCTTTTGGACACCTTTGAAGGTGTTTTCTATGTGTTTCTATGTGTTTTTGTTTGCCTGCCATTGGTTTTAACGGTGTTCGAAGGTGTTCGACGAACAGTTCGACGAACAGTTCGGCGAACACACGGGTGTTCGACGAACGGAACCGAACTCGAACACTACGGGGGTGGCTCAACACTAGTTTTAACCAAAGAACCCCTTTAATGCAAACTACCGTAATTCTCCATCCCAGTTATAGTGATGCACAGTATATGTGCAGGAGCCGCCTGTGATTTACAGTCGACGCTCCACTATAGCGGGGATATCAGCTAACAATTATTTGTATATTGCTGTAGGGTGGGCCCTGAGGATCAATTCCTCCTGTGGACCCCAGACACCCCAGTCTGACACTGGCTACACCCCCATCTTATCACATCTGCACCTGGTGCTCTGGTTCACTTCTATTTTTCAGCTCCTGTTCAGACTGTTTGTTTCCAGATTCTGAGCACAGCCAATGTTTCAACTATCCTTCCCAATGATTTTGTTTCTGTCCCTGACCTCTTGGTATTGATTCATCTTACTGGCAATCCTTTGCCAGCCTGCTCCACCGGCCAGCACCTACTCTGTGGACCCAATCCTGGAGTCCCTGTATAAGTTCAGATCCATTTATAGAGGTTAAAGGGTGAAGGCTAAGGCAACTTCTAGAATCTAGTAGATGGAGTGGCTTGCACTAAGCTTGTCCCCGGAAGACTAATTAAGAGCTGTCAGGCTACAATGCACAATTTTCCCATGACACCTCAATGGTCAGTTTCTGCCCCCTTGATACGCAACTGGTTGCCAGGGTCAGGCTTTACATTGCCCTAGAGAAGAGATGTAAGGCACCCAGCAGACTTGACAACTTTTTCAGGCGTACATGAGGTTTTACCTTTTTCCAGAAGCCCCCTAGCATTCCTGGAACCTCGCAAATGTTCCATGAGAGTTGGCAAACATATCAACTAATGATCCTCCCAACCAATAGTTGATTAGATGTTGTCCTACTGCTATGACGTCTAGCAATCAGCTGTAATCTATAGGTATATTTGGCACCAAAGTGGTCAAGGCAGCACCACCACAGTGGAAATCAAATATTGCATGGTGTCCATTGAAATTAATATGCAATTTATTAGGATGCAGGGTCCTCCAGACATTCTTTTGCCGCCCTCTATTCTGGACAATAAATAGAAGCTCTGAATGGTGGACTAGACCCTTCTAAGTAATTTTCTCATTCTTATTGTAGAGTATTATTAGACTTGGGCTTCATACACACAACCAAGGCCATAGAAACTGCAATACGACAGATCGAAACCACCATCATGCAACATCCAAGGGAGCACGCCATAATTTTCCAATATTGGATGTTGTATGTTACAGCATGGTCTCATTGACTTCTATGGTTGCTATATTATGGCTTAATATAACTTAGAGGCTTTACAGAGTTATATTATGTCTGTGTAGTTGAAGTGTTTTTCCTAAACAACGTTTTGTAACTTCCTTTCCAGGATTCGAGGCATAAAATAATCACTTCTATCACACATGGAGAATTTGCAAAGCATTTATAAGTAACATGATTCTTTAGACGGTTTAGGAAAATGTTCTTTTGTGGTTTTAAAAGTATAAAAGATTCTTGGTCCTGAATTCCCATTGCAAAAAAAAGAAAAGTTCCCTGTTATCTCTGAAGTGTTTAATTATTGAAATGAACTGTAATGGTATACTGGATGGCTGCCGAGGTCAATGCATGCAACGTGAAATCAAGATACAAGCTGTAGCTCTGAGATCTGCAATGTCTTAGACTCCGGCAGGAAGAAAACCCACACACTTTTTCTCAAGCATTTTGTGTGTGATAGGTATCCCGATAGAAGCTCTTTGCTTGTTTTGCGGTAGACTGACGGTGCTTGCTTGTTTTAACATAAGCCAAAAAATGTACTGGTGACCACCGTGACACTACGTTTCCCATGCCCTGAGCATTCCTTCTTGTAGATCCCAGGCATTTTTCTTTCTTGCAATCCAGGATGTTAGGGAACAAAATTCCAAGAGACACATGTAAGGGGGGTTAGGACATTCACAAACATTAAAAAAAGAACAAAAAAATATAGAAAGTGATGCAGTATCTCCTGAGTTCACTTTATTACTTGCTGTTTTGCAACAGGAAATGGATGTTTACTGCGTTAGATGATGTGAATTATATATTTTTCTTAACTATGTCACATTGATTGTTTAAAGGGCCACTCGTAACTTAAAAATAACCATACATTATTAAATCAGATTAGACCAATAGTCAAAGCTTCATCTAGAGTTTAACAGGGTTGTTTACTACTTCTACATCTAGGACCATTTTTAAATTAGTTTAAAAATGGGTCCACGGTGGGTGCAAAATAAAAAAAATATATCATGTATTGACCTACTACCCTTTCGCCACTCCTCTGTATGGCATCCTGTGTCTCAGACCGGTCTCCTGGCTTCCTCTTCTGGCAAGGAGTATCAGATGAACGCTGCAGCTAATCAACAGCTACTGATTGGCTGTAGTGGGTGTGTTCCATCTGAGCTGGAAGAAACTGTCTCCTAGCTCTTTCTTATGGCTCAGATGGAATGGTGAAGACCATTTGGAGGATGCCGGCAGCAACATGGAGGAATGCTGGAGGTCTTGTTGATGTGCATGTTTCATCTTTTGCATTTTAAGACCACCACAATCTAGGTGAATTTAGCGAGTGACTGCACATTTTAGGGAACTTAATTTGACCCATGAATTTAGTCCCATACTGCACTCGAAACATAGCATTCAGATAAAAAAATCATATGCAACATCTAGAAAAATAGCTTTATAGAGTCTAGAATAGGCATACTGCATACTGCTAGAGCAACTACACTCAAATCAAAGCAGTCCAATGAAGTTTGGTGTCCATTAATAGGGCAAAATATTGCATCCTTGGTGGTCTATTAGGCAAAGGAGTGATGAAAAAAAATCTAATAATCTGGGGAAGTTAGGGGGTTATTGCGATCAATGCCGATGTTCTTGGGTACAAAAGGGTTAGTGTTGACACTGTAGGTGGACTAGAGCAAGAAAAGGGTCATTTCTAGATCTAGTGCAATGTAGAAGTTTATACCTGCATCACTGGTTGTCTATTGCAATGAAAGAAAGTAAAGTCTGCATCCCCCATAATCATCGTCGTGGTCAAAAGATTTGAGACTGATTCAAATTTTGTTTTTCATAGAGTTTGTTACTTCAGTGTTTTTAGATATTTAAGTCATATACACTACCGTTCAAAAGTTTGGGGTCACAAAGACAATTTTGTGTTTTCCATGAAAACTCATACTTTTATTTATCAAATGAGTTGCAAAATGATTAGAAAATATAGTCCAGAATTGACAAGGTTAGAAATAAAGATTTTTATTAGAAAGAATAATTTTCTCCTTCAAACTTTGCATTTGTCAGAGAATGCTCCCTTTGCAGCAATTCCAGCATTGCAGACCTTTGGCATTCTAGCTGTTAATTTGCTGAGGTAATCTTGAGAAATTTCCCCCCATGCTTCCTGAAGCCCCTCGCACAAGTTGGATTGGCTTGATGGGCACTTTTTGCGTACCATACGGTCAAGCTGCTCCCACAACAGCTCAATGGGGTTGAGATCTGGTGACTGCGCTGGCCACTCCATTACAGATAGAATACCAGCTGCCTGCTTCTTCCCTAAATAGTTCATGCATAATTTGAAGGTGTGCTTTGGGCATTTAGGATGAAATTGGCTCCTATCAAGCGCTGTCCACAGGGTATGGCATGGCGTTGCAAAATGGAGTGATAGCCTTCCTTATTCAAAATCCCATTTACCTTGTACAAATCTCCCACTTTACCAGCACCAAAGCAACCCCAGACCATCACATTACCTCCACCATGCTTGACAGATGGCATCAGGCACTCTTCCAGCATCTTTTCAGTTGTTCTGCATCTCATAAATGTTCTTCTGTGTGATCCAAACACCTCAAACTTTGATTCGTCTGTCCAGAAAACTTTTTTCCAATCTTAGAATCATAGAATCATAGAATCATAGAATGGTAGAGTTGGAAGGGACCTCCTGGGTCATCTGGTCCAACCCCTGCTCAAAGCAGGATTTACTAAATCATCTAAGACAGATGTCTGTCCAGCCTCTGTTTGAAGACGTCCATTGAAGGGGAACTCACCACCTCTCGTGGCAGCCTGTTCCACTAATTAATCACCCTAACTGTCAAAAAGTTTTTTCTAATATCTAATCTGTGTCTCCTCCCATTTAGTTTCATCCCATTGCTTCTAGTCTTTCCTTGTGCAAATGAGAATAAAGATGATCCTTCTACAATGTGACAGCCCTTGACATATTTGTAGACAGCTATTAAGTCTCCTCTCAGTCTTCTTTTTTGCAAGCTAAACATTCCCAAATCCTGCAACCGTTCCTCATAGGACATGGTTTGCAGACCAGTCACCATTCTGGTCGCTCTTCTCTGAACTTGCTCCAGTTTGTCTATGTCTTTTTTAAAATGTGGTGCCCAAAACTGTACACAGTATTCCAGATGAGGTCTGACCAAAGAGGAGTAAAGACCGATAATGACTTCACGTGATCTAGACTGTATGCTTCTGTTAATACATCCCAGAATTGTATTTGCCTTTTTTGCTGCTGCATCACACTGTTGACTCATGTTCAGTCTATGATCTATTAGTATACCTAAGTCTTTTTCACATGTACTGTTGCTTAGCTCTATTTCTCCCATTCTGTATATGCTTTTTTCATTTTTATTGCCCAGATGTAGTACTTTGCATTTTTCCCTGTTAAAAACCATTCTGTTGGTTGCTGCCCACTGCTCCAGTTTATTTAAGTCTTTTTGAATCCTCTCTCTCTCTTCTCTAGTATTAGCTATCCCTCCTAGCTTTGTGTCATCAGCAAATTTAATCAGTTTACCCTCAATTCCTTCATCTAAATCATTGATAAAGATGTTGAACAATACAGGTCCCAGGACGGAGCCCTGTGGTACCCCACTTGAGACATTGATCCAGCTGGATGTGAAGCCATTTACAACCACCCTTTGAGTCCGATCACTAAGCCAGTTATGAATCCACCTAACAGTTGCCTGGTCCATTGCATACTTGGTCATTTTTTCAATAAGGATGGTGTGAGATACTTTGTCAAATGCTTTGCTGAAGTCAAGATATACTATATCTACAGCATTTCCCTGATCCACCCAGTCAGTGATTCTGTCATAGAAGGAAATTAAGTTAGTCTGACATGACTTGTTAGTTACAAACCCATGCTGACTCTGGTTAATCACTTCATTCTTATCCATGTACTTACATACATGTTGTTTAATAATTTGTTCAAAGATCTTTCCTGGTATAGAAGTCAGACTCACCGGCCTATAGTTCCCTGGGTCCACCTTCTTCCCCTTTTTGAAGATAGGAACAACATTTGCTCTTCTCCAGTCTTCTGGGACTTCTCCTGTTCTCCAAGAATTTTCAAAGATTATGGAGAGTGGTTCTAAAATTTCTTCTACGATCTCCTTCAGTACTCTGGGCTGTAATTCATCTGGACCTGGAGACTTGAACTCATTTATGTTAGCTAAATATTCCCTCACAATCTTTCTGTTTACAGATAACTTGGATTCCTCTATTCCTTTAAAAGGACAGTGAAGATCAGTTGATGTTACATTTTCTTTCTGAGAGAAAACAGATGCAAAATAGGAATTAAATGTCTGTGTTCTTTTGCCCATATTAATTTTTTCCTTTTATTAGCCAGTCTCAGATATGGCTTTTTCTTTGTCACTTTGTCCTGAAGGCCAGCATCCCGGAGTCGCCTCTTCACTGTAGACATTAACACTGGTGTTTTGCGTGTACTATTTAATGTAGCTGCCAGTTGAGGAGCTGTGAGGCGTCGATTTCTCAAGCTAGAGACTCTAATGTACTTGTCTTGTTGCTCAGTTATGCAGCGGGGCCCCCCACTTTTCTTCTACTCTGGTTAGAGCCTGTTTGTGCTCTCCTCTGAAGGGAGTAGTACACACCGTTGTAGGAAATCTTCAGTTTCTTGGCAACTTCTCGCATGGAATAGCCTTCATTTCTAAGAACAAGAATAGACTGTCGAGTTTCACATGAAAGTTCTCTTTTTCTGGCCATTTTGAGAGTTTCATAGAACAAACAAATGTAATGCTCCAGATTCTCAACTAGCTCAAAGGAAGGTCAATTTTATAGGTTCTCAAATCAGCCAAACCGTTTTCAGCTGGCTAACATACTTGTGCAAGAGTTTTCTAGGGTTTTCGAAACATCCATTAGCCTTCTTACACAGTTAGCAAACACAATGTACCATTAAAACACTGGAGTGGTGGTTGTTGGAAATGGATCTCTATACACCTATCTATATATTGCAATAAAAACAAGACGTTTGCAGCTAGAATAGTCATTTACCACATTAACAATGTATAGAGTGTATTTCTGATTCATTTAATGTTAGCTTCATTGAAAAAAATGTGCTTTTCTTTCAAAAATAATGACATTTCTAAATGACCCCAAACTTTTGAACGGTAGTGTATGATTCCTGAATGACAATTATGGGCATTTCATATGTTTTTTAACTTTTATATTTATTTTTTGTAATTATTTATTAGTTGTTTTTTTTTAAACTTTTAGACTTTTATTGACAAATACATCAAGTTGCTAAAGACTCAATATTTAGTGTTGACTCTTATTTTTCAAGACTTCTGCCCTTTGTCCTGGCAGCTGCCCTTCTGGGTCAAATCCTGACTGATGACCACCCATTCTTGTCTAATCAGTGCTTGTAGTTTATCACATTTTCTGTGTTTCTATTTGTCCTTCCCCTTTTTAAGGATTGAACACAGGTTCTTTACTGGATTGAGATCTGAGGAGTTCCTGAATCCTGACCATAGACCCAAAATTTCAATGTTTTGTGGACTGAGCCACTTACTATAGTTAGCACTTTTGTCTTGTGACATGGTCTCCATCATGCTGGAAAAAGTATTGTTCATCACAAAATTGCTCCTGGATCATTGGAAGAAGTTGCTCTTGGAGGAGGTTTAGATCCCAATCTTTAATCATGGCAGTGATCTTAGTTAAAACTGTGAGTGAGCCCCCTCCATGGATGAGAAGCCCCCAGACATGAATGGTAGAGATGAGCGTTGTTCTACTCGAACTGTTCGCCAATCTCAAATTCGAGCTGTTTTGGGCGGTGTTCGAGCCGTTCGGCGAACACGAACAATTTGATAAAAATTCGGCTGTTCGAGGTTATGTTCGATAACTGTTCGTGCACCAAAATCATAACTGGATTTTTTCTCAGTAATGATGAAAATTAATGTTAATACGCAGTTTGAGTGTACAGCGGGGTGGGGGGAGGGGCAGGGGATGGATCTCTGCAGGAACAATGAAGATCTCCATTTTTTTTTCTCTTTCCCGCATTTACAGTGGGGAGGTGCAATCTGTCAGCCTATCAGCAGCGCACACACGGAGCAAAGTGCTTTTTTTCACACAAGCAAGGGCATGTGTCATTGGCAGTGTATGTCACATGTCCTTGCCCTATAAGACCAAGCCATTTTCCCCGTCGCCACCATTTTCTCACTGCTGCAGCTGCGTGTTAGACGGCACCGCTGTTGCTGTGTGCGCTATACCTTGTTAATTTCAAGCCAATTTTCGCACAAATATACAGATAGCTTGGGAGTAGGGAATAGTTGTGATTGCAGTCCTTTTAAGGACTAGGTTACAGCATTTCCTACGACTTTTATCAGGGAGGTCTGTGCTCTTAAATAGATAGGTTGTGGGAGTAAAGACTAATTGTAATTGGAGTCCTTTTCAGGACTAGGTTACATCAGTTCCTATCAGTTTTTGCCAGGCAGGTCTGTGCCAGTGCTGTGCAAGTTTTTTTCACAGCATTTGGCTGAATCTAGCAAAGCTAATCCTTTTTGGCCTATTGCAGAGTGTGTTAGTCAGTGGAGTAGCCTATCTGTGCTGCAAGATATACCACCTGTGTATAGAATACCAATTTTTTTACTGCACCTAGTGAAGTAAAATCTTTTGGGCATAGCATCATTCTATTAGTCCATCTATACTGACCTCCATCAGGTTGCAAATTAAAAATAATTTTTATCTGCATCTACAGTACCTCTGAAAAAATATTTGGGCTTCTAGCTGTGTGTGGGACTTGTTGTATTAGTCCATCTATACTGACCTCCATCAGGTTGCAAACTGAATATATTTTTTTCTGCATCTACCTCTGAAAAAATATTGGGCTTCTAGCTGTGTGTGGGTCTTGTTCTATTAATCCATCTATACTGACCTCCATCAGGTTGCAAACTGAATATAATTTTTTTCTGCATCTAGCTCTGAAAAAATATTTGGCCTTCTAGCAGTGTGTCGGACTTTCTCTATTAGTCCATCTATACTGACCTCCATCAGGTTGCAAATTAAAAATAATTTTTATCTGCATCTACAGTACCTCTGAAAAAATATTTGGGCTTCTAGCTGTGTGTGGGACTTGTTGTATTAGTCCATCTATACTGACCTCCATCAGGTTGCAAACTGAATATATTTTTTTCTGCATCTACCTCTGAAAAAATATTTGGGCTTCTAGCTGTGTGTGGGACTTGTTGTATTAGTCCATCTATACTGACCTCCATCAGGTTGCAAATTAAAAATAATTTGTATCTGCATCTACAGTACCTCTGAAAAAATATTTGGGCTTCTAGCTGTGTGTGGGACTTGTTGTATTAGTCCATCTATACTGACCTCCATCAGGTTGCAAACTGAATATATTTTTTTCTGCATCTACCTCTGAAAAAATATTTGGGCTTCTAGCTGTGTGTGGGTCTTGTTCTATTAATCCATCTATACTGACCTCCATCAGGTTGCAAACTGAATATAATTTTTTTCTGCATCTAGCTCTGAAAAAATATTTGGCCTTCTAGCAGTGTGTCGGACTTTCTCTATTAGTCCATCTATACTGACCTCCATCAGGTTGCAAATTAAAAATAATTTGTATCTGCATCTACAGTACCTCTGAAAAAATATTTGGGCTTCTAGCTGTGTGTGGGACTTGTTGTATTAGTCCATCTATACTGACCTCCATCAGGTTGCAAACTGAATATATTTTTTTCTGCATCTACCTCTGAAAAAATATTGGGCTTCTAGCTGTGTGTGGGTCTTGTTCTATTAATCCATCTATACTGACCTCCATCAGGTTGCAAACTGAATATAATTTTTTTCTGCATCTAGCTCTGAAAAAATATTTGGCCTTCTAGCAGTGTGTCAGACTTTCTCTATTAGTCCATCTATACTGACCTCCATCAGGTTGCAAATTAAAAATAATTTTTATCTGCATCTACAGTACCTCTGAAAAAATATTTGGGCTTCTAGCTGTGTGTGGGACTTGTTGTATTAGTCCATCTATACTGACCTCCATCAGGTTGCAAACTGAATATATTTTTTTCTGCATCTACCTCTGAAAAAATATTTGGGCTTCTAGCTGTGTGTGGGACTTGTTGTATTAGTCCATCTATACTGACCTCCATCAGGTTGCAAATTAAAAATAATTTGTATCTGCATCTACAGTACCTCTGAAAAAATATTTGGGCTTCTAGCTGTGTGTGGGACTTGTTGTATTAGTCCATCTATACTGACCTCCATCAGGTTGCAAACTGAATATATTTTTTTCTGCATCTACCTCTGAAAAAATATTTGGGCTTCTAGCTGTGTGTGGGTCTTGTTCTATTAATCCATCTATACTGACCTCCATCAGGTTGCAAACTGAATATAATTTTTTTCTGCATCTAGCTCTGAAAAAATATTTGGCCTTCTAGCAGTGTGTCGGACTTTCTCTATTAGTCCATCTATACTGACCTCCATCAGGTTGCAAATTAAAAATAATTTGTATCTGCATCTACAGTACCTCTGAAAAAATATTTGGGCTTCTAGCTGTGTGTGGGACTTTTTGCATTAGTCCATCTATACTGACCTCCATCAGGTTGCAAATTAAAAATAATTTTTATCTGCATCTACAGTACCTCTGAAAAAATATTTGGGCTTCTAGCTGTGTGTGGGACTTGTTGTATTAGTCCATCTATACTGACCTCCATCAGGTTGCAAACTGAATATATTTTTTTCTGCATCTACCTCTGAAAAAATATTTGGGCTTCTAGCTGTGTGTGGGTCTTGTTCTATTAATCCATCTATACAGACCTCCATCAGGTTGCAAACTGAATATAATTTTTTTCTGCATCTACCTCTGAAAAAATATTTGGCCTTGTAGCAGTGTGTCGGACTTTCTCTATTAGTCCATCTATACTGACCTCCATCAGGTTGCAAACTGAATATATTTTTTTCTGCATCTAACCCAGCCAATAGTTTTGGCCTAATACCACAGTTTGGCTACTCAGCTCTGCTCGGTTGCCATCCATTGTTTTTTTGTGCAAACAACTCCAGAGTTGTGAATTAGTTAACCACCAAAATGAGTGGAAAAAGGCCTGCTGCTGGTGGAAAAGGGAATAGGCGTGTTGGGAAGGGGAAAAAAGGTTGTGTCCGTGGGGTAGGTGTTAAAGCAACAGTAACATCTGCAGAAGAAAGACCATCTTCCAGCCAAACTAAAATGTCTATGTAGCACCCTGAGGATTCGGCTGCTACAGGGGTATTACACCTCAAGCCAGAGGTGTGGTATTCCACTCCCGGGTAAGGATGGAGTGTGGAACTGAGCTCAGTAGGCTGCATGCACTACATACATCCCATTTCCGGGGGACAGAACTACGGTACTCCCACCAGTATATGTGCAGGTACGACAGCGTCTGTCCCTGGCTGGAGTGGGAGGGGGGTGGAACATCCCAGTAGTGTAGGGGCAGATAGGGGGAGTAGTCTGGGTAAAGCTAGGAGCCCATTGGGTGCTGGTCACCTGGGTTCACACATAGAGGGAGTATATATGGTGGGCACCATCTTAGGACAGGGTCTTTTTAGCCTGAGGAGCAGAGCAGAGGAGCTCAGCCAGGAGGGCTGACAGGGAGCTGTGGCTCCGGCTGGGCCCAGCTCCAGAGCCAAGCCTGCAGAGGGAGAGAGGAGAAAAGAAGGACCCAGAGAGAAAGACAAGAAGGGAACCCCAAGACCCCAGAATAAAGACAAAAGGGTGAAGGGTTGGCGAACAAGGGTACCGGATCCCAAGCTGGCAGAGGCCAAAACAAACCTTAGCCAGGAACCGGAGGTCGTGGGCAGGATCTGCCACGACCCTCACCAAATCCACCAGAATGGCACACCGAGCATAGGGTCAGGGAAGCCAGAGAAGGTTCAACCAACAAGAGACCCGAGGGAGCCGGACACAGGTGGATCCCTGGTGGGAACGGCCAGAGAGAGAGGGAGAGTCAGAAGGGAGCTCAGGACCACGCTCCGGAATCGCCTGGGGGTTAGCCGAGTCCAGGACCTGGTGGACGCAGCACGGCTCGGGTGGTCACTCAAGGCCAGAGTGACCAAAAGAACACCAGTAAGTAAAAACCCTGAACTGTATCTCCTGACTCTGAGTCTTCTTTCTGCATCATCACAACCCCCATCATCCACACCTGCTGCCCTGAGGCCATACCCCTCCCGTTGGGGGTTATACCATCACTGCTGCACATATACCACCGGCCTCAGCGGACTGCTCTGCAGCGGCGGCGTCAAAGCCGCACTCAACGGGTGGCGTAGTCGACAATCAAATTAACATCTACTGCCATAGACTGCCGCTTAGTTTGACACCCTGGGCACGGACCGGGTCACCGCCACAAGGACTACTACCCCTATCCAGATCCGGCTCCGGGTATACCTTGCACATGGCCCAGGGGGTGCGTCAACTTTGGCATAGTCGGCAGGATAACGTGCCCGCAACCACCGGGTACTGCGTGCCTGAAGAAAAGTTTATCTGTACCGTAAAAAGAAGTCTCCCGCCAATTCCGGAGGGTCCCCGCCATCGGACGCCATCTCGGATCGGTTCCCGCCATTTGCCCGTCATCTGCAGTCTTTTCCCGCCATCTGCAGTGTTTCCCGCCACTGGGAAGCGATTCCCGCCATCTAAGAAGATTTCCCGCCCTGGCAGAGCGGACGCCATTATGGGCGTGCCAGAGGGTGGTAAGAGACGACCTCCCATCGTGGGCCAGGACCAAGAATGGCGCCAAAAACGAAGACCGCCCCCACCAGCAGAGACTGCAATGATTGAGGTGTCCATCAGCTTGGGGGGTCTGCCCCTGGAACTGACAATCACCAAGTTGCCCCAGGACCGCCCTCAATGGGGGCGGAGACAGAACAAAAGAGAGAAGATGGGAGCAGCTTGGAGGAGTCTAGAGGAGTCGTACCTGGAGATGGAGGGAGAGGCAGGCAGCACCGACCCTGTGGTCAGGAGCCTGATGCAAGCAACCACCCCACAAGACCTGGTGGAGATCCTGGCACAGCTCCCCCGAGACCGGGAGCGTGCACAGACCGCGCTGGAGGGCCTCGCACGGAGGATGGCCCAGGTGCAGCGAGAAACGCTGACGGAATGGAGCAGGGAGATGGCCCAACAGGCTGGAACCCGCCAGCGGAGCACACCACCCGCAACGAGGAGCACGCCTGCCCCTGAAGAGGATGCAGAAGGGACGGAGGCCGGAGACGACGCCGCAGAGGGAGCTGAAGAGACGGAGGCAAGTAAAGGGGACGTCACTACCCCAAGCCCAGCCACCGTAAGCCTACCCCCGCTCCCCGTCGCAGAGACCGAAGTCCCACTGATCGTGCCCGTTGCCGCACCGCTAACGCTCCAGACTAGGCCCCAAGCAGGAGCCGCGACCACGCCCCCTGTGACGTTACGCGCCTCAACCCTGAGCGCGGCCAAGCAGGAGACGCCACCGGCCTGGTCGCAAGGCCCAGTGCCCCCGGGCGCCGCCGTCTTCACGGTGCCCTTTACCTTCAGGGTACCCCAAGCCTGGTCGCAAGGCCTAGTGATCCCGGGCGCCGCTGCCACCACCGCGCCCTCAACTTCCACTGTGCCGCACCTGGGTGAGGACTTGTTTGCCCAGCACACTTGCCCGGATGGGCAGCCCTTTGTGTGGCCGCCGGAGTACCACCATCCCCGACTCCGGAAAGAAAGACCCCTGGATGAGCCCCTAATCCCGGTTCCGGCGCCCGTCAAGATGACCCCGCTCTCGTTAGAGGAGGCGCAGTTTGAGTGGGACCCCGCAGGAGGAGACCTCATCGGGTTCACTCAAGAGACCCGGGCGGCTGCAGCGGAGCGTGCGGAGTGCTGCCGCCAGCAGTTAGAAGCCTTTGAGCGAGAACGGAGAGAGAGACGGGTCCGCGAGGAGCGGCTGCAAGTAAAGAGTGCAGAACAAAAGAGCCGGACCCGAAGGAACCCCCGTGCCACCGGGACTGTAATCAAATTCCAACTGCAGCACGGTTGGGGCTTCATCAGAGATCATCACACCCCCGGCGACGTCTTCGTGACCAGAAGAGATGTCGAGTCCCACCTACCGGAGGGACACAGAGGTCGTGATCTTTACCTGGGTGATGAGGTCACCTTCACCCGGCACCAATGTGCCAAAGGACCCTATGCCCTTCATGTGCACCGACTGACAGAGAAAGAGCTGAGGTGTCAGGAGGAGCAAGAGGACCCGGACGGGTCTGAAGAATACAGGGAGGAAGCATCAGGAGGACGCCGCTACTAAAGTACGGTAAATGGAACTGTAAAATAGTTACCCGTTAGGGTACAGGAACTGTTACCATTATAGTCCCCGTTGGGACCAGTGAACTGTTCCAGTGTGTCCCATCTCCCCACAGGCTGAGGACTGTGAGCAGCCATCCCCTTTTTTCCCACTGGCCGAGGACTGAGAGCGGCCATATCCCTTGTAAATAGTTGCGCTTCCTAAAGCGCCCCCTACCGTTTTTTTTTAGGAAACTGTTTTTTCTACCAGAGACTGTGGCACTTACCTGGTCACAGTTTGCACAAGTGGCCAGAGGACAAGAATGTTTATAATGAAAAGTTTTATATGAAGAGTATTATGCTGCTGATATATATATAGTGTTTTATATGTTTATGATGTTTTGAAAAAAAAAAAAATTGTATGTTTTTGGATATTTTATTCTTTTACAGCCCGAGGACGTGCTGTGATTTACCAGGGGGGAATGTAGCACCCTGAGGATTCGGCTGCTACAGGGGTATTACACCTCAAGCCAGAGGTGTGGTATTCCACTCTCGGGTAAGGATGGAGTGTGGAACTGAGCTCAGTAGGCTGCATGCACTACATACATCCCATTTCCGGGGGACAGAACTACGGTACTCCCACCAGTATATGTGCAGGCACGACAGCGTCTGTCCCTGGCTGGAGTGGGAGGGGGGTGGAACATCCCAGTAGTGTAGGGGCAGATAGGGGGAGTAGTCTGGGTAAAGCTAGGAGCCCATTGGGTGCTGGTCACCTGGGTTCACACATAGAGGGAGTATATATGGTGGGCACCATCTTAGGACAGGGTCTTTTTAGCCTGAGGAGCAGAGCAGAGGAGCTCAGCCAGGAGGGCTGACAGGGAGCTGTGGCTCCGGCTGGGCCCAGCTCCAGAGCCAAGCCTGCAGAGGGAGAGAGGAGAAAAGAAGGACCCAGAGAGAAAGACAAGAAGGGAACCCCAAGACCCCAGAATAAAGACAAAAGGGTGAAGGGTTGGCGAACAAGGGTACCGGATCCCAAGCTGGCAGAGGCCAAAACAAACCTTAGCCAGGAACCGGAGGTCGTGGGCAGGATCTGCCATGACCCTCACCAAATCCACCAGAATGGCACACCGAGCATAGGGTCAGGGAAGCCAGGGAAGGTTCAACCAACAAGAGACCCGAGGGAGCCGGACACAGGTGGATCCCTGGTGGGAACGGCCAGAGAGAGAGGGAGAGTCAGAAGGGAGCTCAGGACCACGCTCCGGAATCGCCTGGGGGTTAGCCGAGTCCAGGACCTGGTGGACGCAGCACGGCTCGGGTGGTCACTCAAGGCCAGAGTGACCAAAAGAACACCAGTAAGTAAAAACCCTGAACTGTATCTCCTGACTCTGAGTCTTCTTTCTGCATCATCACAACCCCCATCATCCACACCTGCTGCCCTGAGGCCATACCCCTCCCGTTGGGGGTTATACCATCACTGCTGCACATATACCACCGGCCTCAGCGGACTGCTCTGCAGCGGCGGCGTCAAAGCCGCACTCAACGGGTGGCGTAGTCGACAATCAAATTAACATCTACTGCCATAGACTGCCACTTAGTTTGACACCCTGGGCACGGACCGGGTCACCGCCACAAGGACTACTACCCCTATCCAGATCCGGCTCCGGGTATCCCTTGCACATGGCCCAGGGGGTGCGTCATCTACTTCTTTTAGCGGACAATGTGATAAGATCCCTTTCTTACAGCCACGCCAATCGCTACAAATTCCAGATGAGGCACAAAAACAGCAGGTGCTTCAACGGATATCAAGTGCTCCTTTAAGTGGGCTCTCCTCCACATCAACTTCAACATCACAAATACTCCAGTCCTCAAAGGTGTCACCCAAATCGCACTTGCTTCCTCACAGCTCCCAAATCTCCAGCTGCCCGTCTGAGTATGAGGTAGAACAGATGGTTGAGTCTGCAGAGCTGTTTACTCATACTATAGCCTGGGAATCAGAGGTCGACTCCAGCGCTTCTGTGAATCCAGACGAGGAAATGATCTGCACTGATGCCCAGAATCTTTATGAGTCGGATCCAGGACCAGACGCAGAAGGTTCTGACCATAATGTAGACCCTCATTCCCAAACTGTAACTCCTGTTGGTGGAGACAATGAGGAAGACGATGATAAGACTCAAATACCTGATTGGAGCGACAACTTTAGTTTTTTGTCAGGGCAGGAACAGGTTGGCTCTGAGGACGACGGGTGTGATAACACACAGGGTGATGATGATGAGGTTGGAGATCCCACTTACTGTCAACCCACAGTCAGCCAAGAGATGAGGTCAGCAGAGGAGGTGGAGGAAGATGCTAGTGACGACGAGGTCAGGTTGCGCCTTCCTGGACAGAGACGTAGTACTGGAAGCACGTCAACAACTGCATCCTCAAACACAACTCTGCCTCTCACCACAAGTCGTGGTGGCTCTTCAGGTCGCATGGGTGCTAAGCCTTGCATAGCCTGGGCATTTTTTCAGATCGATAAAGATGACCCAACTCGTGTTATCTGTAACATTTGTCAGCAAAAGCTAAGTAGAGGCCAAAAAATACATAGTTTGAGTACTTCATGCATGAACCGGCACATGGACATGAAGCATAAATTGCAGTGGGAAGCTCAGTGTGCTACAATGCGGCCTAGCCGGCCGGGCCAACCACCGTCTGCCATATCTTGTGCATCCGCGGCCTCTTCATCCTCTGTGACTGGGGGGACAGCAGTCACACCTGTTTTGGGGCGCAGACCTGCCACCTCTTTACCCGCAACAGCCAGCGTGATTGGCAGGTCATCATTTTCTTTGGAGGTGGTAACAGCAGCTGGTGTTGAGCGCTGTCCGACATCGATAGCACCACCTTTGGATCAAGGCAACCTAACATGTCCGCCTGCATCTTTCTCACAGACCGGCAGTTTGCCGGGGACACCCTTATCAACCCCGTCTAAGCACAATAGCCAGCCCTCGGTCCCTCAGATGTGGACAAGTAAAAGACCATTTCCTCCTAGCCATGAGAAAGCTAAGAGGTTGAATTTCACCATCTGCAAGCTCTAGGCTACAGAAATGCTGCCTTTCCGCCTGGTGGACACAGAGGATTTTCGAGACCTTATGTCCGTCGCAGTGCCCCAGTACCAGATGCCCAGTTGGCACTACTTCTCAAAGAAAGGTGTGCCTGCGCTCCACCAGCATGTCGCACACAACATCACCGCTTCTTTGAGAAACTCTGTGTGTGACAGGGTGCATTTCACCACAGACACTTGGACGAGTAGGCATGGACAGGGGCGTTACATGTCGCTGACTGGGCACTGGGTAACTATGGTGACAGCAGGACAAGGGGCTGCTGTCCAAGTCTTGCCGTCCCCACGAGTTGTGCGTCAATCCTCTTTATGTCAAAGTTCCTCCACTGCTTCTGCCTCCTCAACCTCCTCTCGGTCTTCCACCTGCACCCAAAGCCTGTCTGGTCATGCCACAAGCTTTCTAACTGCGCAGAAGGGATCCTGCACACCTCCTTACTATGCTGGCAGTAGGGCTCAACGTCATCAGGCGGTTTTTACATTGAAATGTCTGGGAAATGTGAGTCACACAGCTGAGGAGTTGTGGTCAGCTCTGGAGAACCAATTTCATGAATGGTTGTCTCCACTGGACCTGAAACCAGGGAAGGCCGTGTGCGACAATGCTGCAAACCTGGGTGCGGCCCTTCGCCGGGGCAATGTCACACACGTGCCTTGTATGGCTCACGTGTTGAACCTGGTTGTCCAGCAATTTTTAGCCCACTATCCCAGACTAGATGGCCTTCTGCAGAGGGCACGGTTGCTGTGTGCTCACTTCCGCCGTTCGCATCCCGCAGCTCAGCGACTTACATCTCTACAGAAGTCGTTGGGCCTGCCACTTCACCGGCTAAAATGCGATGTGCCTACCCGGTGGAATTCAACTCTGCACATGTTGCAGCGACTGTGGCAGCACCGACAAGCCCTGGTGCAATACGTTCTGACGTATAGCCTGGGCCAACGAGATTCAGAGGTGGGGCAAATCACGCTGGAGGAGTGGTCTCAGATCAGGGACCTATGCACCCTTCTGCACAGTTTTGAAATGGCGACGAAGATGTTTAGTGCTGACGATGCCATTATCAGCATGACTATTCCGGTGATTTACATGCTGAAGCACATGTTAAACAGAATTCGGAGTCAGGAGGTGGCACAAGAGGAGGTGGAGGAAGTAGAGGAGGAGGAGTTGTATGCGGAAGGGCTAACATCTGCAAGGTCCAGACGGTCGGCAGCACCAAGGCGGCAGGCATGTGAGGGTGGGGGAGATGGTTTTACCAGGGCGCATGGTAGCAGCCAAACTAGTGAAGAAGGTGCAGGAGCCCAGGAAGAAGTGGAGGACGAACTGATGGAAGACTCATCAGATGAGGGAGACCTTGATCACATTTCTGTTGTGCGAGGTTGGGGGGAGAGGACAGAGGAAGGAAGCATGATTGTTACCTCGCCACCAACACAACAGGGACTTGGTGCTCCTGGATGCGCAACACACATGAGTGCCTTCTTGCTGCACTACCTGCAACATGACCCTCGAATTGTGAGAATTAGAAATAATCCTGACTACTGGGTTGCCACACTGTTAGATCCCCGGTACAAAAGTAAATTTGCAGAAATTATTCCTGCCATAGAAAGGGATGCACGCATGCAGGAGTATCAGCAGAGACTGTTGCAGAATCTTACATGTGCTTTTCCACAAAATACCAGTGGTGCACGTAGTGAATCTCACAGTTCCAACTTGCCAACCGTGGGACCGTCAAGTGTTCAGCACTCAAACCGTAACAGAACCACAGTATCTGCTGGTAACATCAATTTTGCGGAATCATTTCACCACTTTTTTAGCCCATCCTTTGCAAGGCCACAGGAGACAAGAAGTCTGACACATAGTCAACGCCTAGAGACGATGGTACAGGAGTATCTCCAAGTAAACATTGAAGCCACGACTGTGTCACTGGACCCTTGCTCTTTTTGGGCTTCCAATCTGGATAAATGGCCGGAGCTAGCCACTTACGCCTTGGAGATCTTGTCATGCCCCGCAGCCAGCGTTCTGTCTGAACGTGTGTTCAGCGCTGCTGGTGGTGTGCTGACAGATAAGCGCACGCGGCTCTCCACTGATAATGTAGACAGACTCACGTTCATAAAGATGAACAAATCATGGATCCGAAACGACTTTTCTACCCCTGTGTCATCCTGGGGAGAGTAAAAGCTTGATGATTGGTTAAAATCACCCTACCAACCGTTTTAAGCTTTCAAATTACTAATCATGTTTATCTGTATCTTGACTGGAAAATAATTTGGGCTTTGTAGCAGTGTGCAGCACTGATCCTATTAGGCCATCTATAATAAGCTCCACCAGATTTAAAATTAAAAATAATTTTTAGCTGCATCTAGCCCGGAAAATAATTTTGGGGCTCCGAGATGCGCAAGACACATAAGTGCCTTCTTGCTGCACTACCTGCAGCATGACCCTCATATTGTCAGAATTCAAAGTAATCATGACTACTGGGTTGCCACACTCTTAGATCCCCCAAACTTTTCGATCAACCTTTTCATTTTAATAAAGACCAAAAAAATGGTCATTTTTGAAATTATAAGCATTAGCAGGTTGTTAGAAACTGAAATCAAACAGTTTTCAACTCAAAACTTTATTCTAGGTGATGTTACATTTTCACATAGGACCCCTTGTTCGAAAGGAGCTTCTGAACTCTCTCGTCCATTGAATTTGTCAGGTTTTGGATGGTTTCTGCTTCAATTGTTTTGCATGAGGACAGAATACCCTCCCAGAGCTGTTGCTTAGATGTGAACTGCCTCCCGCCATCATAGACACTCCTTTTAATGATGCTCCAAAGGTTCTGAATGGGGTAGAGGTCAGGGGAGCATGGGGGTCACACCATAAGTTTGTCCCCTTTTATGCCCATATCAGCCAGAGATGCAGATGTTTTATGTGCAGCATGAGATGGTGCATTATCATGCAGAAAAATGATCTTGCTGTGAAATACACGGTTCTTCTTCTTGAACCATGGCAGGAAGTGCTGTTTGAGAAAATCCACATACATTATGGAGTTCATCTTTAGCGCCTTCAGGGATCCTAAAGGGGCCGACAATCTCTCTCCCCATGATTCCAGCCCAAAACATTACTCCACCTCCTCCTTGTTGGCGCTGTAGCCGTGTTTGCGTGGGGTGTCCATCAACCAGCCATCCTCCACTCCATCCATCTGGACCATCGAGCGCTGCACGGCATTCATCCGTGAACAAAACAGTTTTGAAATCAGTCTTCATGTAATGTTTGGCCCACTGGAGCCGTTTCTGCTTGTGTGAAGTGGATAGAGGAGGTCAACAGGATGGCGTATTCACAGCTGCAAACCTCTGAAGGACCCTGCATCTTGTTGTTCGGGGGACGTTGGAGGCACAAGCAGCTTCAAAAACTTGTCTGCTGCTATGACAAGGCTTTTTTGCCGCTGCTCTTTCAACCTGACGTAATTGCCTGTAGGAAAGAGTCCTCAATTTGCCCTTATCAGCACGCACACGTGTGTACTGTGAATCAGCTACATACTTCTTGATTGCCAAGACACTTCATCCTGATCATCGCACAATGTTGATTGTAGTCATGCCTTGACCTAAACACTCCACAATTTGTTGCTTCTCAGCAGCCGACACATCCTTTTTCTTTCCCATTTTGGCAGAAAATGTAGGCTGCTGAATAATGTGAGAGAGCCTTCTTAAGTAGTCTTGCCTTTCATTGGACACACCTGACAAACTAATTAGCACTGGTGTCTGCAATTGCTTACAGTGATATAAAGAGCCCTGACACACATCACCATCAATGAGTTTAACTGACAAACAAACAAATTCTTCCCTTATCACTCCTAAACACTTTTTGCTTAATAATTTGGAACGCGGTGTACATGTGCTTTTCCACAAAACACCAGTGGTTCACGTAGTGAATCTTACAGTTCTAACTTGCCAACCATGGTCTGTATGGAGTTGTTCAATAAAGGGCCCAAAATTAAGATAACATAGATGGGAGAGGTCTCTATGAATAGGAATTCCTAAGTATTTGATACCCTGTGAGGGCCAGGCAAAGGGAAAGTTGGACTGGATGGAATCCTATATGGATTTGGGGAGGGAGACATCGAGGGCCTCAGACTTCGCTGCATTGATTTTAAAATTTGACCATGTAACAAAGTGATCTATTTCAGCCATAACAGCATGGATGGATATATGTGATTGAGTGATATATACTAGGACATCATCAGCAAATAGAGAGCACTTGTACTCGGTGCCTCCCACCTCAATCCACCTAATATTGGGGTTATGGCGAATTGATGAGAGCAGGTGCTCCGTCACTAGGATGTATAAGAGAGGGGACAGAGAACATCCCTGCCTTGTCCCATTGGTGATTGTGAAAGGTGATGAAAATGTTCTGACGCGCCCCCTGGGCCTTGGGACACCCGGAGCCGGACCCTTTTTGGTGGATGCTGGTGGTTGTAGTCTCCGTGGCGGCAACCCGGTTCCGTGGCTCAGGGCGGTCAAACCAGTGGCGGAACTATTTATGTGGTTTTGATGTTTAAATGTCCGACTACGCCACCCGTGGATTGCGGTCAGAGTGAACCGCCGCTCCAGGGCAGACCGCTGAGGCTGGTGTTGTGGGTGCAGCAGAGCATAGCATAACTCCCCACGGGAGGAGTAAAGCCTCAGGGCAGTGTATGCAGAGGATGGGGGTGATGGTGCAGGGCAGCAGCAGTAATGACACGGAGTCAGTGATGCAGTCCAGGGCCTTTACTCACAGTTCTTATTATCCAGACCACGTCTGCAGGTAACGGCTGCCCACGTCGTACTGTGCTCACCAGGTGAGGGGCTCAGACAACTCCCAGATAACTTTGGAGCGCTTCACAGGACCCCCTTTGTGTGTCCTTTGTCTGGCCTTTCTTACCAACCCTTCTGTCCGGCTGCCTCGGGCCTCCTGTTGGTAAACTTGGCACCAGTTTCCCTGACCCTATGTGGTGCCTTCCTAGCGGGTGTAGCGAGGGGCTGCGCCACATAAAATGTCACAGCCTCCTGTTTCTAGCTGAGGGTCGTTTCCTGCCTCCACTAGTTTCGGGGACCGGTCTCCCCCTTTGGCCTGATCCCTCCACGCAGGTGGATTCTGGCGTGCGGTGGCGACTCGCCCGTCCGCACCCCTGAGATCCCTTCGTTCCTCGTTCCTGGAGCCTTCTCCGCTCCTCTTCCTTCCTTCTCCCTCTTCCAGGCCTGGGCCTCTGTTACTAGGCCCGCCTCCGGAGCAGAGCTCATGCAGAGCCCCTACTCCCTGCCACTTCTGCTCAGACTTCTCTGCACTGAACTAAGATGGTGCCCACCTTTTATACTCCCTTCTCAATGCACCCAGGAACTGCTTCCTCCCTGCTCCTGCACTACAGGGTTCCCCTTCCTCAGTGTTCCCTCCCCCCACTCCAGCCAGGGACAGGGACTGTCGTGCCCATCTCAGGGGCATATTGGTCGCCCTGCCCCACGGCAATGTGGTGTAATGCATGCAGGTGTCGGGTCCTGATCCACACTACATCCTTACCTGAGAGTGAGATATCACACCTCTGGGTGAGGTGCAATACCTCTGTAGCAACCGAGCCCTCAGGGTGCTACAGTTCCATTTATCTTCAGCCTAGGTGACGTATTGCGATACAGGGCCGTGATTTTGGCTATAAAAGGGTCCCCTAGACCCCTACCCCAAGCTTTTTAAGAGAATCATATATGGCGTGCCCGGAGACTCTATGGAATGCTTTCTCAGCATCCAACGAGAGTATCTAATTACAAATTTTTAACTGCATCTAGCCCAGGAAATACTTTGTGCCTAGTAGCAGGGTCTGCTAGTCAGCGGATTATCCCGGCTGTTAAGCAAGCTACACCACCTGTAGTTTGGACACTTCATTTTTTCAAAGGAAATGCTTCGGGACCACGGGATACTCAGTGAAGAGCATCAGGAGGCACCCCAAGGCATAGGGGCTGGGACTGGCAGTAGGATGCCTTCCAGTGGACAGCCGAGCTCGATCCTTATGAAAGCTTTTTAACTGCAGCAGCTTTAGTGAACGCTACTGGAGCTGGAATTACGCGGCTGCTGGCATGAGACTTGCCCTCCAATAGATCCTTGTAAATGGATTTAAAGTGTATTCATTCAAATTAGAGAGACAATTTAAATTAAAAAGCTTAGAGCTACCTCCACCATAGGGGGGCTCGCTCGACCCACCAGCGGACAGGCACCTGTATTGGGAGAGGGGGGCTGGCCGTCAGGGTCCACCGCGGCTCTGGCACAAACCCGGCGACACGGAGGTGGCACGGGCAGGAACGGACTGGCCGTGTCGGCTTCTCACTTTTTGGATTTTAGAAGGGCATGACATGCCTATATCTGTGTCTCCCCCTCCTTTTACTCCTCCACCTCTTTTCTTTTCGCATGACTATATGTACTTGTCACTTTTCCATGTGTTAGTTATGTCTTCTGAGCAGTTTGTCAGCTTCTGGACACCTTTGAAGGTGTTTTCTATGTGTTTCTATGTGTTTTTGTTTGCCTGCCATTGGTTTTAACGGTGTTCGAAGGTGTTCGACGAACAGTTCGACGAACAGTTCGGCGAACACACAGGTGTTCGACGAACCGAACCGAACTCGAACACTACGGGGGTGGCTCAACACTAATGAATGGTCTCAGGATGCTTTACTGTTGGCCTGATACAGGACTCGCGGTGGCCCTGAACTTTTTCTTCTCTGGACAATTATTCTAGCATCCTCTTCCTGCTGCCTCACCATTTCTCTGTACATGGGGTTGCCATAGAAATGTCCCCAGGCTTAAAAGGCTAGCTCGTGAGGAGGGTCTCTACTTGAGTATTCAGATATTTCTCATCCATGATGCTACCATGGACCTCTTTAGATGTAAGACTTTATGACAAACCCAACTCTACCATACCACTAAACAGCTCTGCAATACTGAAATCTGTGATAATCATGGTTATGGTTCTTTTATATTGGACGCTATGACAAACACAACTCTGATATACAGCTGACCTCATATGCTATATTGAACTCTGTTACAAATCAAGCTATGCTATACATCTGGCCAGCTATGCTATATTTAACCAGCTATGCTGTATTGAGCCAACTCTGCTACTCTAGATTCTGTGACAATCTTAGTCCTGTTGCATTGCTAAGTAACTCTGCAGTATCTCTGCCAGTTCTGCATTAGACTCTGTGACAAACTCAGCTCTGCTATTGCTGAGTCAACTGTACCGTACCCCTGTCAGCTCTGCATCGGACTCTGTGATTCATTCAGCTCTTCTATATTGCTGAGTAAATGTAACTCTCTTTCATTGCATCCCTGACTCCTGTTTGCTCCTTCTCTTGCAATTTTGCCCCACAGCTTCCGTTTTTTCATTTGGATCTTTGTGCTGCACTAACATAATCTGTCCGTGCTCTTTCATAAACAGTCCTTCAAAGATCCACCTGTTAGAACCCTCCTGTTAGTTTTTTCTATCTTGTGTTTTGCGGTCACGTGACCATCTGCCTATTTATTCCAGCTCCGCCCTTCTGGCTTTGCTGGACTTCAGTGTTGTTTGACTGTCTCTGTAGCCAGGTGCTTTGGTGCCTATCTCTGTCTAGTTCGCTTGGTCCTCTGGGACCTGTAGTACTTTTTGTCAGTTTGTCTTTTGTGCTCTGCAACAGCTTCTGTTTAGGAGGTGTCCCATTTTTGTCCCAGTCCTTAGTTCATTTAGGGACCCCTCCCTTGATTCTATAGGTCTTCGTTCAGACTAGCCGAGGACTAAGGCGGGTCTGTTCACAAGTAAGAGGCAGCCCTCTACATCGTAGGGGTTCAGCTTAGTCTTACTGTAGGGACAGCTTTCCCCTATCTTTCCTTAGTTTATGTTGCACATCATAACACCACCACACCAGGGAAGATATAAAAAAGGGATTGTCTCAGTATAAACATTGATGAAATATTGCTAATACAAGCCATTAATATGACTGGAACAATTTGCCACAATCACCATTGTGTTTCGATGGCACAATTTCACTTTGTCTCCTATAGGCCACATGCAGTTTGTCATCCTTTGGAGGCCCCTTTGTCACTTTTTGACTATAAGGTCACGGCCCCACTATCAGTATTCGGTCAGTATTTTTTCTCAGGAGTGGGAGCCATAACCAGGAGTGGGTGATTAATGCAGAATTGGTTACTTGTTTCCATTATACCTTTTCTCTGATTGTTCCTTACCTGGTTTTGGTTCCCACTCCTGAGAAAAAATACTGACCAAATACTGACAGTAGGGCCGTGGCCTAAAAAGCTAACTGTGAAGCATTTGAGAAAAGCCAAGAAGAGTTGATATTAAATGAAGCCACACAGTACTTTTCTAGAGCCCCTTCGTTTTACGTGGCGGTCCAGTAGTTAGACCTCTGCTGATCGGACGTGCCGAAATCTTAACTTCATCTAAATGTTCTGTTCTCAGCCCAATCTCATTATCAACATACATGACACATATCAACCACTGAGCTTGCTTGATATGTGATATTTTATTAAAATATTGGACATGCCACACATTTTTACTGCTCACCCCTTGGCTCCTTGTTCTTGCTAAACCAGCCTCATTTGTGAAGGTCATTTTCACGGTGTAGATTTAAATCATCAGGGGCTGTAATGATTGTTCGAGCTGTGCCAGGGAATATTGATTTAACATAAGTTATTTGAAAAGTGAGGCTTACACAGTATTTATATTTTAATTAGGCATTGGGCCAACATATGCACTGTATACGTGACACAGAATCCCCAGCAATAAATCCAGGTAGTGAGCGTCAAGCGGACAGCGCAGCATCCAGGCGCTGGGAATGTTTGTTTTGGCATGTTTCATACTAGGCTTTTAATGACTTACAGTATACATTAAGGGCTACAATGACTTAACCCTTTCACTGTACGGGTGGTCTTTATGACTATAAATTTTTAGGCTGCTATTTGTTCTATAAAGCAAACACACTGTAAATCCGGGGCAGGCAGAGTTGAAGATTGGGAGGGTGTCGAGGAAAGGTTAAGCTGCGGATACCTGGACCGATATTATTCTAATAGTTATTAATTGCGGACAACGTGCCGGTATTGGGAATATGAAGAAGTCTGTTTTTTTTTCTGGTAGAGACTGAGAGATATTACCATTGAATTGTCTTAAAATGTTGACTTTTTGAGGGTTTAAATGTTTTTGACTTTGATATTTTTGCAATTTTTCATCTTCAAAGTTGTATCTATCTTTTCAAAAATTGTACTTGACATAGATTTATTGGAATATTCTTCCTGAATTATCTGTGACAGTGCGGCACAGTGTTTGTGAATTATGGCAACTCAAAAAAAAATTCCAAAACTTTATTGTTTTTTCAACATATGAGGGCTTGTCTTTTGCGGGAAAAGTTGTAGTTTTGAATGACACTATTTTATAATCAAATGCACTATAAATTGTGAAAAAAAAAATCAAGTGAAAAAAAAAAACAACACAATTCTACTATGTTTTGTTTTTATTTTGTTTTGCTTTCTTTGTTCATTGTTCAATGTGCAGTAAAGATGACCTGGCAACATAATATTTGAGGAAATTACAATTACAGAGATAGCTTTTTGTTATTTTAAGAGCTTAAAAATCCTCTGAACTTTGTTAGCAAATAAATTTGGGTTGTGTCTCCGTTTTATTGCCTTATAAGAGCTTTTTTTATTGCATGCCAAGCTGTAGTTTTTATTGGAACAATTTTTGGGTACAGATGATTATCTCATCCCTTTGTATTTCATTTTTGGGATGGTGGGGCAACCAAAAACTGCAATTTTTCAGGTTTGAGTTTATTTTTTCCTTACGCCATTTACCTTATATGTTATATAATTATATATTTTGATTATTTATATTTTTGGCAGTACCAAATATGTTTATTTTTAAAAAATTTAATTTCTTTGTTTTGAAGAGGTAAAAGAAAAAAAAAATACTTTTTTTTGTCCTCCTAGTAAACTTGCACTCTTCATAGGATGGATCCAAAGTAGGCAAGTCGTAGCTTGGTGATCCTTGCTTCGAGTGACATATCTGGCTCGATTTGACTTCATTGACATCACAAGAAGAGAGCAATCACTGGAGAAGGACATCTTGATTGGAAGAATAGAAGGAACAAGGCGAAGAGAAAGACCAGCAACCTGATGCCTGGATGCTATCCAAATAATGGCGGAGAAGACCCTAGGCTGCACAAGATTGATCTTCCTACAGAGCATTCATCCATCAAGTCGCCATGGCTCGAGATTCGGAACCCCTGAAGAAGCCAACTCAGTATGAGGATGGCATCACTACCTTTGTGGTGCTCCTATAAAGCAAACTTCACAGGAGCACCGCAAAGGTAGTAATGCCATCCTCATACTGAGTTGGCTTCTTCAGGGGTTCCGAATAAGGCTTCATCAGGGGTACCTGAAGAAACCATCCTAGTTTGGCAATACATGCAGGTAACGGCCCCAACACATTGTTATATGGATAAATGCTCAAACGCATGCCTTTTATTTGTATTCATTTAGACACTTCATTATACTGTTGATGCTGCAACAGCACTGTCATATTTACTGTAATTTTGTTCTTAAGGACTTTTTTAGGCAAAAATGCACATATTTATAGTATACGTATTGTCATGTAATTTTATTATTTTTTGAGCCATTCATTCTGCATGCAATTTTAAATCCATATGGGGTGGTTCTGGCTCCATTTAGGGCTTTAGTTTGGTCTATTTTTATCTTTAGACAGTTTTCATTTTAATTTTAGTTGTCTGGGTATTTATTTATTTATTCGTGAATAAAGTATTAGTATTTTTTATTGGATGCAAAAATTTTATGTGTATGCAGCAGTTTGCTTTTCTGGGCAATGTTTAGACGCTTATACACTGGCTGTCACTTTAGCATTTTGCGAACCCCATTTTAAATTTTAATCAATCATTAAATAAAAGTAATTTGATGTTTAAAAAACCATTGAACAAACGATTAATTGGTGAATGATCGATAGACCTACACCTTTTTAGTCCATATTGGCCTTTACGGTCATTTAACTAAGTTATACCATTTCAATAATATTGGTCAACGAAGAAGCAGGTTTTAATGGGGAACATTCTTTCAAAGAAAGATCTTACGCTCAACTAAAGATCTTTCATCTTGTGGGCAAAATAATCAAATGTGGATGACCTAGTGTCAGACTGTGATTGGGTGTCTAAAAGGATTGATGTTAAATTTCAACTGATGAGCAATCACTATAGTTGAAATCATCCATTTTTATCAATTTATTTATGGCAACCATATCTAGGAGAACATAGAGAACAGTTTAATCTATGTTGTAGGAATTCTATATAGTCTAGGGTTAAATCTTACCACTACAAGTTCTGATTAGGTGCACCTGGATAGCTATGACTAGAACCAGGCCATGTGTTGACTAGTCAGTTAGTTGGGGGAGCTGAGCAGAGTGGGTTGTATTGGAGCTGGAGAGACACAGGCCAGAATCTCTCTGAGACGAGACTGCACAGGTTGCATGCAGCAAACTGCAAGTATTACTGGTTTCTATGGATAATAGCCTTTTTGTATGACCGAAGCAGGACTAGCTCAATCGTGTCTGAATGTAGATACAGTTGGATGAACACATAGGTGAGCTGCACTACTGGAGTAAATCAATTCTTCAGAAATGATGATGAGAAAAAGATTTTTTATTCACAGCGAGTTTCAACGTCGTACCAGCGTCTTTATCAAGTGAATAAAACAAGTGTTATTTGTTTATTTTTCATTTCAAGAACTGTTCAAGTTTATGGAGTTTTAATAAACCTCACACTGCCTTGACACAAGCATCCGGTGCCTGCGTGAACTCTAGTACCTACCTGATAACGTGAATCTCTACAATGTGTATATGTTTTCTGTAATGCCTTTTCTAGGCAAAACAGTCTCAAGTAATGATCTCACACCCTCTGGTAAGACGATGACTCTGGTGACTTTGTCCCAAAATAATAATAATAATGAGATGACTCTGCTGGCTTTGTCCAAGTCTACACAGCCGAGCTAAACATATGCAAAACATAAGATATTTAAACCTATTGTCTGTGCTCAAGTGAACAGTGTAAATATAGAAATATTTCAAGATATTTTTTAAAAAAGCCAATCAACTATTTTCAAGATATATTTTAAATAAAAAATTTAAATAATAGTTATTTTTTACATGACAAAGTCTGATAATCCTCATAGACATGAACACTGGGCTGTAATACTAACTAAGCCTATGATGTTAGTAACCATTTGCAACTTGCCTCGTTCTAAAAAATATATGATTTTGGTAATTGTATCTTTCCTGAAATAATGATCTTTTTGTTTTCTTTAATGGTTGTGTAAGTTTTGGCTTGGGCAGTTTCATTTGGAAGCCATACCTGCACTGGGGGCTATAGATTACAGGAAATAACGAGTCGACCTGTAGATCTTCAGCTTTTCAAAGGAAATTAGAAAAGTCTGATTTTAATTATCCTTCATTGGCCGGAAGTCTCCTGTGTAATATCCTATACTAAGCTCTAATTTTGTTATACATCATTGGAAATGTACACGAGACGGATCTGATTAGGCAGTCACATTGCAACTCAGCACTGAACTGGCTTACTGTCTCTTTGTAGGAACACTTAAGTAATCTATATGGCGCAGGAACAGAAAGGAAGCACATAGGTGACAGTCTCATAAGTGTCGTCATTTTCCTGTGTTTTTTTCCCAGATGATGAAGCCATAGATTCAGAATGGAGGGAATTCAGAATCATACATAAGCAATAAGTCCTAGTGGGAAGGAATCACTTACTAATGTTCATAGCATTTATGGCTCAAGCCAAAGCTTTTTCTAAAGGGAACCGACAGCTGATACATGCTACCCAAACCATGGGCAGCATGAATTTGACAATGGCTCCATTATTCTAGCAAGGCATGCTTTGCTCCTACATGCTACAATGTTTCAGAGAAGTCATACACTTAAAAGCTGGCCGAAAACCATGCCTCTTAGATAACAAGTCCAATTGTCCAGTGCCTGGTGGGCTCCCCTAAAGTGACAGTTATCTCCTTGTACACACATATAGGGAGCGAACTGTCACTCAAGTTGAGCGGGGTTGGAGAAGACTCCAGGGTCCAACCTTCTTGACTTGTCAACTAAGTCGCTTAGTCCTAGCATGCCCTTTAAATGTATGTTTTCTCTAAAAGGATGTAGGGTTGGAGAATTAAACTTACTTGTCTGAAAAGACTGAGCCGGACTCTGATTCATGTTACCTGTGGTTTGGGCAGCATGAATCTACTGTCAGGTTCTCTTTATAGAGTAAGTCCGTATAATAGATTTATGGCCAATAAATTAATTTTGGGGTCAAAACTGGCATTTCGAATTTCAAAAGATTCACTCATCTCTAATTGTCATATGTCCAAGATGGTGGCAAAGCTCAAATGTAAGAACTTGGGGGATTTAAATATTGGTAAGTAGGGGCCATGTTACCCACATAGCTTCTGCAGCATGGGGGCTCGGTGGATTGTCTTGAGTTCAGATCCAGCCAAAAGCAATATGGATATGGAGTTTGTATGTTCTCCCCATGTTTGTGTGGGTTTCCTCTCTATTTTCTTCAGGTCCTCTTCCTCTCTGAAGAGTCAATTTGCAAATTTAATTTCCCAGAGGAGCATGCAAGGCATTTCAGCCTCCTCATACTGGCATGCCGGGCCTGGCTTGTCACTCTTCACTAGGAGAAACCTTAACCATCCCTTCCCACACTCCAAAATACACACTGGAAGGAAATTCAGATTGTTATCATTCTCCTTATTGGGGGGTTACAATGTATACATTTTATTATCAAATAGTAGTAACCAATCTGGATAGTTTAACTTCCTGTTCTTAAAGGGGTTGTCCAACTTTGGAAAAACATTGTTGCATTCTTCCAAAAATACCAACACCAATGCCTAGAGGTCATGTGTGGTATTACAGCTCAGCACCATTCACTTCTGTGGAGCCGAGCTGCAGTAACAGACATTGCCTGTGAACGCGACCAGTTATTCTGCTACAAGGCGGTCAGAAATAAAGTCCATATCTACTGCGGATGGAGCTATCTTAAAGATACAGTATCATATTTAAAAATGAAAAACAGTATTACATTCTGGGACTGTGCTTCTTTCCCCTTATAGAAAATTCTTGTTCTCTTTTTTTCTCTGAAGAGCGTTTAGACTGGTGCAATATTTTGCCTCCTTTTAATTGATAATGTAATCAGATTTAAACATGTTAAACCATTTATAGCGCTAATCTCCAGGACTCAACCATGCAGCGTAACGATTCTGATTCAGTTTGTCACGTATGAAAAGAGATCATTTTTTGTAACAAGATAAACTATTTCTGCCACAATTTCTGCTTATGATAATATAAATCCAGGAAATGTTTCATCTGTGATTACTCGTACGTTCCGGAAAAAAATAAAATAAAATAAAATTTCCTTGAACAGATAGCCACCTTGTAAACACCCGAATCTTAGTCATTTATCAGTTTTTCTTTTAATTAAAACTGCGAGTAGAGTTTATGCTCTGTTTGATCCAGTCAACATTTTAAATATGGGTGGAAATACATTTCTTGTTGGATACATCCCATTTCTCAGGTTTGTTGATGAAGTTTTTTCTGCTTTTTTATTTTCGAAATTACCACAATTGCATGAATAGAATACATTTCAACTATTTTAATTTTTCTTTCTTGTTTTCTTTTTTTTTTTCTTTCTGGTTGGTAAAGTTCATAAACTTTTTCCTTTCCAACACATTTAAACTTCTGTCTCCTTTGATGTGTGAAAGAAAGGTGTAAATGACTGATAATGTTTGAATTTCAAAAACTTTCAAAGATACTTCAGCCTGAAAGATTTATCACCTATCTGCTGGTTCGACCCAAACTTCAGGACCACAGTGCGAAGAAGTTTTAATGGGGTGAGGGTCGAGCAAACACAATCAACGCTCGATACAAACTCTTTGATATTGTGATCATGCACTTGTTAGGGCGGGGGGGTGATGGGGAATGAGGTACTTTTTTTCTACCATGCTAGTGATCGTGGAGGTCCAATTAATCAGGTACCCAACAATCAAACATTCATCAGCTATCTACTTGGTTATCAATTCTGATGGCTAAAATTCTTTTTTACATTAGTGAACCCTTTCTGCTTACTATGTAATCAAACATTTTTCTTGTTTTTGCTTTTTTATAAGGTACTTATTGAAAATGAGAGGATCTTTTGAAATTCAAATTTGCCAACTGCATCAAATTTTCCCAAAATATTTGATTTGTGGGGAATAAATTACCGCAAATTTCAATACTGGAAATGTTGTAATTGTTTGTAAAATACACGTGGTAGAGAAGAGAGAGAGTACATTGCCGATCATAAGAGCTTACACCTTACAGCAGAGAGAGAGAATACCCCTCTGATCATAAGAGCTTACACTCTATAGGAGAAAGAAAGAGAACCCCCACCTGACCATAAGAGCTTACAATCTACAGGAGAGAGAGAGGACACCACTGACCATAAAAGCTTACACTCTATAGGAGAGAGAGGACCCTGCTGATCATAAGAGCTTACACTCTGCAGAAGAGAGAGGACCCTGCTGACCATAAGAGCTTACACTCTACAGGAGAAAGAGAGGACCCCGCTGACCATAAGAGCTTACACTCTACAGGAGAGAGAGAGGACACCACTGACCATAAAAGCTTACACTCTAAAGGAGAGAGAGAGGACGCCACTGACGATGAGAGCTAACACTCTACAGGAGAGAGAGAGGACACCACTGACTATAAGAGCTTACACTCTACAGGATAAAGAGAGGACCCCGCTGACCATAAGAGCTTACACTCTACAGGAGAGAGAGGACCCTGCTGACCATAAGAGCTTACACTCTACAGGAGGAAGAGAGGACCCCGCTGACCATAAGAGCTTACACTCTACAGGAGAGAGAGAGGACACCACTGACCATAAAAGCTTACACTCTACAGGAGAGAGAGAGGACGCCACTGACGATGAGAGCTAACACTCTACAGGAGAGAGAGAGGACACCACTGACTATAAGAGCTTACACTCTACAGGATAAAGAGAGGACCCCGCTGACCATAAGAGCTTACACTCTACAGGAGAGAGAGGACCCTGCTGACCATAAGAGCTTACACTATACAGGAGACAGAGAGGACCCCGCTGACCATAAGAGCTTACACTCTACAGGAGAAAGAGGGGATCCCGCTGACCATAAGAGCTTACACTCTACAGGAGAGAGAGGACCCTGCTGACCATAAGAGCTTACATTCTACAGGAGAGAGAGAGGACCCCACTAACCATAAGAGCTTACACTCTATAGAAGAGAAAAAGAGGACCCGCTAATCATAAGAGCTTACAAACTACAGGAGAGAGAGGACCCTGCTAATCATAAGAGCTTACACTCTATAGAAGAGAGAAAGAGAGGACCCCACTGATTATAAGAGCTTACACTCTATAGGATAAACAGAGAGGATCCTGATGATCATTAGAGCTTACACTTTACAGGCAAGAATGAGAGAGAGGACCCTGCTGATCACAAGAGCTTACACTCTACATGAAAGAGAAAGAGGAACCCCACTGACCCTAAGAGCTGACACTCTACAGGAGACAGAGGACCCCGCTAACTATAAGAGCTTACACTCTAGAGAAGAGAGAGAGGACCCCACTGACCATAAGAGCTTACACTCTACAGGAGAGAGAGGACCCTGCTGACCATAAGAGCTTACACTCTACAGGAGAGAGAGGACCCTGCTGACCATAAAAGCTTACACTCTACAGGAGAGAGAGAGGACCCCACTAACTATAAGAGCTTACACTCTAGAGAAGAGAGAGAGGACCCCACTGACCATAAGAGCTTACACGCTACAGGAGAGAGAGGACCCTGCTGACCATAAGAGCTTACACTCTACAGGAGAGAGAGGACCCTGCTGACCATAAGAGATTACACTCTGCAAAAGAGAGAGAGGACCCCGCTGACCATAAGAGCTTACATTTTACAGGAGAAATCGAGAACCCTACTGATCATGAGAGCTTACACTCTACAGGAGAGAGAGAGGACCCCACTGATCATAAGAGCTTACACTCTACAGGAGAGAGAGAGGACCCTGCTGACCATAAGAGTTTACACTCTACAGGAGAACAGGAGAGAGAGGACCCCACTGACCATAAGAGCTTACACTCTATAGGTGAGTGAGAGGACCCCGCTGACCATAAGAGCTTACACTCTACAGAAGACAGAGAGGACCCTGCTGACCATAAGAGCTTACACTCTACAGGAGAGAGAGGACCCCACTGACCATAAGAGCTTACACTCTATAGGTGAGAGAGAGGACCCCACTGACCATAAGAGCTTACACTCTATAGGTGAGAGAGAGGACCCCACTGATCATAAGAGCTTACACTCTACAGGAGAGAGAGAGGACCCCGCTGACCATAAGAGCTTACACTCTACAGGAGAGAGAGAGGACCCCGCTGACCATAAGAGCTTACACTCTACAGGAGAGAGAGGACCCCGCTGACCATAATACCTTACACTCTACAGGAGAGAGAGGACCCCACTGACCATAAGAGCTTACACTCTACAGATGAGAGAAAGGATCCTGCTGACCATAAGAGCTTACACTCTATAGAAAGGATAGCTGATATGTGATGGCTCCGTTACTGACCACCACTGTACAAGATAGGATAACCCATTAGATGTCATAGCTGCAGGGTATTTTGGAGAGGCCACGCAGCAATGCAAAATGACATTAGCCCGCTCTCTGATCCTTCAGCAGTGTAAGGAAATGGTGCCGGGTAAGTTTTTTTTTCTTTTTGCGAATCTCAAAGTGTTCAAATTCGCAAGAAGCCACAGATTTCAGGAAAGTTAACTCGAACTCCATCCTCTGCGGATTGATCCACTAATCTTTCATTCTTGTGATGATGATGACATGACTGTCTAATATCAGTGAAGCTTGTCCCACATGCTTTATGAACATAGGGACCAAAGTAAAGAACAGGACTAGACTAGGGGTGGACAAAGCAATAGGGTACCATTAAAAGGCTCAATTTGTGAATTCAAAATCATGACTCTGATTACATGTGAAATAATGGGATCATGTTAAAGAAACACTTTGATGTTTTATCTTATACCTTATTATGCAAGGTATCTAGAGTAAAAGTCTTTTTTTATTTTATTTTATTTTATTACTTTATTTACTGTTATTTTTACTTAACAGCCGAATGCATTAAAGTTGACTTTTGTAGATACTCCTCTTCTGTCCTGGCTTGGTAGAGTCAACGTGTTTAAGTCCTATGTTTTCCCCAAGATTTTCTATGTGATGAATATGATCCCAATTCAACTCCCCGTTTCTTTTATATGCTCTCTTAATCAAATAATAGCCAAATTTGTTTGGAAATATAAAAAAGCCAGATTACCTTTGAAACTTTTGATGCGCTCAAAATGTCGGGGAGGAGTGGGTTTACCTAACCTAGCCCTTTATCATCAAGTCATTCTTCTGGCAAATTGGCTAAAATTAATAAAATGGGCGGAAAAGGGTCATGATTCGCACATTGAAATGCAACTTCTGGGAAAGCATGCATTGAAATACTTATGGACAGACTGCCCCCTTCCTAAAGAGGGACAGGGAGATGTTCTCCTAGCTACTTTACAAACCAGACGTGCACTGATTCCAATCCAAGCCCCAACTTGTAATTTTCTAGATAAAATACCAATGGGACTTCTCCCCTATCTCTTCTCTCCGGATTTTACAGACCCTTACGCTCTATGGTCCTCCTTACCACTTAAACCCATTTCACATTTGCTTCAGGGGAAAATTCCATGTGTTGACGGTTGGCCAATGGCGGCGGGGAAACGCCCTCTCAATTTTTTACAACACCTACATGTTGATCATTATATGAACTTGATCACTGGATTACCTCAACCTCACACCAAATGGCTTTGGCTTGAGATTCTAACCAAAGTCAATCATTTTGTTCCAAAAATTGTTTCTAAACTTTATTCTAATCTTGCAAACTTGATAGACAATGCCCCACCGTTATTCTTATAATCTTGGGAATCTGAACTGAATATTCACCTCTCCCCAAAAGAAAAGCAAATGATATGCCTCAATTCACATGGTTTTTCACGATGTGTGGTATCCCAGGAAATGGCGCACAAATTGCTCTCGCGTTGGTACTATACACCAGATAAACTTTATAATTTGGGGTTAACTAGCTCTCCACAATGCTGGAGGTGTGAGGGGTCGCGAGGTACTTTGTCCCATGTCTTCTGGTACTGCCCGGTCCTTTGACAGTTTTGGTCTGAGGTTATGGGGGTTATGCGTTCTCTCAAATTAATTGTCTCAGATTTGACGGTAGTAGAGGTGCTTTTGTCCCTTCCCACAAACAACTTCCACCCTAAAAAACATGAGTTGGCCCCACTGATGTTAGGGGCTGCGAAAAAACTGATAGCCTTTAAGTGGAAGCAGCAAGCCCCACCAACTTTGGATGAATGGAAATGTAAAATGAGAGATCTTTTTAGGTTGGAGGAATTGACGAGTTGGGACTCCCTGACACATGAGAAATTTAGGAATATTTGGGCCCCGTGGATACATTATACGGGGGGTATCACATCTTAGTCCCTGAGTGTCTGGGGGGTGTCACGGTGGTCAGCCGAGTATTAAATCACCGTTAAGTGTTGTGTACAATAATGCTAATGTGTCACCCTGGCCTGGATGCCACAAAATGTATTAAAGCTGTGTCTGAGAGCAAGGGGGAGGTTCTCTAGTCAGGGGAACATTAGCATGCAGTACCTCCTGTCTCAGGCCAGTAGGGGGAGCAGGCTGCCCCTATAAAAGCTGGTGCTGGGGGCAGGGTTAGTGAGAGCTTGATGGCCTGTCTCAGCACTGAGACTTGTCCCAGAGCAGAGCAGGGACAGACATTTGTATTGCACCTAAGAGGAAGTGTGGCAGGAGGAGAGCCACAAGCCAGAGACAAGAGGCGAAGTGAGCCTGTCTTGGCAGATAAAAGACTTACTTTACCAGACTTTGGTGTCTGAGGCTGGGAGGATTCTACATCCTCCAGCAGATAACCAGTCCGCAAGGGACTGTATATTCCTTGGCCTAAGAAGCCTGGAGGCCCTGCCACAACCGAAGGGACCAGTAAAGCCGTACAAGGCTGGGAGCAGAAAGGAACCCACGTCGCAGGCCATACAGGCGAGAATACACGGAAAGCTCGGAAACGTGGGCTGTTACCCTATAACGAGGAGATAGCCAGAAGGAGCACAGAAAGCACGGTAGGCCTACACCCTCACCCTGACCAGGGCCAATTTCCCCGTTGCTCTCAGACATCCAGGTCCCCTCCTAGCTGGGACTGTTTGTGGGTCAATTTACCTGTTCTAGTAAAGACCCTGGACTGCAACCTGTTGTCTGTGTGCTCCTTTGCTCCTCCAGCACTATCAGCACTGGGACTCTCACTACCATCACTCCCACCATCCATTATACTGCCCTGGGGCCGCACTCTTCCCGTGGGGAGTCACACTACCCTAGCTGCACACCTCATCAGCCCCAGCGGTCTGCATGCAGCAGCGGTTTCTAATAACCGCAATCCACGGGTGGCGTAGTCGGACATTATCAACCAGTACATAGCAGACTACCATTGGCCTGACCACCCTGAGCCGCGGGACCGGGCCGCCACTACTACCCCCATCGTTTCCCTGTTGCCCGGATCCGCATGCCCCACGGCCCAGGGGGCGAGTCACTAACTCTCCACATATATTGCCAAAATCTGCTAGGAGACTTGAGGATTTACGGCCCTGTGGGCTCTGGTTTGACAAGGGACGGATATCGCAATGTTCTCTAATGTACAGTCATGGCCAAAAGTTTTGAGAATGACACCAAAATTATATTTTCACATGATCTGCTGGCCTCTGGTTTTTATCAGTGTTTGTCTGATGTTTATATCACATACAGAAATATAATTGCAATTATATTATGAGTACCAATAGGTTATATTGACAGTTAGAATGAGTTAATGCAGCAAGTCAATATTTGCAGTGTTGCCCCTTCTTCTTCAAGACCTCTGTAATTCTCCCTGGCATGCTCTCAATCAACTTTTGGACCAAATCCTGACTGATAGCAGTCCATTCTTGCATAATCAATGCTTGCATTTTGCCAGAATTTGTTGGTTTTTGTTTGTCCACCCGTCTCTTGATGATTGACCACAAGTTCTCAATGGGATTAAGATCTGGGGAGTTTCCAGGCCATGGACCCAAAATCTCTATGTTTTGTTCCATGAGCCATTTTGTTATCACCTTTGCTTTATGGCAAGGTGCTCCATCATGCTGGAAAAGGCATTTTTTGGCGCCAAACTGCTCTTGGACGGTTGGGAGAAGTTGCTCTTGGAGGACATTCTGGTACCATTTTTTATTCATGGCTGTGTTTTTAGGCAAGACTGTGAGTGAGCCGATTCCCTTGGCTGAGAAGCAACCCCACACATGAATGGTTTCAGGTAGCTTTACAGTTGGCATGAGACAAGACTGGTGGTAGCGCTCACCTCTTCTCCGAATAAGCTGTTTTCCAGATGTCCCAAACAATCGAAAAGGGGATTCATCAGAGAAAATGACTTTGCCCCAGTCCTCAGCAGTCCACTCCCTGTACCTTTTGCAGAATATCAGTCGGTCCCTGATGTTTTTTCTGGAGAGAAGTGGCTTCTTTGCTGCCCTCCTTGAAACCAGCCCTTGCTCAAAGAGTCTCCGCCTCACAGTGCGTGCAGAAGCACTCACACCTGCCTGCTGCCATTCCTGAGCAAGCTCGGCACTGCTGGTAGTCCGATCCCGCAGCTGAAACAGTTTTAAGATACGGTCCTGGCTCTTGCTGGTCTTTCTTGGGCGCCCTGGAGCCTTTTTGACAACAATGGAAGCTCTCTCCTTGAAGTTCTTGATGATGCGATAGATTGTTGACTGAGGTGCAATCTTTGTAGCTGCGATACTCTTCCCTGTTAGGCCATTTTTGTGCAGTGCAATGATGGCTGCACGTGTTTCTTTAGAGATAACCATGGTTAACTGAAGAGAAACAATGATACCAAGAACCAGCCTCCTTTTAAAGTGTCCAGTGATGTCATTCTTACTTAATCATGACTGATTGATCGCCAGCCCTGTCCTCATCAACACCCACACCTGTGTTAATGGATCAATCACTAAAACGATTTTAGCTGCTCCTTTTAAGGCAGGACTGCAATGATGTTGAAATGTGTTTTGGGGGTTAAAGTTCATTTTCTGGGCAAATATTGACTTTGCAAGTACAGTAATTGCTGTTAAGCTGATCACTCTTTGACATTCAGGAGTATATGCAAATTGCCATTACAAAAAATGAAGCAGTAAACTTTGGAAAAATTACTATTTGTCTCATTCTCAATACTTTTGGCCATGACTGTATACTCAGCATTGGTTTATCTCGGGAGTTGCTTTGATTCTAGGGTTGAACTAATGCTTTATTGATACTCTCCTGTAAATGGGAATGATTTGTTTTGAATTGTTTTGAACTGTTTAATATTTCTCTGCTTGTTTAGAGAAATTTGTTAATTTTACTGTATTAAGATTGTGCAACGCAGTGTTTTTGTCTTCTTAACTATCGGAACTGATATGTATCTCTGTGTTGCATAGTATTTCTTCTTTATTGCAAAATTAAAAATAAAGAATTGAAAAAAAAAAAAAAAAAGACTTTTGTAGTGGTTTAGAAGGGTTGTAGATGACTTCAGGAGGAGAAGGCATTTGTACCACATGTGACATTACCGCAGAGCACCTCTTCTTCCAATGTTTCCCTATAGCTGAAAAAATGAAAGTTTTCACCATCGTCAAAATTCTATTGATTATCTCAAGTCGCTCTATACTTTTTCCTAATCTGGGAATCATTTAGGTTGCTCCTGATGTGCAGTAATTTTGCAATAATTTGCAGCTGGTAGCAGAGCAGAGATCTCCATGAGCTCGAGCCTTAGTTCGGCATGAATCGCGTAATTACTTTGCAATATATTTCAATTTGGAGTTTAAATAGTCTGCAATAAATATAAGAAATTATTGCCATATTATTGCAGCATGTAAACTGTATTCTTGACTTTTGGTGATTGAGTTTCAATTTAAATTTGCAAAGCTTTGTACCAATTTTGCTGATATGCATTTTAAGTGTATATGGTCCTTTTAGGACATCGTATGGAGCATGGTCTCCCATGTTGGTGCAAGTTTCCTGCCATAAGTGAAAACTTAAAGTTAATTGGTCCATTGGCTGGCATGATGGCTTAAAGGGCTTTTCCATTACTTCTTTAAAAATTTACCAGTGGGAAGGGATTGGTATAAAATTAAGAGATAGGTGTTACCACTCCAAAGCCAGTGCTAATGCTCCTGTGGAAGTGATGAAGTCCCAACCATTCAGGCACCTGAGCACTGAAGCTATTGGCTGCAGAGTTAGGTGACTGATGATCAAGATATCAACCCAACCGAAGGGATAACTGATACTTACTTCCCTTACGCCCCTTCTCCAGTGGTCTGAGCCTGCACTCTAGTTGACTTTCCGACAATTTAGTCACTGATTGGTTGCTGACTGGATGCAGTATTAGGTTTTTGCTGAAAGGGATGTCTTACTGGAAGTGGTGTCATCCTATTCATCCCGTCATCTGGACCTGCAGCCAATCAGTGACTTCAACAGTCAGGAAACTAAATGGATGAAACTTCTCAATGCCTTCCCACTTGCAAGTTATGGAAAAGTTATAGAAAATCCCTTCAAGATCAAGAAGGAGTAGAAGAGGATAGAAAATACCTTCCAATACCATTAATACTAATAATGCCATACAAAGTCAAAGCTGCATAAAACCATCCCATACATTTTACTTCACTTATTTTTTTAAGTCTCATTTTGAATAATGGGAGTATGTGAACCTCGTAGAAAAATGCCGTAATAAAACAAATAAGCAGATTAACTCCAATGCATCCAATTATTATACGCAGTCTGGCTCCAATGACTTTCTAAACAAACTTCTTGCCTGCAAATACAGGAAGCGGAGTCATGTTGGAAATTTAAATTACAGTAGGTGTTTAAAGACAGTTTAACGCTAATGACCAATTTCCAGAAATTCCTCTAGAATGCCATATTTTAATGAAGTGAATTACATGAGTGATTTCTGTATGACATTTTCAGGGAACATGGCTGTAATTACCATATAACAACCAGTCCGGCTGATGGAGCGGATGTAATTTCAGTGTAACAAATAACTTTATGCTCCAAGCCAGAGCAAAGTAACTGGTTCCCCATGTTCTGATAAGTCCTATCAAGAGAGGGCCATGAAATAGGTGTAGAAAACCCATGAATGAAGTATGATTGGGAGAGATCTATCTATCTATCTATCTATCTATCTATCTATCTATCTATCTATCTATCTATCTATCTATCTATCTATCCCTCTATCTATCTATCTATCCCTCTATCTATCTATCTATCTATCTATCTATCTATCTATCATCTATTACGGATGAACAAGTCTGCCAAAATTCGAATTTGACAAATTTACAGTAGGCTCGAATGTACATTATTTATGTACTTTCAAGAAAGCAGACAATAATAAACAATAAGTAGGTAAAATGAATTAATAAGCATTATATTAACCTGGCCCTCACCTGGCCCTCACCTGACCCTCACCTGACCCTCACCTCTCCCTTGACGCAGCTTGACTCTTGTCTGGTGGTCTTGGTTCTTGTGCAGCATTCTCTTCCATGTGGAGTGGTGTCTCCTTTCCGGCTTCTTGCATTTTCGACACAGTCTAGGCATAACGTGACGCTATAACATGCATCGTGATGTTATGTTTTGTGTCGCAACATCATGATGATGCAGAACCTGGTCAGCACCAAAGATGCCAGGAGCCAAAGGAAGATACCACACTAAAAAGTGCCTCCTGATAGGACAGGTGAGGGCCGAGTGAGAATATATTTTTTTCAACCCCTTCTTAGATCCTATAATCCAGAAAAATGGTAAGAAACGTATCACACAAAAATTGGATTCGGGTGAATCTCAATTTTTTTGCAATTCAATTCGATCTTTACTATTTATCTATCTAGATATCACATTGTAGACATTTCACAGACAAAATCCAAGAAAAAAACAAAATGAGAATAACACTACATGTAAATAACATAGAATACTTAGTTAACACTATTTTGATCAAAAAAACATAAAAGCCATCCCACCGCGACAAGGTGAACCCAATAAGGACAATCCTATCCTGTCTCTGGTATTAAAACCAGGGGTGTAACGATATTGATCACAGAAGTCGCGACCGTGACCAGGCCCATGCGGGTGGAGGCCTGTGCGGGTGAGTGGTCCGCCGATGCCATCAGAAACTTCAACCTTACGTGCGTCATCGGATGCACATCCAGTTGAAGTATATTGCAGTGCACAGACCCATCCGTGCAAGGCAATACACGCTGCTGCCAATCAGAGGCCAACAGCTGACGTTGGCATGCACATGACGGGGTGCATGGCAGTGACGTCTTGCACTCCCATCATTTGTATGCTGAAGTCAGCTGTCGGCTTCAGAAGAGGATGCCGCGCAGCGGGGGAGCGGAGGGAAGGTGAGCATAATTATTATTTATTTCTATGCATTAAAGAACAGCGGCAGAATAGGGGACATATACCAGGATGGGCAATGTATATATCAGGATGGGGACCAGGATAAGGAACATATATGCCAGGAAAGGGGATATATATACCAGGATGGAGGACACACACACATATATATATATATATATATGTATATATATATTTATAGATAGATAGATATACACTGCTCAAAAAAATAAATCGAACACTTAAACAACAGAATATAACTCCAAGTAAATCAAACTTCTGTGAAATCAAACTGTCCACTTAGGAAGCAACACTGATTGACAATCAATTTCACATGCTCTTCTGCAAATGGAATAGACAATAGATGGAAATTATTGGCAATTATCAAGACGCCCTCCATAAAGGAGTGGTTCTGCAGGTGGGGACCACAGACCATATCTCAGTACCAATGCTTTCTGGCTGATGTTTTGGTCACTTTTGAATGTTGGTTTTGCTTTCACACTCGTGGTAGCATGAGACGGACTCTACAACCCACAGAAGTTGCTCAGGTAGTGCAGCTCAACCAGGATGGCACATCAATGCGAGCTGTGGCAAGAAGGTTTTCTGTGTCTGTCAGCGTAGTGTCCAGAGGCTGGAGGCGCTACCAGGAGACAGGCCTGTACACCAAGAGACGTGGAGGGGGACGTAGGAGGGCAACAACCCAGCAGCAGGACCGCTACCTCCGCCTTTGTGCAAAGAGGAACAGGAGGAGCACTACCAGAGCCCTGCAAAATGACCTCCAGCAGGCCAAAAATGTGCATGTGTCTGCACAAATGGTTAGAAACCGACTCCATGAGGGTGGTATGAGGGCCCGACGTCCACAGATGGGGGTTGTACTCATAGCCCAACAACATGCAGGACGCTTGGCATTTGACACAGAACACCAGGATTGGCAAAGTCGCCACTGGCGCCCTGTGCTCTTCACAGATGAAAGCAGGTTCTCACTGAGCACCTGTGACAAATGTGACAGAGTCTGTAGACGCCGTGGAGAGCGATCTGCTGCCTGCAACATCCTTCAGCATGACCGGTTTGGCAGTGGTTTGGCAGTGGGTCAGTAATGGTGTGGGGTGGCATTTCTCTGGAGGGCCGCACAGCCCTCCATGTGCTCGCCAGAGGTAGCCTGACTGCCATTAGGTACCGAGATGAGATCCTCAGACCCCTTGTGAGACCATATGCTGGTGCGGTTGGCCCTGGGTTCCTCCTAATGCAGGACAATGCCAGACCTCAAGTGTGTCAGCAGTTCCTGCAAGATGAAGGCATTGAAGCTATGGACTGGCCTGTCCGTTCCCCAGACCTGAATCCGATTGAGCACATCTGGGACATCATGTCTCGCTCCATCCACCAACGTCACGTTGTACCACAGACTGTTCAGGAGTTGGCGGATGCTTTAGTCCAGGTCCTGAAGGAGATCCCACAGGAGACCATCCGCAACCTCATCAGGAGCATGCCCAGGCATTGTAGGGAGGTCATACAGGCACGTGGAGGCCGCACACAATACTGAGCCTCATTTTGACTTGTTTTAAGGACATTACATCAAAGTTGGATCAGCCTGTAGTGTGTTTTTCCACTTTAATTTTGGGGGTGACTCCAAATCCAGGCCTCCATTGGTTAGTAAATTTGATTTCTATTGATGATTTTTGTGTGATTTTGTTGTCAGCACATTCAACTTTGTACAGAACAAAGTATTCAATGAGAATATTTCATTCAATCAGATCTAGGATGTGTTATTTGAGTGTTCCCTTTATTTTTTTGAGCAGTGTATATATATATATATATACCAGGATGGGGGTCTCCGGTTCCAATCTTGCAGCGGGGCCCATCGGACTCTAGTTACACCACTGATTAAAACCTCATTTTCTGTCAGCCGACCTTAATGTAGATAAGGGCAGAACAGAACAGGGGCCCGACTGTGAAAACACCTGCCCATAAGAAGTTATATAGATGAAATGATTAGCTCAGAAAGGGGGCCATATCCCTGTTTGTACAAAGTGCAAGAAACTACAGCAAAACCAAATAAATGAGCAGGAGCATAAGTTGGTATATGTGCATTGTGTAAGAGCATGTTCACACTGTGGTCATTTCACAGACAAAACCCAAGAAAAAAAATATCCATATATGCGACTGATTTGCTAGACCATTGAACAATTGCATTTCTAGCAGAAATTTTTGGATGCCACAAATGGAATTTTTGCCGCGTCTGAAGATCATAGACAACAGTGGCAATTAATCACATTGTGCGGATTGTTGACCCTTGTCAATGATCGTATGTTACAACATATAGGGCCGTTCATTTCATCATCATTATTACGTAAAGCCGAGTAATACAAAAATGATATATCCTTCATTAGCAGAACACAGTGAGATCCCTTTTGTCGCAAATAACAAATACGGGGTATTTTGTTTGTTGTGCAACAGGAATATGTATAGATCTTCTGTAATCGCTTCACTCTCACGGGACGGAGAGAAATTACAACCAGAATGTGTTTTTCCTAAATAACATTCTCAACATGAAACTCTTCATTAAAAATTCTAAGAGGAAAAAAAAAACCTGTCTCGAATTTACATTATGAAACAGGATAAAATCTGGCTTTTATCTCTTTAGACATTGCAGGTTCTCTTTTGTACTATTTGTACGTGTTTGCAGTAAATATGTTAACAATTACCCTTCTGCCAAAAAGGATAGTACTAATTTTGCTGATCTCGCTGTCAGCAAATATGTGTTTTTCTTGCGAATAATACTTACTGCAGGCTTTACTCCGCTCCTAAATCCAGGGGGAATGCAAAAACACACAACCAGCTCCGTTTGGGAATTCTGCAAAAATATGTAGCCATGGCACTGTTGTCATTAGCAATCAAGTAATCTTGATAAAAAGGAAAGTAATTAGCATTTGTGAAGAATATAACTCTAATTAAAAATGACAACTCAGTCATCACAGCAAACAGTACACAGTTAGGCGGAAATAAAAGTCGCATGAGGATGAGGACAGAGGTAAGGAGAGAGAGAGAAGGAAAATTCCATTGATTCCATTGTTTTGGAGGGCCAAACTTTTTGGAATATGAAACGATCAATGAAAGCAATATGTCATTTCATGAAAATGAACTAATGAAACTAGTCGATCGGTAAATAATAGAGATGAGTGGCTTCGACAAAACTCAAATTCACCAAACTGCATGGATTTTCCTGCAAAAATTTGATTTGAAGCGAAGATATTCTCTTTAAGTCAAAGAAGATATTGGCTGGTTGTCAAAAATGGGGGGATCCCACGCAGTTTTTAAATTATTTATTTAATATAAATTAATATTAATATAAAGCTGACAGCTGAAGGCTGCAGCCCGCAGCTGTCGGTTTTGCCTGCGCTGGTTATCAAAAATAGAAGAGACCCCACGTAATTTTTTCTTTTATTTATTTATAGCACAGGTGCCGGCTGATGAATACTCCCATCAGCTGCTGTTATCAGTGACAGCAGGTGTACGCTGATGAGAGTAGTACTCTCTCATCAGCTGACGTCTGTGACCAGCGGTAACCTTTTAAACGCTGGTCACAGCTGCTGGCTCACGTTGTCATCTGTCAACGATGTTACTGCCGATCAGAGCCGCCAGTGTTTCTCATGCTGTCACACAGATTACAGAGTGGGAAACAGCCGATGTTCAGGCTGTCTTGTTAATAAGTCCATGTTTGGGGTCCCTGCACGAACAGTAGGCATTCGGTACAAACCCCGAACTTTACTGTTCGGGTTTGCCCATCACTAGTTGCAACCTTACGAGACTCAGTGACCTCAAAGACCCAGCCTAAAGTGAAGACGGTGCACAACAGCGGAAAAAGGGACTGGTCGATGGAGAATTTGTTTTTGTTTGTTTTTTAACCCTTTTCCGGCCCTCACAGCTCAACAAAATGGTGGCCTGTAGGAATGCAGAGTGAATGACAAGACATTCGAATTCTGAACAAAACTGATTTTTGTATAATTCGGGTAGAATTCAGTTCCACTCAAATAAATTCACCAATCTTTAGTAACTTACATTTTTTACGAATTTGTTTAAAAACATGAAGTGCTCGGGATTCAATTCACATGAAAGCAGCAAAATATCTACTTTTGAGTGCCGAAAATTATACTCACGTGTCCTACGTCCTCATCTGACAATATTCTGCCCCCACGCCAGATCTTCAACCATCCACCCCAGTCTTCCATTGTTATTGTGCTCCCTTCTCTCACCCCATGCATGAGGGAGGCCAGTTATTGGTGTCACACGGTCACATGGGAGGTGACGTATGTCGTTAACGAATCAAGTGAATCTGCACAAAACAAATCTTGGAACATTCACTCAAAGTCTTTGTAGTATAAGTTGTATCTGTACAATGAAAGGACAACATCAGGACAACAAGACTCATTCATAAAGTTCAATTGTGTCGGGGCAGTCCATCTATGATAGCTAAATAATGGTACCCATAGTAGAGTGACACTTTGCCAGTCTATTGTTATAGGAATGTTGTAGGACCCATGGGTAATCGCAGTAGTGTGGAAAATAAATGCTGCAGGCATTTCATAATCATATAATAAATGAAGGTGTGTCATGTTTGGCTAGCCGATAATATTGGTTAGCCAGTACTCTGCATCCATGTGTCAGGGATTTCCATCCAAAACAACCATAGAGGAAATAAAGCCATACTCAGATATCACTTGCAGAATCTCATTTAGTATTTATTTTTAAAAAAATGTCAACAATGACAACTTAAATCTTCAGCCTCATTGATCGATTTACTTACACATTCATTCTTCCTATTTGGGATTTTCCCTAGAAGACATCAGTTGGGGTTGAAGCTCCTTGGTGCCTACTAGTGTTGAGCCACCCCCGTAGTGTTCGAGTTCGGTTCGGTTCGTCGAACACCCGTGTGTTCGTCGAACTGTTCGTCGAACACCTTCGAACACCGTTAAAACCAATGGCAGGCAAACAAAAACACATAGAAACACATAGAAAACACCTTCAAAGGTGTCCAAAAGCTGACAAACTGCTCAGAAGACATAACTAACACATGGAAAAGTGACAAGTACATATAGTCATGCGAAAAGAAAAGAGGTGGAGGAGTAAAAGGAGGGGGAGACACAGATATAGGCATGTCATGCCCTTCTAAAATCCAAAAAGTGAGAAGCCGACACGGCCAGTCCGCTCCTGCCCGTGCCACCTCCGTGTCGCCGGGTTTGTGCCAGAGCCGCGGTGAACCCTGATGGCCAGCCCCCCTCTCCCAATACTGGTGCCTGTCCGCTGGTGGGTCGAGCGAGCCCCCCTGTGGTGGAGGCAGCTCTAAGCTTTTTAATTTAAATTGTCTCTCTAATTTGAATGAATACACTTTAAATCCATTTACAAGGATCTATTGGAGGGCAAGTCTCATGCCAGCAGCCGCGTAATTCCAGCTCCAGTAGCGTCCACTAAAGCTGCTGCAGTTAAAAAGCTTTTATAAGGATCGAGCTCGGCTGTCCACCGCAAGGCATCCTACTGCCAGTCCCAGCCCCTATGCCTTGGGGTGCCTCCTGATGCTCTTCACTGAGTATCCCATGGTCCCGAAGCATTTCCTTTGAAAAAATTAAGTGTCTAAACTACAGGTGGTGTAGCTTGCTTAACAGCCGGGATAATCCGCTGACTAGCAGACACTGCTACTAGGCACAAAGTATTTCCTGGGCTAGATGCAGTTAAAAATTTGTAATTAGATACTCTCGTTGGATGCTGAGAAAGCATTCCATAGAGTCTCCTGGCACGCCATATATGATTCTCTTAAAAAGCTTGGGGTAGGGGTCTAGGGGACCCTTTTATAGCCAAAATCACGGCCCTGTATCACAATACGTCACCTAGGCTGAAGATAAATGGAACTGTAGCACCTTGAGGGCTCGGTTGCTACAGAGGTATTGCACCTCACCCAGAGGTGTGATATCTCACTCTCAGGTAAGGATGGAGTGTGGATCAGGACCCGACACCTGCATGCATTACACCACATTGCCGTGGGGCTGGGCGACCAATATGCCTCTGAGATGGGCACGACAGTCCCTGTCCCTGGCTGGAGTGGGGGGAGGGAACACTGAGGAAGGGGAACCCTGTAGTGCAGGAGGAGGGAGGAAGCAGTTCCTGGGTGCATTGAGAAGGGAGTATAAAAGGTGGGCACCATCTTAGTTCAGTGCAGAGAAGTCTGAGCAGAAGTGGCAGGGAGCAGGGGCTCTGCATGAGCTCTGCTCCGGAGGCGGGCCTAGTAACAGAGGCCCAGGCCTGGAAGAGGGAGAATGAAGGAAGAGGAGCGGAGAAGGCTCCAGGAACGAGGAATGAAGGGATCCCAGGGGTGCGGACGGGCGAGTCGCAACCGCACGCCCGAATCCACCTGCGTGGAGGGGTCAGGCCAAAGGGGGAGACCGGTCCCCGAAACTAGTGGAGGCAGGAAACGACCCTCAGCTAGAAACCGGAGGCTGTGACATTTTATGTGGCGCAGCCCCTCGCTACACCCGCTAGGAAGGCACCACATAGGGTCAGGGAAACTGGCGCCAAGTTTACCAAGAGGAGGCCCGAGGCAGCCGGACAGAAGGGTTGGTAAGAAAGGCCAGACAAAGGACACACAAAGGGGGTCCTGTGAAGCGCTCCAAAGTTATCTGGGAGTTGTCTGAGCCCCTCACCTGGTGAGCACAGTATGACGTGGGCAGCCGTTACCTGCAGACGTGGTCTGGATAATAAGAACTGTGAGTAAAGGCCCTGGACTGCATCACTGACTCCGTGTCGTTACTGCTGCTGCCCTGCACCATCACCCCCATCCTCCGCATACACTGCCCTGAGGCTATACTCCTCCCATGGGGAGTTATGCTACGCTCTGCTGCACCCACAACACCAGCCTCAGCGGTCTGCCCTGCAGCGGCGGTTCACTCTGACCGCAATCCACGGGTGGCGTAGTCGGACATTTAAACATCAAAACCACATAAATAGTTCCGCCACTGGTTTGACCACCCTGAGCCACGGAACCGGGTCGCCGCCACGAAGACTACAACCACCAGCATCCACCAAAAAGGGTCCAGCTCCGGGTGTCCCAAGGCCCAGGGGGTGCATCAGAACATTTTCATCACCTTTCACAATCACCAATGGGACAAGGCAGGGATGTCCTCTGTCCCCTCTCTTATACATCCTAGTGACGGAGCACCTGCTCTCATCAATTCGCCATAACTCCAATATTAGGTGGATTGAGGTGGGAGGCACCGAGTACAAGTGCTCTCTATTTGCTGATGATGTCCTAGTATATATCACTCAATCACATATATCCATCCATGCTGTTATGGCTGAAATAGATCACTTTGTTACATGGTAAAATTTTAAAATCAATGCAGCGAAGTCTGAGGCCCTCGATGTCTCCCTCCCCAAATCCATATAGGATTCCATCCAGTCCAACTTTCCCTTTGCCTGGCCCTCACAGGGTATCAAATACTTAGGAATTCCTATTCATAGAGACCTCTCCCATCTATGTTATCTTAATTTTGGGCCCTTTATTGAACAACTCCATACAGACCACGGTTGGCAAGTTAGAACTGTAAGATTCACTACGTGAACCACTGGTGTTTTGTGGAAAAGCACATGTACACTGCGTTCCAAATTATTATGCAAAAAGTGTTTAGGAGTGATAAGGGAAGAATTTGTTTGTTTGTCAGTTAAACTCATTGATGGTGATGTGTGTCAGGGCTCTTTATATCACTGTAAGCAATTGCAGACACCTGTGTTAATTAGTTTGGCAGGTGTGTCCAATGAAAGGCAAGACTACTTAAGAAGGCTGTCTCACATTATTAAGCAGCCTACATTTTCTGCCAAAATGGGAAAGAAAAAGGATGTGTCGGCTGCTGAGAAGCAACAAATTGTGGAGTGTTTAGGTCAAGGCATGACTACAATCAACATTGTGCGATGATCAGGATGAAGTGTCTTGGCAATCAAGAAGTATGTAGCTGATTCACAGTACACACGTGTGCGTGCTGATAAGGGCAAATTGAGGACTCTTTCCTACAGGCAATTACGTCAGGTTGAAAGAGCAGCGGCAAAAAAGCCTTGTCATAGCAGCAGACAAGTTTTTGAAGCTGCTTGTGCCTCCAACGTCCCCCGAACAACAAGATGCAGGGTCCTTCAGAGGTTTGCAGCTGTGCATACGCCATCCTGTCGACCTCCTCTATCCACTTCACACAAGCAGAAACGGCTCCAGTGGGCCAAACATTACATGAAGACTGATTTCCAAACTGTTTTGTTCATGGATGAGTGCCGTGCAGCGCTCGATGGTCCAGATGGATGGAGTGGAGGATGGCTGGTTGATGGACACCCCACGCAAACACGGCTACAGCGCCAACAAGGAGGAGGTGGAGTAATGTTTTGGGCTGGAATCATGGGGAGAGAGATTTTCGGCCCCTTTAGGATCCCTGAAGGCGCTAAAGATGAACTCCATAATGTATGTGGATTTTCTCAAACAGCACTTCCTGCCATGGTTCAAGAAGAAGAACCGTGTATTTCACAGCAAGATCATTTTTCTGCATGATAATGCACCATCTCATGCTGCACATAAAACATCTGCATCTCTGGCTGATATGGGCATTAAAGGGGACAAACTTATGGTGTGACGCCAATGCTCCCCTGACCTGTACCCCATTCAGAACCTTTGGAGCATCATTAAAAGGAGTGTCTATGATGGCGGGAGGCAGTTCACATCTAAGCAACAGCTCTGGGAGGGTATTCTGTCCTCATGCAAAACAATTGAAGCAGAAACCATCCAAAACCTGACAAATTCAATGGACGAGAGAGTTCAGAAGCTCCTTTCGAATAAGGGGTCCTATGTGAAAATGTAACATCACCTAGAATAAAGTTTTGAGTTGAAAACTGTTTGATTTCAGTTTCTAACCACCTGCTAATGCTTATAATTTCAAAAATGACCATTTTTTTGGTCTTTATTAAAATGAAAAGGTTGATCGAAAAGTTTGGGGGATCTAAGAGTGTGGCAACCCAGTAGTCATGATTACTTCGAATTCTGACAATATGAGGGTCATGCTGCAGGTAGTGCAGCAAGAAGGCACTTATGTGTCTTGCGCATCTCGGAGCCCCAAAATTATTTTCCGGGTTAGATGCAGCTAAAAATTATTATTAATTTTAAATCTGGTGAAGCTTTAGTATAGATGGCCTAATAGGATCAGTGCTGCACACTGCTACAAAGCCCAAATTATTTTCCAGCCAAGATACAGATAAACATGATTAGTAATTTGAAAGCTTAAAATGGTTGGTAGGGTGATTTTAACCAATCATCTAGCTTTTACTCTCCCCAGGATGACACAGGGGTAGAAAAGTCGTTTCGGATCCATGATTTGTTCATCTTTATGAACGTGAGTCTGTCTACATTATCAGTGGAGAGCCACGTGCGCTTATCTGTCAGCACACCACCAGCAGCGCTGAACACACGTTCAGACAGAACGCTGGCTGCGGGGCATGACAAGATCTCCAAGGCGTAAGTGGCTAGCTCCGGCCATTTATCCAGATTGGAAGCCCAAAAAGAGCAAGGGTCCAGTGACACAGTCGTGGCTTCAATGTTTACTTGGAGATACTCCTGTACCATCGTCTCTAGGCGTTGACTATGTGTCAGACTTCTTGTCTCCTGTGGCCTTGCAAAGGATGGGCTAAAAAAGTGGTGAAATGATTCCGCAAAATTGATGTTACCAGCAGATACTGTGGTTCTGTTACGGTTTGAGTGCTGAACACTTGACGGTCCCACGGTTGGCAAGTTGGAACTGTGAGATTCACTACGTGCACCACTGGTATTTTGTGGAAAAGCACATGTAAGATTCTGCAACAGTCTCTGCTGATACTCCTGCATGCGTGCATCCCTTTCTATGGCAGGAATAATTTCTGCAAATTTACTTTTGTACCGGGGATCTAACAGTGTGGCAACCCAGTAGTCAGGATTATTTCTAATTCTCACAATTCGAGGGTCATGTTGCAGGTAGTGCAGCAAGAAGGCACTCATGTGTGTTGCGCATCCAGGAGCACCAAGTCCCTGTTGTGTTGGTGGCGAGGTAACAATCATGCTTCCTTCCTCTGTCCTCTCCCCCCAACCTCGCACAACAGAAATGTGATCAAGGTCTCCCTCATCTGATGAGTCTTACATCAGTTCGTCCTCCACTTCTTCCTGGGCTCCTGCACCTTCCTCACTAGTTTGGCTGCTACCATGCGCCCTGGTAAAACCATCTCCCCCACCCTCACATACCTGCCGCCTTGGTGCTGCCGACCGTCTGGACCTTGCAGATGTTAGCCCTTCCGCATACAACTCCTCCTCCTCTACTTCCTCCACCTCCTCTTGTGCCACCACCTGACTCCGAATTCTGTTTAACATGTGCTCCAGCATGTAAATCACCGGAATAGTCATGCTGATAATGGCATCGTCAGCACTAAACATCTTCGTCGCCATTTCAAAACTGTGCAGAAGGGTGCATAGGTCCCTGATCTGAGACCACTCCTCCAGCGTGATTTGCCCCACCTCTGAATCTCGTTGGCCCAGGCTATACGTCAGAACGTATTCCACCAGGGCTTGTCGGTGCTGCCACAGTCGCTGCAACATGTGCAGAGTTGAATTCCACCGGGTAGGCACATCGCATTTTAGCCGGTGAAGTGGCAGGCCCAACGACTTCTGTAGAGATGTAAGTCGCTGAGCTGCGGGATGCGAACGGCAGAAGTGAGCGCACAGCGACCATGCCCTCTGCAGAAGGCCATCTAGTCTGGGATAGTGGGCTAAAAATTGCTGGACAACCAGGTTCAACACGTGAGCCATACAAGGCACATGTGTGACATTGTCCCGGCGAAGGGCCGCACCCAGGTTTGCAGCATTGTCGCACACGGCCTTCCCTGGTTTCAGGTCCAGTGGAGACAACCATTCATGAAATTGGTTCTCCAGAGCTGACCACAACTCCTCAGCTGTGTGACTCACATTTCCCAGACATTTCAATGTAAAAACCGCCTGATGACGTTGAGCCCTACTGCCAGCATAGTAAGGAGGTGTGCAGGATCCCTTCTGCGCAGTTAGAAAGCTTGTGGCATGACCAGACAGGCTTTGGGTGCAGGTGGAAGACCGAGAGGAGGTTGAGGAGGCAGAAGCAGTGGAGGAACTTTGACATAAAGAGGATTGACGCACAACTCGTGGGGACGGCAAGACTTGGACAGCAGCCCCTTGTCCTGCTGTCACCATAGTTACCCAGTGCCCAGTCAGCGACATGTAACGCCCCTGTCCATGCCTACTCGTCCAAGTGTCTGTGGTGAAATGCACCCTGTCACACACAGAGTTTCTCAAAGAAGCGGTGATGTTGTGTGCGACATGCTGGTGGAGCGCAGGCACACCTTTCTTTGAGAAGTAGTGCCGACTGGGCATCTGGTACTGGGGCACTGCGACGGACATAAGGTCTCGAAAATCCTCTGTGTCCACCAGGCGGAAAGGCAGCATTTCTGTAGCCAAGAGCTTGCAGATGGTGAAATTCAACCTCTTAGCTTTCTCATGGCTAGGAGGAAATGGTCTTTTACTTGTCCACATCTGAGGGACCGAGGGCTGGCTATTGTGCTTAGACGGGGTTGATAAGGGTGTCCCCGGCAAACTGCCGGTCTGTGAGGAAGATGCAGGCGGACATGTTAGGTTGCCTTGATCCAAAGGTGGTGCTATCGATGTCGGACAGCGCTCAACACCAGCTGGTGTTACCACCTCCAAAGAAAATGATGACCTGCCAATCATGCTGGCTGTTGCGGGTAAAGAGGTGGCAGGTCTGCGCCCCAAAACAGGTGTGACTGCTGTCCCCCCAGTCACAGAGGATGAAGAGGCCGCGGATGCACAAGATATGGCAGACGGTGGTTGGCCCGGCCGGCTAGGCCGCATTGTAGCACACTGAGCTTCCCACTGCAACTTATGCTTCATGTCCATGTGCCGGTTCATGCATGAAGTACTCAAACTATGTATTTTTTGGCCTCTACTTAGCTTTTGCTGACAAATGTTACAGATAACACGAGTTGGGTCATCTTTATCGATCTGAAAAAATGCCCAGGCTATGCAAGGCTTAGCACCCATGCGACCTGAAGAGCCACCACGACTTGTGGTGAGAGGCAGAGTTGTGTTTGAGGATGCAGTTGTTGACGTGCTTCCAGTACTACGTCTCTGTCCAGGAAGGCGCAACCTGACCTCGTCGTCACTAGCATCTTCCTCCACCTCCTCTGCTGACCTCATCTCTTGGCTGACTGTGGGTTGACAGTAAGTGGGATCTCCAACCTCATCATCATCACCCTGTGCGTTATCACACCCGTCGTCCTCAGAGCCAACCTGTTCCTGCCCTGACAAAAAACTAAAGTTGTCACTCCAATCAGGTATTTGAGTCTTATCATCGTCTTCCTCATTGTCTCCACCAACAGGAGTTACAGTTTGGGAATGAGGGTCTACATTATGGTCAGAACCTTCTGCGTCTGGTCCTGGATCCGACTCATAAAGATTCTGGGCATCAGTGCAGATCATTTCCTCGTCTGGATTCACAGAAGCGCTGGAGTCGACCTCTGATTCCCAGGCTATAGTATGAGTAAACAGCTCTGCAAACTCAACCATCTGTTCTACCTCATACTCAGACGGGCAGCTGGAGATTTGGGAGCTGTGAGGAAGCAAGTGCGATTGGGGTGACACCTTTGAGGACTGGAGTATTTGTGATGTTGAAGTTGATGTGGAGGAGAGCCCACTTAAAGGAGCACTTGATATCCGTTGAAGCACCTGCTGTTTTTGTGCCTCATCTGGAATTTGTAGCGATTGGCGTGGCCGTAAGAAAGGGATCTTATCACATTGTCCGCTAAAAGAAGTAGACATTTTAGTTTGGCTGGAAGATGGTCTTTCTTCTGCAGATGTTACTGTTGCTGTAACACCTACCCCACGGACACAACCTTTTTTCCCCTTCTTAACACGCCTATTCCCCTTTCCACCAGCAGCAGGCCTTTTTCCACTCATTTTGGTGGTTAACTAATTCACAACTCTGGAGTTGTTTGCACAAAAAAACAATGGATGGGAACCGAGCAGAGCTGAGTGGCCAAACTGTGGTATTAGGCCAAAACTATTGGCTGGGTTAGATGCAGAAAAAAATTATATTCAATTTGCAACCTGATGGAGGTCTGTATAGATGGATTAATAGAACAAGTCCCACACACAGCTAGAAGCCCAATATTTTTTCAGAGGTAGATGCAGAAAAAAATATATTCAGTTTGCAACCTGATGGAGGTCAGTATAGATAGATTAATACAACAAGTCCCACACACAGCTAGAAGCCCAATATTTTTTCAGAGGTAGATGCAGAAAAAAATATATTCAGTTTGCAACCTGATGGAGGTCTGTATAGATGGATTAATAGAACAAGTCCCACACACAGCTAGAAGCCCAATATTTTTTCAGAGGTAGATGCAGAAAAAAATATATTCAGTTTGCAACCTGATGGAGGTCTGTATAGATGGATTAATAGAACAAGTCCCACACACAGCTAGAAGCCCAATATTTTTTCAGAGGTAGATGCAGAAAAAAATATATTCAGTTTGCAACCTGATGGAGGTCAGTATAGATGGACTAATACAACAAGTCCCACGCACAGCTAGAAGCCCAATATTTTTTCAGAGGTAGATGCAGAAAAAAATATATTCAGTTTGCAACCTGATGGAGGTCTGTATAGATGGACTAATACAACAAGTCCCACACACAGCTAGAAGCCCAATATTTTTTCAGAGGTAGATGCAGAAAAAAATATATTCAGTTTGCAACCTGATGGAGGTCTGTATAGATGGATTAATAGAACAAGTCCCACACACAGCTAGAAGCCCAATATTTTTTCAGAGGTAGATGCAGAAAAAAATATATTCAGTTTGCAACCTGATGGAGGTCTGTATAGATGGATTAATAGAACAAGTCCCACACACAGCTAGAAGCCCAATATTTTTTCAGAGGTAGATGCAGAAAAAAATATATTCAGTTTGCAACCTGATGGAGGTCTGTATAGATGGATTAATAGAACAAGTCCCACACACAGCTAGAAGCCCAATATTTTTTCAGAGGTAGATGCAGAAAAAAATATATTCAGTTTGCAACCTGATGGAGGTCTGTATAGATGGATTAATAGAACAAGTCCCACACACAGCTAGAAGCCCAATATTTTTTCAGAGGTAGATGCAGAAAAAAATATATTCAGTTTGCAACCTGATGGAGGTCTGTATAGATGGATTAATAGAACAAGTCCCACACACAGCTAGAAGCCCAATATTTTTTCAGAGGTAGATGCAGAAAAAAATATATTCAGTTTGCAACCTGATGGAGGTCTGTATAGATGGATTAATAGAACATGTCCCACACACAGCTAGAAGCCCAATATTTTTTCAGAGGTAGATGCAGAAAAAAATATATTCAGTTTGCAACCTGATGGAGGTCAGTATAGATGGACTAATGCAACAAGTCCCACACACAGCTAGAAGCCCAATATTTTTTCAGAGGTAGATGCAGAAAAAAATATATTCAGTTTGCAACCTGATGGAGGTCTGTATAGATGGATTAATAGAACAAGTCCCACACACAGCTAGAAGCCCAATATTTTTTCAGAGCTAGATGCAGAAAAAAATATATTCAGTTTGCAACCTGATGGAGGTCTGTATTGATGGATTAATAGAACAAGTCCCACACACAGCTAGAAGCCCAATATTTTTTCAGAGGTAGATGCAGAAAAAAATATATTCAGTTTGCAACCTGATGGAGGTCAATATAGATGGACTAATACAACAAGTCCCACACACAGCTAGAAGCCCAATATTTTTTCAGAGGTAGATGCAGAAAAAAATATATTCAGTTTGCAACCTGATGGAGGTCAGTATAGATGGACTAATACAACAAGTCCCACACACAGCTAGAAGCCCAATATTTTTTCAGAGGTAGATGCAGAAAAAAATATATTCAGTTTGCAACCTGATGGAGGTCTGTATAGATGGATTAATAGAACAAGTCCCACACACAGCTAGAAGCCCAATATTTTTTCAGAGGTAGATGCAGAAAAAAATATATTCAGTTTGCAACCTGATGGAGGTCTGTATAGATGGATTAATAGAACAAGTCCCACACACAGCTAGAAGCCCAATATTTTTTCAGAGGTAGATGCAGAAAAAAATATATTCAGTTTGCAACCTGATGGAGGTCTGTATAGATGGATTAATAGAACATGTCCCACACACAGCTAGAAGCCCAATATTTTTTCAGAGGTAGATGCAGAAAAAAATATATTCAGTTTGCAACCTGATGGAGGTCAGTATAGATGGACTAATGCAACAAGTCCCACACACAGCTAGAAGCCCAATATTTTTTCAGAGGTAGATGCAGAAAAAAATATATTCAGTTTGCAACCTGATGGAGGTCTGTATAGATGGATTAATAGAACAAGTCCCACACACAGCTAGAAGCCCAATATTTTTTCAGAGCTAGATGCAGAAAAAAATATATTCAGTTTGCAACCTGATGGAGGTCTGTATTGATGGATTAATAGAACAAGTCCCACACACAGCTAGAAGCCCAATATTTTTTCAGAGGTAGATGCAGAAAAAAATATATTCAGTTTGCAACCTGATGGAGGTCAATATAGATGGACTAATACAACAAGTCCCACACACAGCTAGAAGCCCAATATTTTTTCAGAGGTAGATGCAGAAAAAAATATATTCAGTTTGCAACCTGATGGAGGTCAGTATAGATGGACTAATACAACAAGTCCCACACACAGCTAGAAGCCCAATATTTTTTCAGAGGTAGATGCAGAAAAAAATATATTCAGTTTGCAACCTGATGGAGGTCTGTATAGATGGATTAATAGAACAAGTCCCACACACAGCTAGAAGCCCAATATTTTTTCAGAGGTAGATGCAGAAAAAAATATATTCAGTTTGCAACCTGATGGAGGTCAGTATAGATGGACTAATACAACAAGTCCCACGCACAGCTAGAAGCCCAATATTTTTTCAGAGGTAGATGCAGAAAAAAATATATTCAGTTTGCAACCTGATGGAGGTCAGTATAGATGGACTAATACAACAAGTCCCACACACAGCTAGAAGCCCAATATTTTTTCAGAGGTAGATGCAGAAAAAAATATATTCAGTTTGCAACCTGATGGAGGTCTGTATTGATGGATTAATAGAACAAGTCCCACACACAGCTAGAAGCCCAATATTTTTTCAGAGGTAGATGCAGAAAAAAATATATTCAGTTTGCAACCTGATGGAGGTCAATATAGATGGACTAATACAACAAGTCCCACACACAGCTAGAAGCCCAATATTTTTTCAGAGGTAGATGCAGAAAAAAATATATTCAGTTTGCAACCTGATGGAGGTCAGTATAGATGGACTAATACAACAAGTCCCACACACAGCTAGAAGCCCAATATTTTTTCAGAGGTAGATGCAGAAAAAAATATATTCAGTTTGCAACCTGATGGAGGTCTGTATAGATGGATTAATAGAACAAGTCCCACACACAGCTAGAAGCCCAATATTTTTTCAGAGGTAGATGCAGAAAAAAATATATTCAGTTTGCAACCTGATGGAGGTCTGTATAGATGGATTAATAGAACAAGTCCCACACACAGCTAGAAGCCCAATATTTTTTCAGAGGTAGATGCAGAAAAAAATATATTCAGTTTGCAACCTGATGGAGGTCAGTATAGATGGACTAATACAACAAGTCCCACGCACAGCTAGAAGCCCAATATTTTTTCAGAGGTAGATGCAGAAAAAAATATATTCAGTTTGCAACCTGATGGAGGTCAGTATAGATGGACTAATACAACAAGTCCCACACACAGCTAGAAGCCCAATATTTTTTCAGAGGTAGATGCAGAAAAAAATATATTCAGTTTGCAACCTGATGGAGGTCTGTATAGATGGATTAATAGAACAAGTCCCACACACAGCTAGAAGCCCAATATTTTTTCAGAGGTAGATGCAGAAAAAAATATATTCAGTTTGCAACCTGATGGAGGTCTGTATAGATGGATTAATAGAACAAGTCCCACACACAGCTAGAAGCCCAATATTTTTTCAGAGGTAGATGCAGAAAAAAATATATTCAGTTTGCAACCTGATGGAGGTCTGTATAGATGGATTAATAGAACAAGTCCCACACACAGCTAGAAGCCCAATATTTTTTCAGAGGTAGATACAGAAAAAAATATATTCAGTTTGCAACCTGATGGAGGTCTGTATAGATGGATTAATAGAACAAGTCCCACACACAGCTAGAAGCCCAATATTTTTTCAGAGGTAGATGCAGAAAAAAATATATTCAGTTTGCAACCTGATGGAGGTCTGTATAGATGGATTAATAGAACAAGTCCCACACACAGCTAGAAGCCCAATATTTTTTCAGAGGTAGATGCAGAAAAAAATATATTCAGTTTGCAACCTGATGGAGGTCTGTATAGATGGATTAATAGAACAAGTCCCACACACAGCTAGAAGCCCAATATTTTTTCAGAGGTAGATGCAGAAAAAAATATATTCAGTTTGCAACCTGATGGAGGTCAGTATAGATGGACTAATACAACAAGTCCCACGCACAGCTAGAAGCCCAATATTTTTTCAGAGGTAGATGCAGAAAAAAATATATTCAGTTTGCAACCTGATGGAGGTCTGTATAGATGGACTAATACAACAAGTCCCACACACAGCTAGAAGCCCAATATTTTTTCAGAGGTAGATGCAGAAAAAAATATATTCAGTTTGCAACCTGATGGAGGTCTGTATAGATGGATTAATAGAACAAGTACCACACACAGCTAGAAGCCCAATATTTTTTCAGAGGTAGATGCAGAAAAAAATATATTCAGTTTGCAACCTGATGGAGGTCTGTATAGATGGATTAATAGAACAAGTCCCACACACAGCTAGAAGCCCAATATTTTTTCAGAGGTAGATGCAGAAAAAAATATATTCAGTTTGCAACCTGATGGAGGTCTGTATAGATGGATTAATAGAACAAGTCCCACACACAGCTAGAAGCCCAATATTTTTTCAGAGGTAGATGCAGAAAAAAATATATTCAGTTTGCAACCTGATGGAGGTCTGTATAGATGGATTAATAGAACAAGTCCCACACACAGCTAGAAGCCCAATATTTTTTCAGAGGTAGATGCAGAAAAAAATATATTCAGTTTGCAACCTGATGGAGGTCTGTATAGATGGATTAATAGAACAAGTCCCACACACAGCTAGAAGCCCAATATTTTTTCAGAGGTAGATGCAGAAAAAAATATATTCAGTTTGCAACCTGATGGAGGTCTGTATAGATGGATTAATAGAACATGTCCCACACACAGCTAGAAGCCCAATATTTTTTCAGAGGTAGATGCAGAAAAAAATATATTCAGTTTGCAACCTGATGGAGGTCAGTATAGATGGACTAATGCAACAAGTCCCACACACAGCTAGAAGCCCAATATTTTTTCAGAGGTAGATGCAGAAAAAAATATATTCAGTTTGCAACCTGATGGAGGTCTGTATAGATGGATTAATAGAACAAGTCCCACACACAGCTAGAAGCCCAATATTTTTTCAGAGCTAGATGCAGAAAAAAATATATTCAGTTTGCAACCTGATGGAGGTCTGTATTGATGGATTAATAGAACAAGTCCCACACACAGCTAGAAGCCCAATATTTTTTCAGAGGTAGATGCAGAAAAAAATATATTCAGTTTGCAACCTGATGGAGGTCAATATAGATGGACTAATACAACAAGTCCCACACACAGCTAGAAGCCCAATATTTTTTCAGAGGTAGATGCAGAAAAAAATATATTCAGTTTGCAACCTGATGGAGGTCAGTATAGATGGACTAATACAACAAGTCCCACACACAGCTAGAAGCCCAATATTTTTTCAGAGGTAGATGCAGAAAAAAATATATTCAGTTTGCAACCTGATGGAGGTCTGTATAGATGGATTAATAGAACAAGTCCCACACACAGCTAGAAGCCCAATATTTTTTCAGAGGTAGATGCAGAAAAAAATATATTCAGTTTGCAACCTGATGGAGGTCTGTATAGATGGATTAATAGAACAAGTCCCACACACAGCTAGAAGCCCAATATTTTTTCAGAGGTAGATGCAGAAAAAAATATATTCAGTTTGCAACCTGATGGAGGTCAGTATAGATGGACTAATACAACAAGTCCCACGCACAGCTAGAAGCCCAATATTTTTTCAGAGGTAGATGCAGAAAAAAATATATTCAGTTTGCAACCTGATGGAGGTCAGTATAGATGGACTAATACAACAAGTCCCACACACAGCTAGAAGCCCAATATTTTTTCAGAGGTAGATGCAGAAAAAAATATATTCAGTTTGCAACCTGATGGAGGTCTGTATTGATGGATTAATAGAACAAGTCCCACACACAGCTAGAAGCCCAATATTTTTTCAGAGGTAGATGCAGAAAAAAATATATTCAGTTTGCAACCTGATGGAGGTCAATATAGATGGACTAATACAACAAGTCCCACACACAGCTAGAAGCCCAATATTTTTTCAGAGGTAGATGCAGAAAAAAATATATTCAGTTTGCAACCTGATGGAGGTCAGTATAGATGGACTAATACAACAAGTCCCACACACAGCTAGAAGCCCAATATTTTTTCAGAGGTAGATGCAGAAAAAAATATATTCAGTTTGCAACCTGATGGAGGTCTGTATAGATGGATTAATAGAACAAGTCCCACACACAGCTAGAAGCCCAATATTTTTTCAGAGGTAGATGCAGAAAAAAATATATTCAGTTTGCAACCTGATGGAGGTCTGTATAGATGGATTAATAGAACAAGTCCCACACACAGCTAGAAGCCCAATATTTTTTCAGAGGTAGATGCAGAAAAAAATATATTCAGTTTGCAACCTGATGGAGGTCAGTATAGATGGACTAATACAACAAGTCCCACGCACAGCTAGAAGCCCAATATTTTTTCAGAGGTAGATGCAGAAAAAAATATATTCAGTTTGCAACCTGATGGAGGTCAGTATAGATGGACTAATACAACAAGTCCCACACACAGCTAGAAGCCCAATATTTTTTCAGAGGTAGATGCAGAAAAAAATATATTCAGTTTGCAACCTGATGGAGGTCTGTATAGATGGATTAATAGAACAAGTCCCACACACAGCTAGAAGCCCAATATTTTTTCAGAGGTAGATGCAGAAAAAAATATATTCAGTTTGCAACCTGATGGAGGTCTGTATAGATGGATTAATAGAACAAGTCCCACACACAGCTAGAAGCCCAATATTTTTTCAGAGGTAGATGCAGAAAAAAATATATTCAGTTTGCAACCTGATGGAGGTCTGTATAGATGGATTAATAGAACATGTCCCACACACAGCTAGAAGCCCAATATTTTTTCAGAGGTAGATGCAGAAAAAAATATATTCAGTTTGCAACCTGATGGAGGTCAGTATAGATGGACTAATGCAACAAGTCCCACACACAGCTAGAAGCCCAATATTTTTTCAGAGGTAGATGCAGAAAAAAATATATTCAGTTTGCAACCTGATGGAGGTCTGTATAGATGGATTAATAGAACAAGTCCCACACACAGCTAGAAGCCCAATATTTTTTCAGAGCTAGATGCAGAAAAAAATATATTCAGTTTGCAACCTGATGGAGGTCTGTATTGATGGATTAATAGAACAAGTCCCACACACAGCTAGAAGCCCAATATTTTTTCAGAGGTAGATGCAGAAAAAAATATATTCAGTTTGCAACCTGATGGAGGTCAATATAGATGGACTAATACAACAAGTCCCACACACAGCTAGAAGCCCAATATTTTTTCAGAGGTAGATGCAGAAAAAAATATATTCAGTTTGCAACCTGATGGAGGTCAGTATAGATGGACTAATACAACAAGTCCCACACACAGCTAGAAGCCCAATATTTTTTCAGAGGTAGATGCAGAAAAAAATATATTCAGTTTGCAACCTGATGGAGGTCTGTATAGATGGATTAATAGAACAAGTCCCACACACAGCTAGAAGCCCAATATTTTTTCAGAGGTAGATGCAGAAAAAAATATATTCAGTTTGCAACCTGATGGAGGTCAGTATAGATGGACTAATACAACAAGTCCCACGCACAGCTAGAAGCCCAATATTTTTTCAGAGGTAGATGCAGAAAAAAATATATTCAGTTTGCAACCTGATGGAGGTCAGTATAGATGGACTAATACAACAAGTCCCACACACAGCTAGAAGCCCAATATTTTTTCAGAGGTAGATGCAGAAAAAAATATATTCAGTTTGCAACCTGATGGAGGTCTGTATTGATGGATTAATAGAACAAGTCCCACACACAGCTAGAAGCCCAATATTTTTTCAGAGGTAGATGCAGAAAAAAATATATTCAGTTTGCAACCTGATGGAGGTCAATATAGATGGACTAATACAACAAGTCCCACACACAGCTAGAAGCCCAATATTTTTTCAGAGGTAGATGCAGAAAAAAATATATTCAGTTTGCAACCTGATGGAGGTCAGTATAGATGGACTAATACAACAAGTCCCACACACAGCTAGAAGCCCAATATTTTTTCAGAGGTAGATGCAGAAAAAAATATATTCAGTTTGCAACCTGATGGAGGTCTGTATAGATGGATTAATAGAACAAGTCCCACACACAGCTAGAAGCCCAATATTTTTTCAGAGGTAGATGCAGAAAAAAATATATTCAGTTTGCAACCTGATGGAGGTCTGTATAGATGGATTAATAGAACAAGTCCCACACACAGCTAGAAGCCCAATATTTTTTCAGAGGTAGATGCAGAAAAAAATATATTCAGTTTGCAACCTGATGGAGGTCAGTATAGATGGACTAATACAACAAGTCCCACGCACAGCTAGAAGCCCAATATTTTTTCAGAGGTAGATGCAGAAAAAAATATATTCAGTTTGCAACCTGATGGAGGTCAGTATAGATGGACTAATACAACAAGTCCCACACACAGCTAGAAGCCCAATATTTTTTCAGAGGTAGATGCAGAAAAAAATATATTCAGTTTGCAACCTGATGGAGGTCTGTATAGATGGATTAATAGAACAAGTCCCACACACAGCTAGAAGCCCAATATTTTTTCAGAGGTAGATGCAGAAAAAAATATATTCAGTTTGCAACCTGATGGAGGTCTGTATAGATGGATTAATAGAACAAGTCCCACACACAGCTAGAAGCCCAATATTTTTTCAGAGGTAGATGCAGAAAAAAATATATTCAGTTTGCAACCTGATGGAGGTCTGTATAGATGGATTAATAGAACAAGTCCCACACACAGCTAGAAGCCCAATATTTTTTCAGAGGTAGATGCAGAAAAAAATATATTCAGTTTGCAACCTGATGGAGGTCTGTATAGATGGATTAATAGAACAAGTCCCACACACAGCTAGAAGCCCAATATTTTTTCAGAGGTAGATGCAGAAAAAAATATATTCAGTTTGCAACCTGATGGAGGTCTGTATAGATGGATTAATAGAACAAGTCCCACACACAGCTAGAAGCCCAATATTTTTTCAGAGGTAGATGCAGAAAAAAATATATTCAGTTTGCAACCTGATGGAGGTCTGTATAGATGGATTAATAGAACAAGTCCCACACACAGCTAGAAGCCCAATATTTTTTCAGAGGTAGATGCAGAAAAAAATATATTCAGTTTGCAACCTGATGGAGGTCAGTATAGATGGACTAATACAACAAGTCCCACGCACAGCTAGAAGCCCAATATTTTTTCAGAGGTAGATGCAGAAAAAAATATATTCAGTTTGCAACCTGATGGAGGTCTGTATAGATGGACTAATACAACAAGTCCCACACACAGCTAGAAGCCCAATATTTTTTCAGAGGTAGATGCAGAAAAAAATATATTCAGTTTGCAACCTGATGGAGGTCTGTATAGATGGATTAATAGAACAAGTACCACACACAGCTAGAAGCCCAATATTTTTTCAGAGGTAGATGCAGAAAAAAATATATTCAGTTTGCAACCTGATGGAGGTCTGTATAGATGGATTAATAGAACAAGTCCCACACACAGCTAGAAGCCCAATATTTTTTCAGAGGTAGATGCAGAAAAAAATATATTCAGTTTGCAACCTGATGGAGGTCTGTATAGATGGATTAATAGAACAAGTCCCACACACAGCTAGAAGCCCAATATTTTTTCAGAGGTAGATGCAGAAAAAAATATATTCAGTTTGCAACCTGATGGAGGTCTGTATAGATGGATTAATAGAACAAGTCCCACACACAGCTAGAAGCCCAATATTTTTTCAGAGGTAGATGCAGAAAAAAATATATTCAGTTTGCAACCTGATGGAGGTCTGTATAGATGGATTAATAGAACAAGTCCCACACACAGCTAGAAGCCCAATATTTTTTCAGAGGTAGATGCAGAAAAAAATATATTCAGTTTGCAACCTGATGGAGGTCTGTATAGATGGATTAATAGAACATGTCCCACACACAGCTAGAAGCCCAATATTTTTTCAGAGGTAGATGCAGAAAAAAATATATTCAGTTTGCAACCTGATGGAGGTCAGTATAGATGGACTAATGCAACAAGTCCCACACACAGCTAGAAGCCCAATATTTTTTCAGAGGTAGATGCAGAAAAAAATATATTCAGTTTGCAACCTGATGGAGGTCTGTATAGATGGATTAATAGAACAAGTCCCACACACAGCTAGAAGCCCAATATTTTTTCAGAGGTAGATGCAGAAAAAAATATATTCAGTTTGCAACCTGATGGAGGTCTGTATAGATGGATTAATAGAACAAGTCCCACACACAGCTAGAAGCCCAATATTTTTTCAGAGGTAGATGCAGAAAAAAATATATTCAGTTTGCAACCTGATGGAGGTCAGTATAGATGGACTAATACAACAAGTCCCACGCACAGCTAGAAGCCCAATATTTTTTCAGAGGTAGATGCAGAAAAAAATATATTCAGTTTGCAACCTGATGGAGGTCAGTATAGATGGACTAATACAACAAGTCCCACACACAGCTAGAAGCCCAATATTTTTTCAGAGGTAGATGCAGAAAAAAATATATTCAGTTTGCAACCTGATGGAGGTCTGTATAGATGGATTAATAGAACAAGTCCCACACACAGCTAGAAGCCCAATATTTTTTCAGAGGTAGATGCAGAAAAAAATATATTCAGTTTGCAACCTGATGGAGGTCTGTATAGATGGATTAATAGAACAAGTCCCACACACAGCTAGAAGCCCAATATTTTTTCAGAGGTAGATGCAGAAAAAAATATATTCAGTTTGCAACCTGATGGAGGTCTGTATAGATGGATTAATAGAACAAGTCCCACACACAGCTAGAAGCCCAATATTTTTTCAGAGGTAGATGCAGAAAAAAATATATTCAGTTTGCAACCTGATGGAGGTCTGTATAGATGGATTAATAGAACAAGTCCCACACACAGCTAGAAGCCCAATATTTTTTCAGAGGTAGATGCAGAAAAAAATATATTCAGTTTGCAACCTGATGGAGGTCTGTATAGATGGATTAATAGAACAAGTCCCACACACAGCTAGAAGCCCAATATTTTTTCAGAGGTAGATGCAGAAAAAAATATATTCAGTTTGCAACCTGATGGAGGTCTGTATAGATGGATTAATAGAACAAGTCCCACACACAGCTAGAAGCCCAATATTTTTTCAGAGGTAGATGCAGAAAAAAATATATTCAGTTTGCAACCTGATGGAGGTCAGTATAGATGGACTAATACAACAAGTCCCACGCACAGCTAGAAGCCCAATATTTTTTCAGAGGTAGATGCAGAAAAAAATATATTCAGTTTGCAACCTGATGGAGGTCTGTATAGATGGACTAATACAACAAGTCCCACACACAGCTAGAAGCCCAATATTTTTTCAGAGGTAGATGCAGAAAAAAATATATTCAGTCTGCAACCTGATGGAGGTCTGTATAGATGGATTAATAGAACAAGTACCACACACAGCTAGAAGCCCAATATTTTTTCAGAGGTAGATGCAGAAAAAAATATATTCAGTTTGCAACCTGATGGAGGTCTGTATAGATGGATTAATAGAACAAGTCCCACACACAGCTAGAAGCCCAATATTTTTTCAGAGGTAGATGCAGAAAAAAATATATTCAGTTTGCAACCTGATGGAGGTCTGTATAGATGGATTAATAGAACAAGTCCCACACACAGCTAGAAGCCCAATATTTTTTCAGAGGTAGATGCAGAAAAAAATATATTCAGTTTGCAACCTGATGGAGGTCTGTATAGATGGATTAATAGAACAAGTCCCACACACAGCTAGAAGCCCAATATTTTTTCAGAGGTAGATGCAGAAAAAAATATATTCAGTTTGCAACCTGATGGAGGTCTGTATAGATGGATTAATAGAACAAGTCCCACACACAGCTAGAAGCCCAATATTTTTTCAGAGGTAGATGCAGAAAAAAATATATTCAGTTTGCAACCTGATGGAGGTCTGTATAGATGGATTAATAGAACATGTCCCACACACAGCTAGAAGCCCAATATTTTTTCAGAGGTAGATGCAGAAAAAAATATATTCAGTTTGCAACCTGATGGAGGTCAGTATAGATGGACTAATGCAACAAGTCCCACACACAGCTAGAAGCCCAATATTTTTTCAGAGGTAGATGCAGAAAAAAATATATTCAGTTTGCAACCTGATGGAGGTCTGTATAGATGGATTAATAGAACAAGTCCCACACACAGCTAGAAGCCCAATATTTTTTCAGAGCTAGATGCAGAAAAAAATATATTCAGTTTGCAACCTGATGGAGGTCTGTATTGATGGATTAATAGAACAAGTCCCACACACAGCTAGAAGCCCAATATTTTTTCAGAGGTAGATGCAGAAAAAAATATATTCAGTTTGCAACCTGATGGAGGTCAATATAGATGGACTAATACAACAAGTCCCACACACAGCTAGAAGCCCAATATTTTTTCAGAGGTAGATGCAGAAAAAAATATATTCAGTTTGCAACCTGATGGAGGTCAGTATAGATGGACTAATACAACAAGTCCCACACACAGCTAGAAGCCCAATATTTTTTCAGAGGTAGATGCAGAAAAAAATATATTCAGTTTGCAACCTGATGGAGGTCTGTATAGATGGATTAATAGAACAAGTCCCACACACAGCTAGAAGCCCAATATTTTTTCAGAGGTAGATGCAGAAAAAAATATATTCAGTTTGCAACCTGATGGAGGTCTGTATAGATGGATTAATAGAACAAGTCCCACACACAGCTAGAAGCCCAATATTTTTTCAGAGGTAGATGCAGAAAAAAATATATTCAGTTTGCAACCTGATGGAGGTCAGTATAGATGGACTAATACAACAAGTCCCACGCACAGCTAGAAGCCCAATATTTTTTCAGAGGTAGATGCAGAAAAAAATATATTCAGTTTGCAACCTGATGGAGGTCAGTATAGATGGACTAATACAACAAGTCCCACACACAGCTAGAAGCCCAATATTTTTTCAGAGGTAGATGCAGAAAAAAATATAATCAGTTTGCAACCTGATGGAGGTCTGTATTGATAGATTAATAGAACAAGTCCCACACACAGCTAGAAGCCCAATATTTTTTCAGAGGTAGATGCAGAAAAAAATATATTCAGTTTGCAACCTGATGGAGGTCAATATAGATGGACTAATACAACAAGTCCCACACACAGCTAGAAGCCCAATATTTTTTCAGAGGTAGATGCAGAAAAAAATATATTCAGTTTGCAACCTGATGGAGGTCAGTATAGATGGACTAATACAACAAGTCCCACACACAGCTAGAAGCCCAATATTTTTTCAGAGGTAGATGCAGAAAAAAATATATTCAGTTTGCAACCTGATGGAGGTCTGTATAGATGGATTAATAGAACAAGTCCCACACACAGCTAGAAGCCCAATATTTTTTCAGAGGTAGATGCAGAAAAAAATATATTCAGTTTGCAACCTGATGGAGGTCTGTATAGATGGATTAATAGAACAAGTCCCACACACAGCTAGAAGCCCAATATTTTTTCAGAGGTAGATGCAGAAAAAAATATATTCAGTTTGCAACCTGATGGAGGTCAGTATAGATGGACTAATACAACAAGTCCCACGCACAGCTAGAAGCCCAATATTTTTTCAGAGGTAGATGCAGAAAAAAATATATTCAGTTTGCAACCTGATGGAGGTCAGTATAGATGGACTAATACAACAAGTCCCACACACAGCTAGAAGCCCAATATTTTTTCAGAGGTAGATGCAGAAAAAAATATATTCAGATTGCAACCTGATGGAGGTCTGTATAGATGGATTAATAGAACAAGTCCCACACACAGCTAGAAGCCCAATATTTTTTCAGAGGTAGATGCAGAAAAAAATATATTCAGTTTGCAACCTGATGGAGGTCTGTATAGATGGATTAATAGAACAAGTCCCACACACAGCTAGAAGCCCAATATTTTTTCAGAGGTAGATGCAGAAAAAAATATATTCAGTTTGCAACCTGATGGAGGTCTGTATAGATGGATTAATAGAACAAGTCCCACACACAGCTAGAAGCCCAATATTTTTTCAGAGGTAGATGCAGAAAAAAATATATTCAGTTTGCAACCTGATGGAGGTCTGTATAGATGGATTAATAGAACAAGTCCCACACACAGCTAGAAGCCCAATATTTTTTCAGAGGTAGATGCAGAAAAAAATATATTCAGTTTGCAACCTGATGGAGGTCTGTATAGATGGATTAATAGAACAAGTCCCACACACAGCTAGAAGCCCAATATTTTTTCAGAGGTAGATGCAGAAAAAAATATATTCAGTTTGCAACCTGATGGAGGTCTGTATAGATGGATTAATAGAACATGTCCCACACACAGCTAGAAGCCCAATATTTTTTCAGAGGTAGATGCAGAAAAAAATATATTCAGTTTGCAACCTGATTGAGGTCAGTATAGATGGACTAATGCAACAAGTCCCACACACAGCTAGAAGCCCAATATTTTTTCAGAGGTAGATGCAGAAAAAAATATATTCAGTTTGCAACCTGATGGAGGTCTGTATAGATGGATTAATAGAACAAGTCCCACACACAGCTAGAAGCCCAATATTTTTTCAGAGCTTGATGCAGAAAAAAATATATTCAGTTTGCAACCTGATGGAGGTCTGTATTGATGGATTAATAGAACAAGTCCCACACACAGCTAGAAGCCCAATATTTTTTCAGAGGTAGATGCAGAAAAAAATATATTCAGTTTGCAACCTGATGGAGGTCAATATAGATGGACTAATACAACTAGTCCCACACACAGCTAGAAGCCCAATATTTTTTCAGAGGTAGATGCAGAAAAAAATATATTCAGTTTGCAACCTGATGGAGGTCAGTATAGATGGACTAATACAACAAGTCCCACACACAGCTAGAAGCCCAATATTTTTTCAGAGGTAGATGCAGAAAAAAATATATTCAGTTTGCAACCTGATGGAGGTCTGTATAGATGGATTAATAGAACAAGTCCCACACACAGCTAGAAGCCCAATATTTTTTCAGAGGTAGATGCAGAAAAAAATATATTCAGTTTGCAACCTGATGGAGGTCTGTATAGATGGATTAATAGAACAAGTCCCACACACAGCAAGAAGCCCAATATTTTTTCAGAGGTAGATGCAGAAAAAAATATATTCAGTTTGCAACCTGATGGAGGTCAGTATAGATGGACTAATACAACAAGTCCCGCGCACAGCTAGAAGCCCAATATTTTTTCAGAGGTAGATGCAGAAAAAAATATATTCAGTTTGCAACCTGATGGAGGTCAGTATAGATGGACTAATACAACAAGTCCCACGCACAGCTAGAAGCCCAATATTTTTTCAGAGGTAGATGCAGAAAAAAATATATTCAGTTTGCAACCTGATGGAGGTCAGTATAGATGGACTAATACAACAAGTCCCACACACAGCTAGAAGCCCAATATTTTTTCAGAGGTAGATGCAGAAAAAAATATATTCAGTTTGCAACCTGATGGAGGTCTGTATAGATGGATTAATAGAACAAGTCCCACACACAGCTAGAAGCCCAATATTTTTTCAGAGGTAGATGCAGAAAAAAATATATTCAGTTTGCAACCTGATGGAGGTCTGTATAGATGGATTAATAGAACAAGTCCCACACACAGCTAGAAGCCCAATATTTTTTCAGAGGTAGATGCAGAAAAAAATATATTCAGTTTGCAACCTGATGGAGGTCTGTATAGATGGATTAATAGAACAAGTCCCACACACAGCTAGAAGCCCAATATTTTTTCAGAGGTAGATGCAGAAAAAAATATATTCAGTTTGCAACCTGATGGAGGTCTGTATAGATGGATTAATAGAACAAGTCCCACACACAGCTAGAAGCCCAATATTTTTTCAGAGGTAGATGCAGAAAAAAATATATTCAGTTTGCAACCTGATGGAGGTCTGTATAGATGGATTAATAGAACAAGTCCCACACACAGCTAGAAGCCCAATATTTTTTCAGAGGTAGATGCAGAAAAAAATATATTCAGTTTGCAACCTGATGGAGGTCTGTATAGATGGATTAATAGAACAAGTCCCACACACAGCTAGAAGCCCAATATTTTTTCAGAGGTAGATGCAGAAAAAAATATATTCAGTTTGCAACCTGATGGAGGTCTGTATAGATGGATTAATAGAACAAGTCCCACACACAGCTAGAAGCCCAATATTTTTTCAGAGGTAGATGCAGAAAAAAATATATTCAGTTTGCAACCTGATGGAGGTCTGTATAGATGGATTAATAGAACAAGTCCCACACACAGCTAGAAGCCCAATATTTTTTCAGAGGTAGATGCAGAAAAAAATATATTCAGTTTGCAACCTGATGGAGGTCTGTATAGATGGATTAATAGAACAAGTCCCACACACAGCTAGAAGCCCAATATTTTTTCAGAGGTAGATGCAGAAAAAAATATATTCAGTTTGCAACCTGATGGAGGTCTGTATAGATGGATTAATAGAACAAGTCCCACACACAGCTAGAAGCCCAATATTTTTTCAGAGGTAGATGCAGAAAAAAATATATTCAGTTTGCAACCTGATGGAGGTCAGTATAGATGGACTAATACAACAAGTCCCACGCACAGCTAGAAGCCCAATATTTTTTCAGAGGTAGATGCAGAAAAAAATATATTCAGTTTGCAACCTGATGGAGGTCTGTATAGATGGACTAATACAACAAGTCCCACACACAGCTAGAAGCCCAATATTTTTTCAGAGGTAGATGCAGAAAAAAATATATTCAGTCTGCAACCTGATGGAGGTCTGTATAGATGGATTAATAGAACAAGTACCACACACAGCTAGAAGCCCAATATTTTTTCAGAGGTAGATGCAGAAAAAAATATATTCAGTTTGCAACCTGATGGAGGTCTGTATAGATGGATTAATAGAACAAGTCCCACACACAGCTAGAATCCCAATATTTTTTCAGAGGTAGATGCAGAAAAAAATATATTCAGTTTGCAACCTGATGGAGGTCTGTATAGATGGATTAATAGAACAAGTCCCACACACAGCTAGAAGCCCAATATTTTTTCAGAGGTAGATGCAGAAAAAAATATATTCAGTTTGCAACCTGATGGAGGTCTGTATAGATGGATTAATAGAACAAGTCCCACACACAGCTAGAAGCCCAATATTTTTTCAGAGGTAGATGCAGAAAAAAATATATTCAGTTTGCAACCTGATGGAGGTCTGTATAGATGGATTAATAGAACAAGTCCCACACACAGCTAGAAGCCCAATATTTTTTCAGAGGTAGATGCAGAAAAAAATATATTCAGTTTGCAACCTGATGGAGGTCTGTATAGATGGATTAATAGAACATGTCCCACACACAGCTAGAAGCCCAATATTTTTTCAGAGGTAGATGCAGAAAAAAATATATTCAGTTTGCAACCTGATGGAGGTCAGTATAGATGGACTAATGCAACAAGTCCCACACACAGCTAGAAGCCCAATATTTTTTCAGAGGTAGATGCAGAAAAAAATATATTCAGTTTGCAACCTGATGGAGGTCTGTATAGATGGATTAATAGAACAAGTCCCACACACAGCTAGAAGCCCAATATTTTTTCAGAGCTAGATGCAGAAAAAAATATATTCAGTTTGCAACCTGATGGAGGTCTGTATTGATGGATTAATAGAACAAGTCCCACACACAGCTAGAAGCCCAATATTTTTTCAGAGGTAGATGCAGAAAAAAATATATTCAGTTTGCAACCTGATGGAGGTCAATATAGATGGACTAATACAACAAGTCCCACACACAGCTAGAAGCCCAATATTTTTTCAGAGGTAGATGCAGAAAAAAATATATTCAGTTTGCAACCTGATGGAGGTCAGTATAGATGGACTAATACAACAAGTCCCACACACAGCTAGAAGCCCAATATTTTTTCAGAGGTAGATGCAGAAAAAAATATATTCAGTTTGCAACCTGATGGAGGTCTGTATAGATGGATTAATAGAACAAGTCCCACACACAGCTAGAAGCCCAATATTTTTTCAGAGGTAGATGCAGAAAAAAATATATTCAGTTTGCAACCTGATGGAGGTCTGTATAGATGGATTAATAGAACAAGTCCCACACACAGCTAGAAGCCCAATATTTTTTCAGAGGTAGATGCAGAAAAAAATATATTCAGTTTGCAACCTGATGGAGGTCAGTATAGATGGACTAATACAACAAGTCCCACGCACAGCTAGAAGCCCAATATTTTTTCAGAGGTAGATGCAGAAAAAAATATATTCAGTTTGCAACCTGATGGAGGTCAGTATAGATGGACTAATACAACAAGTCCCACACACAGCTAGAAGCCCAATATTTTTTCAGAGGTAGATGCAGAAAAAAATATATTCAGTTTGCAACCTGATGGAGGTCTGTATTGATAGATTAATAGAACAAGTCCCACACACAGCTAGAAGCCCAATATTTTTTCAGAGGTAGATGCAGAAAAAAATATATTCAGTTTGCAACCTGATGGAGGTCAATATAGATGGACTAATACAACAAGTCCCACACACAGCTAGAAGCCCAATATTTTTTCAGAGGTAGATGCAGAAAAAAATATATTCAGTTTGCAACCTGATGGAGGTCAGTATAGATGGACTAATACAACAAGTCCCACACACAGCTAGAAGCCCAATATTTTTTCAGAGGTAGATGCAGAAAAAAATATATTCAGTTTGCAACCTGATGGAGGTCTGTATAGATGGATTAATAGAACAAGTCCCACACACAGCTAGAAGCCCAATATTTTTTCAGAGGTAGATGCAGAAAAAAATATATTCAGTTTGCAACCTGATGGAGGTCTGTATAGATGGATTAATAGAACAAGTCCCACACACAGCTAGAAGCCCAATATTTTTTCAGAGGTAGATGCAGAAAAAAATATATTCAGTTTGCAACCTGATGGAGGTCAGTATAGATGGACTAATACAACAAGTCCCACGCACAGCTAGAAGCCCAATATTTTTTCAGAGGTAGATGCAGAAAAAAATATATTCAGTTTGCAACCTGATGGAGGTCAGTATAGATGGACTAATACAACAAGTCCCACACACAGCTAGAAGCCCAATATTTTTTCAGAGGTAGATGCAGAAAAAAATATATTCAGATTGCAACCTGATGGAGGTCTGTATAGATGGATTAATAGAACAAGTCCCACACACAGCTAGAAGCCCAATATTTTTTCAGAGGTAGATGCAGAAAAAAATATATTCAGTTTGCAACCTGATGGAGGTCTGTATAGATGGATTAATAGAACAAGTCCCACACACAGCTAGAAGCCCAATATTTTTTCAGAGGTAGATGCAGAAAAAAATATATTCAGTTTGCAACCTGATGGAGGTCTGTATAGATGGATTAATAGAACAAGTCCCACACACAGCTAGAAGCCCAATATTTTTTCAGAGGTAGATGCAGAAAAAAATATATTCAGTTTGCAACCTGATGGAGGTCTGTATAGATGGATTAATAGAACAAGTCCCACACACAGCTAGAAGCCCAATATTTTTTCAGAGGTAGATGCAGAAAAAAATATATTCAGTTTGCAACCTGATGGAGGTCTGTATAGATGGATTAATAGAACAAGTCCCACACACAGCTAGAAGCCCAATATTTTTTCAGAGGTAGATGCAGAAAAAAATATATTCAGTTTGCAACCTGATGGAGGTCTGTATAGATGGATTAATAGAACATGTCCCACACACAGCTAGAAGCCCAATATTTTTTCAGAGGTAGATGCAGAAAAAAATATATTCAGTTTGCAACCTGATTGAGGTCAGTATAGATGGACTAATGCAACAAGTCCCACACACAGCTAGAAGCCCAATATTTTTTCAGAGGTAGATGCAGAAAAAAATATATTCAGTTTGCAACCTGATGGAGGTCTGTATAGATGGATTAATAGAACAAGTCCCACACACAGCTAGAAGCCCAATATTTTTTCAGAGCTTGATGCAGAAAAAAATATATTCAGTTTGCAACCTGATGGAGGTCTGTATTGATGGATTAATAGAACAAGTCCCACACACAGCTAGAAGCCCAATATTTTTTCAGAGGTAGATGCAGAAAAAAATATATTCAGTTTGCAACCTGATGGAGGTCAATATAGATGGACTAATACAACTAGTCCCACACACAGCTAGAAGCCCAATATTTTTTCAGAGGTAGATGCAGAAAAAAATATATTCAGTTTGCAACCTGATGGAGGTCAGTATAGATGGACTAATACAACAAGTCCCACACACAGCTAGAAGCCCAATATTTTTTCAGAGGTAGATGCAGAAAAAAATATATTCAGTTTGCAACCTGATGGAGGTCTGTATAGATGGATTAATAGAACAAGTCCCACACACAGCTAGAAGCCCAATATTTTTTCAGAGGTAGATGCAGAAAAAAATATATTCAGTTTGCAACCTGATGGAGGTCTGTATAGATGGATTAATAGAACAAGTCCCACACACAGCAAGAAGCCCAATATTTTTTCAGAGGTAGATGCAGAAAAAAATATATTCAGTTTGCAACCTGATGGAGGTCAGTATAGATGGACTAATACAACAAGTCCCGCGCACAGCTAGAAGCCCAATATTTTTTCAGAGGTAGATGCAGAAAAAAATATATTCAGTTTGCAACCTGATGGAGGTCAGTATAGATGGACTAATACAACAAGTCCCACGCACAGCTAGAAGCCCAATATTTTTTCAGAGGTAGATGCAGAAAAAAATATATTCAGTTTGCAACCTGATGGAGGTCAGTATAGATGGACTAATACAACAAGTCCCACACACAGCTAGAAGCCCAATATTTTTTCAGAGGTAGATGCAGAAAAAAATATATTCAGTTTGCAACCTGATGGAGGTCTGTATAGATGGATTAATAGAACAAGTCCCACACACAGCTAGAAGCCCAATATTTTTTCAGAGGTAGATGCAGAAAAAAATATATTCAGTTTGCAACCTGATGGAGGTCTGTATAGATGGATTAATAGAACAAGTCCCACACACAGCTAGAAGCCCAATATTTTTTCAGAGGTAGATGCAGAAAAAAATATATTCAGTTTGCAACCTGATGGAGGTCTGTATAGATGGATTAATAGAACAAGTCCCACACACAGCTAGAAGCCCAATATTTTTTCAGAGGTAGATGCAGAAAAAAATATATTCAGTTTGCAACCTGATGGAGGTCTGTATAGATGGATTAATAGAACAAGTCCCACACACAGCTAGAAGCCCAATATTTTTTCAGAGGTAGATGCAGAAAAAAATATATTCAGTTTGCAACCTGATGGAGGTCTGTATAGATGGATTAATAGAACAAGTCCCACACACAGCTAGAAGCCCAATATTTTTTCAGAGGTAGATGCAGAAAAAAATATATTCAGTTTGCAACCTGATGGAGGTCTGTATAGATGGATTAATAGAACAAGTCCCACACACAGCTAGAAGCCCAATATTTTTTCAGAGGTAGATGCAGAAAAAAATATATTCAGTTTGCAACCTGATGGAGGTCTGTATAGATGGATTAATAGAACAAGTCCCACACACAGCTAGAAGCCCAATATTTTTTCAGAGGTAGATGCAGAAAAAAATATATTCAGTTTGCAACCTGATGGAGGTCTGTATAGATGGATTAATAGAACAAGTCCCACACACAGCTAGAAGCCCAATATTTTTTCAGAGGTAGATGCAGAAAAAAATATATTCAGTTTGCAACCTGATGGAGGTCTGTATAGATGGATTAATAGAACAAGTCCCACACACAGCTAGAAGCCCAATATTTTTTCAGAGGTAGATGCAGAAAAAAATATATTCAGTTTGCAACCTGATGGAGGTCTGTATAGATGGATTAATAGAACAAGTCCCACACACAGCTAGAAGCCCAATATTTTTTCAGAGGTAGATGCAGAAAAAAATATATTCAGTTTGCAACCTGATGGAGGTCAGTATAGATGGACTAATACAACAAGTCCCACGCACAGCTAGAAGCCCAATATTTTTTCAGAGGTAGATGCAGAAAAAAATATATTCAGTTTGCAACCTGATGGAGGTCTGTATAGATGGACTAATACAACAAGTCCCACACACAGCTAGAAGCCCAATATTTTTTCAGAGGTAGATGCAGAAAAAAATATATTCAGTCTGCAACCTGATGGAGGTCTGTATAGATGGATTAATAGAACAAGTACCACACACAGCTAGAAGCCCAATATTTTTTCAGAGGTAGATGCAGAAAAAAATATATTCAGTTTGCAACCTGATGGAGGTCTGTATAGATGGATTAATAGAACAAGTCCCACACACAGCTAGAATCCCAATATTTTTTCAGAGGTAGATGCAGAAAAAAATATATTCAGTTTGCAACCTGATGGAGGTCTGTATAGATGGATTAATAGAACAAGTCCCACACACAGCTAGAAGCCCAATATTTTTTCAGAGGTAGATGCAGAAAAAAATATATTCAGTTTGCAACCTGATGGAGGTCTGTATAGATGGATTAATAGAACAAGTCCCACACACAGCTAGAAGCCCAATATTTTTTCAGAGGTAGATGCAGAAAAAAATATATTCAGTTTGCAACCTGATGGAGGTCTGTATAGATGGATTAATAGAACAAGTCCCACACACAGCTAGAAGCCCAATATTTTTTCAGAGGTAGATGCAGAAAAAAATATATTCAGTTTGCAACCTGATGGAGGTCTGTATAGATGGATTAATAGAACATGTCCCACACACAGCTAGAAGCCCAATATTTTTTCAGAGGTAGATGCAGAAAAAAATATATTCAGTTTGCAACCTGATGGAGGTCAGTATAGATGGACTAATGCAACAAGTCCCACACACAGCTAGAAGCCCAATATTTTTTCAGAGGTAGATGCAGAAAAAAATATATTCAGTTTGCAACCTGATGGAGGTCTGTATAGATGGATTAATAGAACAAGTCCCACACACAGCTAGAAGCCCAATATTTTTTCAGAGCTAGATGCAGAAAAAAATATATTCAGTTTGCAACCTGATGGAGGTCTGTATTGATGGATTAATAGAACAAGTCCCACACACAGCTAGAAGCCCAATATTTTTTCAGAGGTAGATGCAGAAAAAAATATATTCAGTTTGCAACCTGATGGAGGTCAATATAGATGGACTAATACAACAAGTCCCACACACAGCTAGAAGCCCAATATTTTTTCAGAGGTAGATGCAGAAAAAAATATATTCAGTTTGCAACCTGATGGAGGTCAGTATAGATGGACTAATACAACAAGTCCCACACACAGCTAGAAGCCCAATATTTTTTCAGAGGTAGATGCAGAAAAAAATATATTCAGTTTGCAACCTGATGGAGGTCTGTATAGATGGATTAATAGAACAAGTCCCACACACAGCTAGAAGCCCAATATTTTTTCAGAGGTAGATGCAGAAAAAAATATATTCAGTTTGCAACCTGATGGAGGTCTGTATAGATGGATTAATAGAACAAGTCCCACACACAGCTAGAAGCCCAATATTTTTTCAGAGGTAGATGCAGAAAAAAATATATTCAGTTTGCAACCTGATGGAGGTCAGTATAGATGGACTAATACAACAAGTCCCACGCACAGCTAGAAGCCCAATATTTTTCAGAGGTAGATGCAGAAAAAAATATATTCAGTTTGCAACCTGATGGAGGTCAGTATAGATGGACTAATACAACAAGTCCCACACACAGCTAGAAGCCCAATATTTTTTCAGAGGTAGATGCAGAAAAAAATATATTCAGTTTGCAACCTGATGGAGGTCTGTATTGATAGATTAATAGAACAAGTCCCACACACAGCTAGAAGCCCAATATTTTTTCAGAGGTAGATGCAGAAAAAAATATATTCAGTTTGCAACCTGATGGAGGTCAATATAGATGGACTAATACAACAAGTCCCACACACAGCTAGAAGCCCAATATTTTTTCAGAGGTAGATGCAGAAAAAAATATATTCAGTTTGCAACCTGATGGAGGTCAGTATAGATGGACTAATACAACAAGTCCCACACACAGCTAGAAGCCCAATATTTTTTCAGAGGTAGATGCAGAAAAAAATATATTCAGTTTGCAACCTGATGGAGGTCTGTATAGATGGATTAATAGAACAAGTCCCACACACAGCTAGAAGCCCAATATTTTTCAGAGGTAGATGCAGAAAAAAATATATTCAGTTTGCAACCTGATGGAGGTCTGTATAGATGGATTAATAGAACAAGTCCCACACACAGCTAGAAGCCCAATATTTTTTCAGAGGTAGATGCAGAAAAAAATATATTCAGTTTGCAACCTGATGGAGGTCAGTATAGATGGACTAATACAACAAGTCCCACGCACAGCTAGAAGCCCAATATTTTTTCAGAGGTAGATGCAGAAAAAAATATATTCAGTTTGCAACCTGATGGAGGTCAGTATAGATGGACTAATACAACAAGTCCCACACACAGCTAGAAGCCCAATATTTTTTCAGAGGTAGATGCAGAAAAAAATATATTCAGATTGCAACCTGATGGAGGTCTGTATAGATGGATTAATAGAACAAGTCCCACACACAGCTAGAAGCCCAATATTTTTTCAGAGGTAGATGCAGAAAAAAATATATTCAGTTTGCAACCTGATGGAGGTCTGTATAGATGGATTAATAGAACAAGTCCCACACACAGCTAGAAGCCCAATATTTTTTCAGAGGTAGATGCAGAAAAAAATATATTCAGTTTGCAACCTGATGGAGGTCTGTATAGATGGATTAATAGAACAAGTCCCACACACAGCTAGAAGCCCAATATTTTTTCAGAGGTAGATGCAGAAAAAAATATATTCAGTTTGCAACCTGATGGAGGTCTGTATAGATGGATTAATAGAACAAGTCCCACACACAGCTAGAAGCCCAATATTTTTTCAGAGGTAGATGCAGAAAAAAATATATTCAGTTTGCAACCTGATGGAGGTCTGTATAGATGGATTAATAGAACAAGTCCCACACACAGCTAGAAGCCCAATATTTTTTCAGAGGTAGATGCAGAAAAAAATATATTCAGTTTGCAACCTGATGGAGGTCTGTATAGATGGATTAATAGAACATGTCCCACACACAGCTAGAAGCCCAATATTTTTTCAGAGGTAGATGCAGAAAAAAATATATTCAGTTTGCAACCTGATTGAGGTCAGTATAGATGGACTAATGCAACAAGTCCCACACACAGCTAGAAGCCCAATATTTTTTCAGAGGTAGATGCAGAAAAAAATATATTCAGTTTGCAACCTGATGGAGGTCTGTATAGATGGATTAATAGAACAAGTCCCACACACAGCTAGAAGCCCAATATTTTTTCAGAGCTTGATGCAGAAAAAAATATATTCAGTTTGCAACCTGATGGAGGTCTGTATGATGGATTAATAGAACAAGTCCCACACACAGCTAGAAGCCCAATATTTTTTCAGAGGTAGATGCAGAAAAAAATATATTCAGTTTGCAACCTGATGGAGGTCAGTATAGATGGACTAATACAACTAGTCCCACACACAGCTAGAAGCCCAATATTTTTTCAGAGGTAGATGCAGAAAAAAATATATTCAGTTTGCAACCTGATGGAGGTCAGTATAGATGGACTAATACAACAAGTCCCACACACAGCTAGAAGCCCAATATTTTTTCAGAGGTAGATGCAGAAAAAAATATATTCAGTTTGCAACCTGATGGAGGTCTGTATAGATGGATTAATAGAACAAGTCCCACACACAGCTAGAAGCCCAATATTTTTTCAGAGGTAGATGCAGAAAAAAATATATTCAGTTTGCAACCTGATGGAGGTCTGTATAGATGGATTAATAGAACAAGTCCCACACACAGCTAGAAGCCCAATATTTTTTCAGAGGTAGATGCAGAAAAAAATATATTCAGTTTGCAACCTGATGGAGGTCAGTATAGATGGACTAATACAACAAGTCCCCACACACAGCTAGAAGCCCAATATTTTTTCAGAGGTAGATGCAGAAAAAAATATATTCAGTTTGCAACCTGATGGAGGTCAGTATAGATGGACTAATACAACAAGTCCCACACACAGCTAGAAGCCCAATATTTTTTCAGAGGTAGATGCAGAAAAAAATATATTCAGTTTGCAACCTGATGGAGGTCTGTATAGATGGATTAATAGAACAAGTCCCACACACAGCTAGAAGCCCAATATTTTTTCAGAGGTAGATGCAGAAAAAAATATATTCAGTTTGCAACCTGATGGAGGTCTGTATAGATGGATTAATAGAACAAGTCCCACACACAGCTAGAAGCCCAATATTTTTTCAGAGGTAGATGCAGAAAAAAATATATTCAGTTTGCAACCTGATGGAGGTCTGTATAGATGGATTAATAGAACAAGTCCCACACACAGCTAGAAGCCCAATATTTTTTCAGAGGTAGATGCAGAAAAAAATATATTCAGTTTGCAACCTGATGGAGGTCTGTATAGATGGATTAATAGAACAAGTCCCACACACAGCTAGAAGCCCAATATTTTTTCAGAGGTAGATGCAGAAAAAAATATATTCAGTTTGCAACCTGATGGAGGTCTGTATAGATGGACTAATAGAACAAGTCCCACACACAGCTAGAAGCCCAATATTTTTTCAGAGGTAGATGCAGAAAAAAATATATTCAGTTTGCAACCTGATGGAGGTCAGTATAGATGGACTAATACAACAAGTCCCACACACAGCTAGAAGCCCAATATTTTTTCAGAGGTAGATGCAGAAAAAAATATATTCAGTTTGCAACCTGATGGAGGTCTGTATAGATGGATTAATAGAACAAGTCCCACACACAGCTAGAAGCCCAATATTTTTTCAGAGGTAGATGCAGAAAAAAATATATTCAGTTTGCAACCTGATGGAGGTCTGTATAGATGGATTAATAGAACAAGTCCCACACACAGCTAGAAGCCCAATATTTTTTCAGAGGTAGATGCAGAAAAAAATATATTCAGTTTGCAACCTGATGGAGGTCTGTATAGATGGATTAATAGAACAAGTCCCACACACAGCTAGAAGCCCAATATTTTTTCAGAGGTAGATGCAGAAAAAAATATATTCAGTTTGCAACCTGATGGAGGTCTGTATAGATGGATTAATAGAACAAGTCCCACACACAGCTAGAAGCCCAATATTTTTTCAGAGGTAGATGCAGAAAAAAATATATTCAGTTTGCAACCTGATGGAGGTCTGTATAGATGGATTAATAGAACAAGTCCCACACACAGCTAGAAGCCCAATATTTTTTCAGAGGTAGATGCAGAAAAAAATATATTCAGTTTGCAACCTGATGGAGGTCTGTATAGATGGATTAATAGAACAAGTCCCACACACAGCTAGAAGCCCAATATTTTTTCAGAGGTAGATGCAGAAAAAAATATATTCAGTTTGCAACCTGATGGAGGTCTGTATAGATGGATTAATAGAACAAGTCCCACACACAGCTAGAAGCCCAATATTTTTTCAGAGGTAGATGCAGAAAAAAATATATTCAGTTTGCAACCTGATGGAGGTCTGTATAGATGGATTAATAGAACAAGTCCCACACACAGCTAGAAGCCCAATATTTTTTCAGAGGTAGATGCAGAAAAAAATATATTCAGTTTGCAACCTGATGGAGGTCATGTATAGATGGATTAATAGAACAAGTCCCACACACAGCTAGAAGCCCAATATTTTTTCAGAGGTAGATGCAGAAAAAAATATATTCAGTTTGCAACCTGATGGAGGTCTGTATAGATGGACTAATGCAACAAGTCCCACACACAGCTAGAAGCCCAATATTTTTTCAGAGGTAGATGCAGAAAAAAATATATTCAGTTTGCAACCTGATGGAGGTCTGTATAGATGGATTAATAGAACAAGTCCCACACACAGCTAGAAGCCCAATATTTTTTCAGAGGTAGATGCAGAAAAAAATATATTCAGTTTGCAACCTGATGGAGGTCTGTATAGATGGATTAATAGAACAAGTCCCACACACAGCTAGAAGCCCAATATTTTTTCAGAGGTAGATGCAGAAAAAAATATATTCAGTTTGCAACCTGATGGAGGTCTGTATAGATGGATTAATAGAACAAGTCCCACACACAGCTAGAAGCCCAATATTTTTTCAGAGGTAGATGCAGAAAAAAATATATTCAGTTTGCAACCTGATGGAGGTCTGTATAGATGGATTAATAGAACAAGTCCCACACACAGCTAGAAGCCCAATATTTTTTCAGAGGTAGATGCAGAAAAAAATATATTCAGTTTGCAACCTGATGGAGGTCTGTATAGATGGATTAATAGAACAAGTCCCACACACAGCTAGAAGCCCAATATTTTTTCAGAGGTAGATGCAGAAAAAAATATATTCAGTTTGCAACCTGATGGAGGTCTGTATAGATGGATTAATAGAACAAGTCCCACACACAGCTAGAAGCCCAATATTTTTTCAGAGGTAGATGCAGAAAAAAATATATTCAGTTTGCAACCTGATGGAGGTCTGTATAGATGGATTAATAGAACAAGTCCCACACACAGCTAGAAGCCCAATATTTTTTCAGAGGTAGATGCAGAAAAAAATATATTCAGTTTGCAACCTGATGGAGGTCAGTATAGATGGACTAATACAACAAGTCCCACACACAGCTAGAAGCCCAATATTTTTTCAGAGGTAGATGCAGAAAAAAATATATTCAGTTTGCAACCTGATGGAGGTCAGTATAGATGGACTAATACAACAAGTCCCACACACAGCTAGAAGCCCAATATTTTTTCAGAGGTAGATGCAGAAAAAAATATATTCAGTTTGCAACCTGATGGAGGTCTGTATAGATGGATTAATAGAACAAGTCCCACACACAGCTAGAAGCCCAATATTTTTTCAGAGGTAGATGCAGAAAAAAATATATTCAGTTTGCAACCTGATGGAGGTCTGTATAGATGGATTAATAGAACAAGTCCCACACACAGCTAGAAGCCCAATATTTTTTCAGAGGTAGATGCAGAAAAAAATATATTCAGTTTGCAACCTGATGGAGGTCTGTATAGATGGATTAATAGAACAAGTCCCACACACAGCTAGAAGCCCAATATTTTTTCAGAGGTAGATGCAGAAAAAAATATATTCAGTTTGCAACCTGATGGAGGTCTGTATAGATGGATTAATAGAACAAGTCCCACACACAGCTAGAAGCCCAATATTTTTTTCAGAGGTAGATGCAGAAAAAAATATATTCAGTTTGCAACCTGATGGAGGTCTGTATAGATGGATTAATAGAACAAGTCCCACACACAGCTAGAAGCCCAATATTTTTTCAGAGGTAGATGCAGAAAAAATATATTCAGTTTGCAACCTGATGGAGGTCTGTATAGATGGATTAATAGAACAAGTCCCACACACAGCTAGAAGCCCAATATTTTTTCAGAGGTAGATGCAGAAAAAAATATATTCAGTTTGCAACCTGATGGAGGTCTGTATAGATGGATTAATAGAACAAGTCCCACACACAGCTAGAAGCCCAATATTTTTTCAGAGGTAGATGCAGAAAAAAATATATTCAGTTTGCAACCTGATTGAGGTCAGTATAGATGGACTAATGCAACAAGTCCCACACACAGCTAGAAGCCCAATATTTTCAGAGGTAGATGCAGAAAAAAATATATTCAGTTTGCAACCTGATGGAGGTCTGTATAGATGGATTAATAAAACAAGTCCCACACACAGCTAGAAGCCCAATAATTTTTCAGAGTAGATGCAGACAAAAAATATATTCAGTTTGCAACTGATGGAGGTCAATAAGATGGACTAATACAACTAGTCCACACACAGCTAGAACCAA